>NC_071264.1:22507007-22823007 GCF_023375685.1 Ictalurus furcatus
AATAAATATTTTTTTGAGCATGCATTTAACACATTTCTAACATTACTGTAATACACTTCATCACATAGGGGTATTAGACATAACCTGACATGGAATGCTCAAGCCATGGGTTTCACCTCACATGGTTTACCGAGTCGGCCATCTTTGATGTCCTGTTCATCTTCAGAGACGGAAAAACACAACTCGAAACAACAGCAATCGTCGAAAAGATCCAGACTCCTCCAGCCTCAGCCATTGTTCCATGATCAAACAGATTCAGAGCTGTTAGCCTCCGCAGAGATCCTGGAAGCAGCCTGCAATGCCTCCATTCCAGGTCTCACTGGTGTTTCAAACTTTACTGTGTTTCTCTACTGTAATCTATTTGATGGAGGTGATGCAACGTTGGACCCGGAGGCTAGCCATGTAGTTCCTGACCTGCATGTCAGCTGTTCTAATGCGGCATGGTACCTCTCTGCTGCAGAGGAAGATTTCCTGTGGGTACATGTGTGCAGTGAATTCTTCGCACAGGATTTCAATAATACAGTATGTGCCAACTCTTCCTTCTGGCTGCAACGAGCCCATCAGGTATTAGTGATGCATGTTTAAGTGAAATCTGTTAAAAAAAAAAAAAAAAAAAAGAAATGACCTTTTGGTTGATTGACAAATATGTCATAACTGTGTGATTTTATTAGGCTGCTGTTACCAAGGACTACCATTTCCTCAACCAATCAAGTATTGATGACCTCTGCGTACAACTCTCCAGTGAAGTTGCTGGAAGTTCCACAAGTATTGCAACTGAGGACTGCTTAGAACTGCTCAGTGCTAGATCTCTAAGTGCACAAGAGTTCAGGAGGTGTTTTCTGCCTAACAACTCCGCTCTGATATTAGCCTTGTGTGGCAATGCATCATATCCATTAGTTCACACTGGCTGGGCTGCAGAATATTGCTCCAAAATCCTGAATAAAGATTCCCACCATGACTCCAAAAATGTTCTCTGTGACTTTTTAAATTGGACTGCAGAGCATTTCACCAACTCCGATCTGCTTGAACTCTGTGGAGACACAGCAGGTCTGAGGGACTACATTTGCAAGAACATGAGTTTGTATGTCATTCTGGTTCCTAAGCAACCCATACTCTTAGACTACTGCAACTCCAAATCAGAACCAAAGCAGGAGACCCAATGTGTCCTCCAGCAGCTGTTTAACATGCTGCCTGCCCCGTATGATTTTGACGCTCATCAGCTCTGTATAAATCCTATTCCTATCCTACAGGAAGCTGTATACAAATTAAACCATTGTGAGGGAGTTGTGGATGAACGTGTGGGCTGGCTAGCCACTGTAAGCTATGTGCTCCAAGTGTTAGATTTTGTTGTGGGGCTCTCAGCAGGCCTTGAAGAAGGGGAACGCGAGGTCCGCCAGGGTCTCGGCCAAGCTATTCTTCTGTCCAGACTTCTGGACAATTCCTCTTTCTGGACAACCCTCAGGCCTGATGCATCTGTTAGTGTGCTCCACACTGTTGGTGTCTTTCTCAGACGGGAACAGAATCTCTCTCTTAAGGAAGATCTTCTTAGCTGTTTTAGTGTAAGTGCTATGCAATTTATACTATTATTATTGTTGTTAATTCGACATTTCATTGTGCTAAATTGTTGTGCTGACCTTATTTAAAGTATTAGTTTATTGTTGTGTTAATCTTTCAGCCTGTCCTCTGGGATCTCATTCAAAAAGAGGACAACTCCTCTGCATTGAGATTTTTACTACAGGTAGAGCTCAAAATGTTGATACAAAAACTTGTCAGAAATGAAATGAGGCTAAGAAGAGTTTAATACAGTAACTTTACTTTATATTTTTAATAGACTGAATATAAACTAACTTCACACAACCTCACAGCTAGAATGAATGAAATGACGGCAACCATAAGATTAATCTTAAAATGACTGAAACTGTAATGAGTTTCAAACGTGTTTCTGACTTGTCGTCATTTTGCGCTAATGCATACTCTCATACTTGCTCATAGTCTATGGTATTCTTCTTGCTGCTGGTCTAGGAATACCTCCAGATGCCAAGAGAAAGAATACGCACTCTAGTGTTGTCTGCAGAAAAAGATGCAGTGAAAAGATTTCTGTCTCATGTACATCAGAGCTGGGACCAGCTCCAAGTTGAGGCAGCACAGGTAGCCAACCAACCAAAGAACTAATGCATTTTCCATCTCCATTTGTTCCAATGACAGGGTTCTAGTCTGCTGTAAATTCTATTTGTAAACCGTTATATATTTTTTTGCTTTTCTTGGCATCATTGAAAGGCTTCCCCAAAGGAAAAGGAGGCCATGGAGACTATGACCGCAGCCTTCATCCACAAATTCCCACGTGTTACGCCAGAGCTATTTGTCGACCTCTCACAGTTCATCCCCTACATGTCTGTATCTGACATAATGAATTTTCCTGCATCGCTGATTGCCAACGATAGTGTGTGAGTGAACCATAATACTCTGCAGATATGCTGATAATTTGCAGAATATCTATGTTCATGCATCTGACATGCTTTTAGGTTGATGGCTATTCGAGATCACAGCTCGGAGATGAAGACTCCTCAGAAACAAGCTTTCGCAAAACGTCTCCTACAGTCAAATGCGGTAGGAGATGTTTCCTCCTGGCCACCATACTTTCTCACCTCAGTTCTTCCCCTCCTCCCACATCTTCCTGTCAGCCACTTCCAACATCTGACATCCCAGCAGGTAGGTAAGCAAACATCTGAATATTTTGTATATATATGAATCCTAAAGGCTTTAAGAGAACAAAAGTAAAGTTTGCAGGTGTATCTCACAGCTCAGCCCGCTGGTCGAACAGCTGGCTAATAGCAGTCTGGATGCCATAAGGGGGAGACACGTGCTTCGCACCCTGTTCAGCAAGAGGAAGAATCTCACTAGTGAGACAATAATGAGGTAATTCACTTCTCTAAATAGCAAAATCCCAAGGTTGAGCCATACAACAGATGGATGAGCCGTTTTGTTTCTGTGACAGGTTAGGCATCCTAATATGTTACATGAATTCAGATGAACTGCATCGTTTCCTGTCTATACCCCCTGTATCACCTGCTCTGTGGCAACAGCTTGCACAGTGTATTTCAGATGGCCATGTCAGTGGAAATGGCAGAGTAAGTATGATCTTCTTAAACTGTTCTACATGCTCTCTGTGGGTTTCCTCTGGGTTCACAGTTTTCCTCCCACCTCCCAAAAACATGCCTGTGGATTGGCTACTATAAGTGGGTATGAATGGGTGTGTGAATTTGTGTGTTTGCGCATATTCCCTGCAATGGATTGGTGTCCCATCCAGAATGAATTGCTGTTTCCCACCCATTCTTCCTGGAATAGACTCCAGATCCAGTGCGAAGGAGATACTTAAAAATAAAACAGAATTTTATGCATTTAGTTAACTTTCTCTAATGAAAAGAAAGACTGCCCTTTGTTAAATATGAAACAAAATGGTGATTTTCATCCCTGTCACATGATCTCTTTTTCTCAAGTAGTGATGAACACCCACCAGCTCTTCTTCTCCTCCCTTCTATTCATCAGCTCCTATCTATGGGTCTGTAGTGGGGCAGTCTGTTGCTGTCTAGTGCAAAGCACAAGCTGCCCAGTCCTCCAGTCCAAATTTTTTCCTAGAGCAATTGTGAAGCTGTAAAATGTTGAGTTAACTTGTCATTTATTTGGGGGTGTGGTCTGCACACACAAATTATTATTTACATTGCTAATATCTAAGATAAAGAAAAGTTATTTTCATTTTCTTACAAATTTTACACTTATATTGAACTTAAAGCAAGAGAGATGTCCTTGTTCAATGGGTAATCTTTGTTAATATGCGAGTTAAACAGCAACGACTATTATTTATTGTGTCTTGTCATATGTGACATGCAGTTTCTCTCATTTGCAGCTTTCCCATTGGCTGGCACTTGCTCTCAAACCCCTTAATGCCAGCTTGTTGTCTTCTCCGATGCTGGCCTCTCTCCATGGAGTTTTACCCCAACTTGGTGCATCATTCCTGCAGTCATTATCCTCAAATGATTTATTGGAACTCTTCTCTCAGCCTGATATACCTACTTTCCCACCTGCACAGGTAAACACACACAGTTTCCATTAGACTTGGTGCTAATTGATTTTATTTTGAACCACTTTTAATCCTGTTCTCATCTTTCCATTGCAGGCATTCCAAATTTTAAACAAAATATTCCAAGAAACAAATGTAAGTGTCATATGATCTATTTGTCTAAAGTGTGTCAGGCACCATAAAGCCTTGTATTCATTTCCCTTTCCTGTTTAGGTCAGTGCCAACACATTATGCAGGCTAAAGCCGTTATTTCATGGTTTAGCTCCTGCTTTCTTGAGAAACTTGATTGTACCTGACTCGATGGGAACGGCAGATTGTCAGTGTTGGAGCTCTCTGCTGAGCGACCTGCAGCCTGCTCATCTTGCAATGGTGCATAGCGCACTACAGCAGGTAACATCAGCACCGATATATACTTACACTGAGAAACCAAGACCTTATGAATTAAACACTTATACAAACACGTGGTAGCTCAATTCTCAATTTAAAAAAAGCATTTAGATTAGAAACATCCACTACATTCCACTATATTCCAACCATTATAATACTTTAAAAAAATACATACTGTAGATGTATTATGTAATTATAAATGATAAGATGCTTAGGCAGCTTTTAAATGCCGCCGAACGTTCAATTTAATTTACAATGTAGTCATGGTGTAAATTTAATACAGTTAAAACCTTAAAAAATGAAAGGAATTTAATTCTAATTGGAATTGTTCATGTTACTGCTAAGTCTGCTTAAAATTTTTATTATTTATTTATTTATTTATTTATACAGATTTTCAGTAATATGACAAGCTGGGGTTTTGTTTTGTCTTTTTGTCTTATTAACTACAAGATAGAGAAAAAAGAGAGAAAGAGAGCGACTGTTTTCTGGACATATTCCACAACAATATATTTAACTAAAAATGAATAAAAAGCTCAACATGTAGTTCTTTAATTAATAACAACTCCAATTGGCAGCTTCATTGTTAATTATTTTCCTGTAACATCCCTGCTTTATTTCTGAATTAACAAAGCAGTATTCGGATGCTTTTTCTCTAAGTAATTCTTTCACCAAGGTCCTAAAATTATTTACATTACATATTCAATATTGTCATAAATAAATAGAGTATAGCTGTGACAATAAGTAAACCAGTGCAGTTCTGATGTTGCCTACTTCTGCATAAAAACATGGAACTGGCAACACAGCCTGATTAATATTAATAGTACTTACTAGGCACATTTTATCCAATGGTCATGGCCAATTCATGTTTTACTTTTCTGTAATTACTGTAAACATCAGGTCACCCCATGAGCTAACTAATATGTACTATTGATCTAAAGGTTCTGGAGCATTTGTCAACCAATAACACACTCTACCTGCACTGCCTTTTACCCTTCATTTCCTTGAAAAAACTGGCCACTGAGCTTGATGGACAAACGATCCTTCATCACATTCATCTGTACAGAAACATGTCCTGGTCACCTCAACAGGTAATATCCTATTTATTCAATGTGCCTCAATAGTAAACTATAATAGCAGATAATTATGCTAATAATGCCACAACCCGTGTCAGTTTTTGCTGGGTGGATCTGTCCACAGCTAATGACACACTCATTTGCCGCAACTCATTGGGTATGCTACAGATGAGCCTTTCAGTAAATTAATACAAAGTGCCTCTCACCTGCCATCAAGCAAATTGCACTCACTGCGTTTGAATGGCTTGCATAAAAGAACATGAATTAGTAATGCATTAAAGTGATTTTGTCTCAGCCAAAAGGAGTATCACATTCAATTTTGGTTGTCTTCCAACTTCTCAAGTTTTTCATTCAACAGGCTCAGTCGCTTTTCAGAATGATTCAGCAGACTGAAAACATCACCCGAGAGACAGTACTGTAAGTGACATCAGTCAGCCACATGCCTTTTAGTATTTTGATTCAATTGCATTAGTAGGTCTTTGGACTTGGCTCATATGAAGTACATTTCAGCTAATCTGCCAAGACTTATTCATTTGTCGCTTTTGGATATTTTTTGGTTTACTATATGGCAACCCAAATTCCGAAAAAGTTGAGACAGCATGGAAAAATGCACAAAAACAAACAAAAAGAATTTTCATTTAAAAAATTCAGTTCACCCTGTACTATATTGAAAACACATTATTAACACATTATTTGATGTTTTACTTTGTGAATTTAATTTATTTTTGAAAATATACACTCATTTCAAATCTGATGACTGCAACACACTCCAAAAAAGTTGGGACAGTCGATTCTTTACCACTGTGTAACATTACCTTTTAATAAAACGTTTGGTCGCTGAGTGAAGACACCAGTTGGTTAAGTTTAGCAAGTGGAATTTTCCCCCATTCATCCATTATGCATTTCTTCAGCTGCGCAACTGTACGGGGCTTCATTGCCTTATTTTGCGCTTCATAATGCACCACACATTCTCAATCGGAGACAGGTCAGGACTGCATGCAGGCCATGCTAGAACCCACACTCTCAACCATGCGCTTGTAATCCGGGCAGCATGTGGTTTGGCGTTGTCCTGCTCTGGATGGAAGTGTATGCTGCTCCAAAATGTGTACATATCTTTCTGCATTAATGATGCCCTCACAGATGTGCAAGTTACCCATGCCATGGGCACTGACACACCCCATACCATGACAGATGCTGGCTTTTTACCTGACGCTGATAACAGCTTGGATGGTCCTTTTCCTCTTTGGCCCGGAGAACACGACAGCGATTTTGTTCAAAAACTATTTGAAATGTCGACTCATTGGACCACAAAACACGATTCCACTGTGCTACTGTCCATCTCAGATGAGACCGAGCCCAGAAGTTGGCTGCGCCTCTGGACAGTGTTGATGTATGGCTTCTGTTTTGCATAGTAAAGCCTTAACTTGCATCTGTGGATGCAGCGGTGAATGGTGTTGACTGATAAAGGTTTACCAAAGTATTCCTGAGCCCACGTCAGGATATCTATTACAGACTCATGACGGTTTTTAAGACAGTAACGTCAGAGGGATCGGAGATCACACGCATTCAGAAGTGGTTTTAGGCCTTGCCCTTTACGTACCGAGATTTGACTGGATTCTTTGAATCTTTTAATTATATTGTGCACTATAGAAGTTGAAATGCCCAAAATCCTACCGATTTCTCTTTGGGGAATGTTGTTCTCAAAGTGTTGGATTATTCATCGAAGCATCTGTTGGCAGATTGGCGAGCCTCGACCCATCCTTGCTCTTGAAGGACTAGGCCTTTTTGGAGGCTCCTTATATACTATGATTAGACGATTGCCTCACCTGTTTCACATCACCTTCTTATTTCAACTGGTCACATCGCCATTAGTCCTAAAGTGCCCCTGTCCCAACTTTTTTTGGAACATGTTGCATGCATCAATTTCAAAATAAATGTTTATCTTTAAAAAACTATGAAGTTGATTAGATAAAACCTCAAATACATTGTTTGTATATGTTTTTTGTTTAAATACAAGTCAAAGTACATTTACAAATCACTCCTCTTTGTTTTTATTGGCATTTTCCATACTGTCCCAACTTTTGGGAATTGGGGTTGTAGTTTGTGGTTTGTTTCTTCTTGTTACAGACATTTAGGCCGCATTGCAAGTGGCATGAGCTGTAAGAGCCTACAGCTTTGGGCCAATGAATCAGACTTCTCTGAACTGGTACGGTTTATTACAGAGTTGCCCGGCGGATTGAGGCCAGCTCTGGTGAGAATGTGTGAGACAAGCTTCAATCCCGCTCCAGCAATTCACATTAATTGGCATCTGCTGTTTTTCCAATTTCTATTCCAAGACAAAGTGTACTTCGCTGCCAAAGCAAATAGCATTTGATTCAAACTGACACTAATGAAGGCTTGCATTTTAGATAGCCAGTAAATAACAAATGATGTAAATATGACAATGCCCATTTTTGTATAATGAAACAATTCTTTAAGCTGCCAAATTTGCCAAATAGGCTAAGCATAATTAGTTTTATTAATGAGTAAATCAAACATTATTATACAAATCAAGACCTGGGTGAATCATATAGTACAGTATCTGCTTTAGAAAAGATGTCAACAAAATCAAATGAATTATATTTTAACAGAGGAAGTGTGTGGTAGAGGAACTTGGAAAAAGGCCAGACATGGATCTAGAGGACTTCGACCCATCTTTCACTGCAGGATTACCGTAAGATCTTTTTCACTTTTTCTTCATTTTCCATCAAGCCTCTGATGTCCTCTGCCTCACTGTCAGATGTTGTCTCGCAGCGTGAGGATGATTGAGCGCCTGTCCAACGCATCACTCTGGGCTGTCCTGAACCACGTTCGAAGACACTTTATTGATTTCCTGGAGCTTCCACGCCACAAGCAGATGACCTTGGCTGAGAAAGCTATTGATGTGCTTGTGAGAGAAATAGCTTTTGGAAACTTCTGCATGGGTGGAGTAATTTAGACATTGTTTTGAAACTCGTTCCTGCAGTCATTTAGGTTATACAATATTCTTTCACGGGTTTGGTCTATAAAACATCAACATTTTCTGGGGGAAAGGTTCTTAAGTGGGGTATTATGGGTTCTTAACATAATTAAGGATTTTTAGTTCCAAAAAATGATGGGTTCTATGTAGAAGGGTTCCCTCAAATGGACAACCAAAGAACCTTAAAAGTGTATAGCAGGCAAATGTAAATATATTTTTATCCATTAAGACACCTAAGGTAGGTAGCTCTATCCTTCATCTAGACCGTATTATTTCTGTAAATATAAAACTGAATCATTATATTTGGTGGCAGTTTAATTCAAATGTCAGTTCCATTTGAAATAGATATTGCCACAAGCAGTTTTGCTCTTCTTTGTAAGTTATCTCACGTCTTATAAGCAGTAGTTCATGACCATTGATTTTAGGGGGAAGGATGACATTAATAACGACATGGCCTCAAATAAAATTAAGTTGAGAGGCTATCACACTTGATTTACGGGCTACTATCTTGTGAATTTTTAGAGTAACCCTGTAATAAGCAGTTGAGAGTCAACAAGATACAGTCTAGCAGCTTGTTTTGAGCAGTTTAGACTTAACTTTGTTAGATACAGCAGATTTCTTTTCCTGTGTGCTAGACAAAAGCTAATATCATTAACCAGGTTTGTCAGGTTTCAGCAAAATGATGTACAAATATGATCCACTCCATAATAAGAATAAGAATACTTTATAGTCATTGTACTGCTGTGCAAAACAGTGAGGTTATTATAATCCAGAAATGGTTCTGTATATCATAGACACACTGTCTGCACTTATTTAATTCATATTATTTACTATAAAACAAGTCATGGTGGCTGCAGAGTATTTGTAAAATATCCCAATCTGGCAACCCAATTCACTGTTCACTTTGACCACTAACTCAATTGTGCATTGAGCATACTTCCCCACAATTATGCAACATCTACAAAGGTGAGCAAATCAGTGGAACATCGCCTTATATCTGTCAAATAGCATATAACATTATAGCATATATAGCATAAATATGATTATGGGATTTGGAAAAGTATTGTGCAGGCCACAGCGTTGAGGTGCTTTGCATCACTGAAAAATATATGCACCAAATATTTTAATTACATTTAAACAAACATCAAATAAAAGTTAAAAGTATAAAGTACATATATACATGTGTGTGTGTATATATATATATATATATATATATATATATATATATATATATATATACACACACACATGTATATGGTATATATATATATATATATATATATATATATATATATATATATATATATATATATACACACACACACACACACACACACACACACACACACACACACACATATTGCTGGTTCTTGGACAAATTAAGCACAAGTGAAAAAAAACATTGGTGATTGGTATATCTACAGTCTACTGAACCTACTTGTCAGCCAATCTGAAAGTCAGGATATGGCACCCAGGCTAGATATTTGTCCACTCTTGTTTATCTTTTTCATCTTTCCTGAAATATCTTTTCCAACATTTCTGTCAGATAATTGCTGAGGACAGAATCTCCGGGGTCTCCATGGACCTGCTGGGTCCTCTTCTCTTCTTCCTGGACAGGGACTTGTTGTCTCAGGTGGACAGAGAGGCTCTGAAGCTGCGCCTCGAGGACCTGAAACAGTACTGCATGCCCTCTGACACCTTCAGAGAAATGGCTTCTCTGCTTACAGAGAGAAGTATTCTAGGGTAGGTCCTTATGCCCTTATGTTAAATATGGAACACCATGAGGTAGACTAGAGGAAGACACCCCCAGGGTAAGACATCTTCCCAACTTTATTTCTTTTCCTGTCTAAATGACAGCTCCAGACATAATCTCACCAAATTTCACCCAAACAATATCAAAAACAAAAATGTTCATAGTAATTTGACTGGCTAACTTGCTTTAATGTTATTATCTAGCAAATGTTACTATTGCAAGCTAGCTCTAATTACCTAAATACCTTTAGATAAGTAAATAATAATAAAAAAAATAGAACAAGGAAAGGCTTCTGTAATTCACTTGAACCCATCAATAACTTTTAATAAAGGTGTATTTGTGTAATTTCTTGTGTAACCAACTCAACTTTAAAAAAAAAAAAAAAAAAAAAAAAAGCATAAATAATGTATACAATCGGTTGACAGCTTGGGAAAAAATATTGGGCCTCTATTGACCAATATACTGTATACATGATCTCTATTCAAATATGTTTTAACTTTACTGTAAATAATCATTCTTCTTAAGAAGGGGACCGACTTTCCCTTTAACTCCCTTGGCATTGATAGGATTTGAACGCTAATGCAGAATGTTTCTATATAAGTAGAGACTGCTGAATAAATGAATAGATGAGTTGATTTGGATCTGATTTATAGAGAGCCAAAGTCATGGACAGTAGGAGATGTTGAGCATGTAGACCGACTAGTGTTTGCCCTGTCACCTCAACTGATACGCTCTCTGCAACTGGTAAGAAGGAAAATGAAAAAAACAAGACAAAGGCCTTTATTAATCCATCCATCTATATTTGTGTTGGGATATGACATTGTGTTGAAGGCCGTGTTTCTATTAGGATGACTTAGGTAAAGACACGGTTGAGCAAGTCCTGCAAAGTCAGTGGCACTGGAAAGACACCGAGCTTGGTAAAGTGTGCGCGGACCCGAAAGGACTAAAAGACAAGATTTACAGCTTAATTCACAAAATAAACAGAGGACAGAGATGGGGCAGAAGAGGTGAGACATGTTTACTACCTCAGTATACTGCATCTATCATGAGTTAAAGTAATTAATCAGATGTGATTGACATGATCTTATGTGCAAGTGCAATAACTTTTGTCAGAGCCAATCCCGACTTGTGCGGATATCAAAGGGACTTTTCCTTCAGCATGGCGCTGGTATCAACTTAATCGAATGAAGAGAAGAGAATTGAAGGAGTGTGTTGAGTTCCTGGGTCAGGATGGTTCTCTTGATGCTGAGCAACGCTGGGCACTGTGGACAGAACTCCGACCGGTTAGTGCGCCAGTAATTGGCGAAATCCAAAATTAAAGAATGGTTTGACCAAAATTAAAAGATCAAACCGATTTTCCCTTTACCTGAAACGTCCTCGATTAGCCAGGACATGTCTGCTGGCTATAATTTCCTTCTTTCATTTTCTAACAAGGCTAATGTTGCTAACAATTAAGGGAAGCTTATAGATACCGTATTAACCCATTAACCCCAATAAGTACACTATTTTTCATTTGTGATCAACAGGGACAAGGCTAAAAGGTCAGATTTATTTTTTATTTTTTGCAGATTTATAAGCCAGTAAGGGCACTCAGACCAGCACAGGTACTGGAGCTGGGCTGCATCATCACTGAGATGAGCGAGAGAGAGCTGCAGGCTGTGAACTTGTCTGACTTAGGTGTGGTGGCTCATCTTGGAAGCTTTAAAGCATGGAACCCAAGAAAAGTGAGGATTTTTTTTTTTTTTTTTACACAGTTATGTTTTTTATTTAGTAAAGGAATGAGTTATCAGAACCTGTGAGGAGAAGTCTGGAATGCAGATATTTTAAGATCAAAACTGTGGAACTATGGTTTCTTCAATTATCAAGTACATTAAGCATGTCTACTTTGTATACAGTTACTGTTGCTATGCATAACTGGCAATCAGTATACAATACATGGCCAAAAGTATGCGGACACCTGACAAATCAAACCCATATTTGTTTGTTGAACATACCATTACAGATTTAGCCCCCTGTTTGCTGTTATAAAAGCCTTCAATCTTTTCACTAGATTTAGTAGTGTAGTGGGGATTTGTGCTCATTCAGCCACAAGAGCATTAGTGAGGTCAGGCACTGTTGTCGGGTGAGGAGGTCTGGGGTGCAGTCAGAGTTCCAGTTCATCCCAAAGGTGTCCAGTGGGGTTAAGGTCAGGGCTCTGTGTGGGCCAATCGAGTTCTTCCACTCCAACCTTGGCAAACCATGTCTTCATGGAGCTCACTTTGTGTACAGGGACATTGTCATGCTGGAACAGGTTTGGGTCTCTTAGTTCCAGTGAAGGAAACTCAATGCTACAATATACAAAGACATTCTAGACAATTGTGTACTTTCAATTTTGTGGCTACAGTTTGGGGAAGAACCACATATGGGTGTGATGGTCAGATGTCCACATACTTTTGGCAATATAGAGCATTTATAAATAGTATATTTTGCCAAGCCATAACCTGAGCCTATCTAAGGGCCTGAAGCATTAATATACCTTGAATGGGACACCAGTCCATTGCAGGGCACCATTCATCCTTCATTTGACAAAACCCCATTAAATCAGCCACTCGTATTTTATCCAGAGGAGAGCAGCTCTGCAGGGATTCCTGCGCCGCCGCAAAGAGAAGCCTGAAGACCTTGGAGCGGTCGAGTTGGTTTCTCTTGGCAATCTACTATGTGGCTTCACTCCTGCAGAAATTTCCCGTCTAGACCCATTTAGCCTGAGGTTAGAGGAAGAATCGGTTTCCAAATTCTTGACAACAATCATGCTGTGCATCTGCAAATTGATCACAAATTTATACGATGTTTGTCAGCATGGCTGCTATGTTCCTGAGGGAGACATTCCTGCCCTGCTTTGAGCAGCAGACTGAGGCTCTGACCGCTCGACTCTCCAGCCCTCTGGCCTTCGGTCCTGTCAGCGGCTGGAGCGCTGACATTTTCACTGAGATTGGGGCTCTGGCAGGTAAAGGATTCTGGGTCAAAAGTATGATGCAACGCCATTAAATTCTATCTGATTAGTGGGAGAAAAAAAGCCTTTGTTCAGTTAATATTTTTCAAAAATCCAGCCTATTTTTACTTCCAACAATTAATCACTCACAGATTAAGTTTATTTTTGTATTCTGCAATCCAGCTAGGCTAAGCATTAATGTTACATTAGCCAAAATATCACACTAGGATCTATGAAACAAAGTAGTACTAGCTCATAGCCAGATAAGGTTAGCCAGCTTCACTCTGTAACCTTACTTACCATAGCATCACTCTGTAACATTAGCAGTTATATTTATTTTTCCTTAAATGCCTGTATGTTGAACTGTAAATTAACTTTAAAGAGTCACTTCAAATGAAAATATGGTTGTGGACTCACTCCTCTGGCGCCATCACATCCAGCTAAACTTGTGGTCAATGCTATCTTTAGAATTATGGCTAGATAAAACAAAATAGCCTCCATTTTAGCCAAAGACACCAGGACAAGACACCAAGTAGAAAATTTTATCAATATGAAAGTAGTTCCTTCTCAATTACACTTACACCAAACATTAGCATGCTATTAGGTATCAAAACAGGTAGCTTAGTTAAAACTCACATCATAGTCTGGAAATGACTGAAGGTGCTTGTTTTTGCTTGAAGCAAACTTTATAATGATGACCTTTCTTTTTCTTCAGCTGTACTGGATGACATGGTGTTGTCCTCCCTTGTGAAGGAACAAATAGAAGGGCTAACTCCATTAGCAATATCCCTGATACCTCCAAAAAAGATGGCTGTAAGAATTTCACACACACTATCAGTGTTATGTTCACTGAGCCAGTATTACACTGTGTGACATTTGCATTGGAACTAAGTTTCATACAGTTGCTGTGATCGTTACAGGTTGTGTTCAGCGCAAGTCAGCTGTCATGGCTGACCTCTGAACAGGCATGGGCCGTGACAGACGAGCAGTGGCAAAAGCTGGACAGTGAGCAGAAAGAAGCATTAAGCATGGCATTGTATGAAGGGGATGTGATGCTTGTACACAGAGGTCAGTCAAGACAAAGAATAAAAGGCATTAATACAAAAGGAATGAGACACGATGTCGCATGGCCTTACGGGAAAATAATCAACCATCCGGAAGTTGATTATTTACCAATAACCCCACATGCTGAAGTGTTTTATTCCTCTTATACCACAGCCATTTGCCAACAATAACATTTACAAATAATGTTATTTATTACAGAACAACGCATCATATGATTTATCTGTTTATAGTTACCTTTAATTTTGTAGAATATCTGTGAAACAAGTTCTTGTTATCACTTATGTTATAGCAATAATGAACAGTTGTTCCTTTGCCAGCCTCTCTCTTTTTTCTCTCTCTTAAAGTGAATAAGACAAAAATACAGCTCGTCATATTGCAGAGAAACCTCAAACCCCTCAGAAAGACTTTCCTGTGTCAGAAAACTTCACGTTAGAGCTTTATTCCTGAATGTTACACAGCACTGGCACTGGAGACTCCTTCCAAAAACACTAAATAAACCTCTCCTTACAGAAAACCTCACCATATCAGCAATGACGCATATTTTAAAATCTGTTTTTGTGGGATGTCCACTGTACAAGTCCCTAAGATTATGCTGTAACTACTGAAACAATATTAAAACAAGTGCGTTTGACTTGCAGCTGTATTACAAAGTATTACACAGTGCTGTGGTATAACAACATATAATGCAGAGTTAGCATGTTTTGGGTGATGTGTTCTGTTGATTGTTTAGCTGATGAATGTATCATTCCTCCTGCCAAATTATGCTTTAACTGCAGTCACACAGCTGTCTGTGGTATTGCTTGTCATCGTAACACAGTGTGCTTGTCTCCGCAGGCAGGAACCAGGCTCCCTCGGTGTGGTTTGATGGCAACCTCACAGCATGCACATTCTTGTTACTCTGTACTCTGTTGTATTTATTATAAACACCTATGGGAGTGTTACTCTTTCATATTTATTTGCTGTACTTTATTAAATTCTTAAAGAAAAGGACTTTGATATTGTTCTGATCTTTCATTTCTTCTTTTTTTTTCTTTCCACATTCCCAACACTAGTTGAACCTGTAAGGACACACACACACACACACACCAACTATACCACTGTTTAATTTAACTTTCAGAGGAAATATGTCAGTTTGAGATTATAATCCAATTCAATTCAATTTTATTTGTATAGCGCTTTTTACAATGGACATTGTCTCGAAGCAGCTTTATAGAAACATATAAACACAGGATACAGGTTTTAAAAGTGTGAATTTATCCCTATTGAGCAAGCCGGTGGTTGCGGTGGCAAGGAAACACTCCCTAACACGATATAAGGAAGAAACCTTGAGAGGAACCAGACTCAAAAGGGAAACCCATCCTCATCTGGGCAACAATGGATAGTGTGAAAATAAGGGGAAGATCATTATAGTTTTAATATGAAGTCTGTTTTGTTGAACTGATCCACTGTTCACTAAAGGAGACTTGAGTGCAAAACTATGTGGTAATTGCAGTCATAAAACCATAGCTGAAACTGTAATCCCAGTGACCACAGCGAAATTGCCCATGTGAAATTAAGGTCCAAAACCATTCCCATGGTACATCATGTGGCACCATCTGCAGCAATCTCAGCAATCTCCAAGCTGCACCATTTGGGGCCGTCCTCAGTAGCAGAATGTAGCTTCCAGTTGATGAGAACTCCAACCAGAATTAGGGCATCAGGATGGATCAGGCAGGTCCGGAGAGCAGAAAGGGTCAGGATTACTGGCATCTCGGAAGTATCGTGTGTAGCTCGAGAGAGAGGGAGAGGGAGGGAAAGAGAGGGGAAGATTGTGAGGTATGCTTACTGCCCCGTAATGGATAAAATGGTGTACTCTGCATAAGAAAAAGTCTATTCGTGGAAAGCTTGAGTAAACAGATGTTTTCAACAATAATACTTACCTCAGGAACACCAATCCTGTGGCAGGTAAGCAGAGAACATGGCAGAAGAACATGAGAAACTCTTCACAGTCAGTAACGCGAGCTCTGGATAGAACCGGGGACCTTGCAGCTGAGACGGCAAAAATATCACAATATGCACCATCATGCCACATCCCTGAAAAAGATGTGAGTGGAAATTTTTAGAAATAATGTGCTATTATTATTATTATTATTATTATTATTATTATTATCGGGCTCATCTGAACCTGTGAGAGACAGTACTTACTGGACATTTTATTATACACACCTACCTTGTTGGTCCACCTTGTAATTGACTATGGTTTGCCTTTTCCATGCATAATGTGTGTTCATTGTCCTCTAGTCCTTCACCAGTGTCAACTGTACTGTAATTTACAAAGCAGTATGACTAGTTTAAAAATCAGCAACACTATTGTGACAGATACTCAAACAGAGTCCACTAAAATGTGAATGCCCCATCTGTGTTACTGCTTTCCTGAGAATTGTCCACTACACAGATAATGTCTGGTCAGCATTGGTCCTCTGATGGTTTCATTATAGTTATGGCTTAGGGAGAAAGGTGCTGATGACTTGCAGTCTATTGCAATGCACAGGCAATAATAGTATGCTGACATGTACACATCCGTCACGCCTATCCTACACAGGGTCACGGGGGAGCCTGGAACCTATCCCAGGGAACTCGGGGAACAAGTCAGAGGACACTCAGGACAGGGTGCCAACTCATTGCAGGGCACAATCGCACATACATTCACACACCACAGACAATGTGGAAATGTCAATCAGCCTACAACACATGTCTTTGGACTGGGGGAGGAGTACCTGGAGGAAAAGCACAGGGAGAACATGCAAACGCCACACCCGCAGGGCAGGATTTGAACCTGGAGCTTCAAGGCAAGCTTGCTAACCACAAATGACAAAAATGACCAACTCATTGTAGAGAAGCAATCTGTTTATCAAAACGGCATCTCCTCTAAGCAGAAGTAAAGACTGTGAAACTTGGTCTCGATGAGACAGGCCATTTACTTCTAACAAACTGGAATAAAGTTGGTTTGACGTTGGACATACGATATTTCGCAGAAATGCAGAAATTAAGGGACCATCTCTAAAGTTACATACGACATTGTTAAACACGATTCTAACCAATAGCATTTGAAGGGAATGATGTACAGTCACACAACCAACTGGAAAGTGTTCATCTAGGTATCAGGTATGATGCACACCTATTAGATTTTTGATATTTATTAAAATAAGCTATTAAATCACATGTAAATTAGATATGAATTTCACTACCGAATGGGCCCGCACACAAAATATACCATAATTTAAAGCTCAATAGCATTTGAAGGGAATGATGTACAGTCACACAACCAACTTTAAAATTGTTCATCTAATATATATATATATATATATATATATATATATATATATATATATATATATATATATATGCTAAAAATCTAAGAGGTGTGCATTATAGCTGACACCTAGATGAACACTTTACAGTTGGTTATATGACTGTAAGTCAATCCCTTCAAATGCTATTGAAGTTAGAGACGTGTTTAACAATGTCGTATGTAACTTTAGAGACGGTCCCTTTAATTTCCGCATATCCGCGAATATCGAACGTCCAACGTCAAACCAACTTTGTTCCAGTTTCTAACAAAACTCCAGTTGAGGATAACTCCCAAACGACTCATTACTCCCTAAACAGTGTATGTTTTCTATATCATATGTAGTGCACTATATGTGTAAATCCCTTAGCATTCAACCAAACAACAGCGCTCAAAGCAATTATCCTTTTCTCCTTAGCTGATTGATTCAGGTGAATTTAGTTTGTCTGCCTCTAGTGCAAGCAAAGGAGTTTGTTCTGGCTTTGTGGATGTAGGTCACCTTCACCTCCTGAGCAGTGCTGGGTAAGTTACTCACAAAAAAAGGAATCCATTACAGATTACTACATTAAAATTGCAATTTGATTACATTACTGATTACTGCATGTGAAAAGTAATCAGATTATTAATTACTTTACTTTCAAAACCTATCAACTCTACAAAAATACACTACAAAAAAGTTGGATTGATCATAAAAATTGCCTCGGGTGTTGTCACTGTTTGTAGGACTACCAGACAGATAAAATATCAAACTTTTCTAACTAGGCTAGTTTGGTGTCTCTAGCCAAGAGGAGGGACAACTGAACTATCACTGTACGGGTTTAGGCGCTACAGAGCCATGCAAAGTACATTATCTTTCCTTATGCTCTGTTCATATCATGTTCACGTAAACTGGAACTCATATAGACATTTACACACCCTATTTTCCTGCTCAGCATCAGAGGATGTTACTGTTTCAGTTTCTCCTTCTAAAAAAATTGAAGGAAAGAAAAACATCTCTTTTTTCCCCCTGTCTAATCACCTGATGATATGAATGCAATTTTTAAATGACGATTGCTTACCACCTAAACATTTTGTTTTGCTTCATTTGATCTTTAATGATTTGTAGTTTATAGTCAGAAACAAAACATTAACATACATCCAGTAGATGGCGCTAAAACACAGTAGCAGCTTTTCTTCTTCAATACCATTAGGCTGCATGCTTCAGGTTTTTTTTTTTCCTGCTCGTGTGACGTATTTCCTGAGGAGCGGCGAGTGGACCGCCTCTTCATCCAGCTCTAGTGGAGGATTCTCATATTTTGTGTTTTTTTTTTTGTTTTGTTTGCTTGTTTGTTTATTTTGGCCGTTTATTTCCTCCTTGGCGGCTCGTTGAACATGTACGGACGGCAATGTTATTGTTTAGTTCAAGAGGCGAGCGCGTGAAAGCGAGCCGTTGCTCCTCAGCTGCGTCGCGTAACGGAAAATGGAGCCAAAGAAAGCTAGCTTAGTAGCTATGGTAAAGTTTGTGTGTGGTACAGTAGATAGGTGTGTGGGGAGAGCTGGGAAGTAACGTGCGTGCGGACAAACCTGTCAGAAGATTTGGACAGCCAGGACAAGTGCTTTGTGGTCTGTTTACATTTAGTCCGAGACGAGGCGTTTAAAAAGAAACACACACACACACACAGCTGTAACGTTTTTAACGGGCGCGTTTAGCGCTTCTGACTGACGGAGCTTCACATCTGAAACAGGACGCCGTGACCAGAGAGAGACAGTCTCGCTTGGGCAGCTTGTGTTAAGCTCTCGCTTTTGCGTGGCTCACTCGTTTTGGTTTTGCAAGCTGTTCCGACTGTTTTGATCCCGGAAATCCTGAAAGCAGTCTAATTTAGCAGTCTAATTTAGATTTAAAGGCAGCGAGTTGCTTCATCTGGACTTGCGTAACTTGCAGGAACGCTACCTTTTTTTTATATTATTTTATTTTTTTTAAAATCAGTAGATCCAAATAGTGGGAAATAATAATAACACGCTTTGTGTATTCAGCACATCAGGATCCGAATGACCAAATGTTGTGTAAGGTAAGATTTTATCCTCTGATTTTCTGAAAAGTAGTGACTTCACTTTTGTTGTTGTTGACAATTCACACAGTGTGGTATAAGCTAGTACATTTGAATTAAAACACTGGTTGTCAAAGCTAGTCAAATAAATCACACTCGCCATACTCAGGACGAATTTATTTCATGAGTATTACTTTAAAAAAGTCTAGTGCTGTTAATATTTTTGTCTGGGGTATTTTATTTAGGGCTGTAAAGTCAATGTATTACCTGCAAGGGAGTCTAATAGATTAATAACTGTAGAAACTGTGTTAAAAACGAACAAACAAAAACAGAAGGAAAAAGAAACACTGCTTTGGTAAGATGGTAGATTAAAAGCCGTGATGTGAGGAAAGTTGTCCTATATAAAGCCTGTATAGTTCAGAGGTTTGGGAACCTCATGAAAAATGAAGGATTTTATCAAACAAACAAACCATGCAAAATCAGTCGTGACCTGAAAGTAGTTTTTATCCTGTATGTTGATTTTAAAAGAATTATCACATACAAATGAAATATGTGCTCATTCAGTTTGAGTGGTTTGCTAATAATTATTTTAAACTGTTGCACCCAGTTTTACTTCTGATCCTGGAATAAAATAAACCAGAACAAGTGATTATAATATTCATACTTCCTGTAGATTTGGCAGCTCCTTTTATCTTCAGATTATATATATGTATATATATAATTTAATAAGTATAAATATCTTTTTTTTTTTTTTCTTTTTTCTTCTTCTTCGTCCTCCCCATGACATGTCCTAAATAAGACTGGATTGTATTTTTCACCTCCAGATCAGCTTAAGTGACTCTGATATAAGCTCTTGCCTTCTGTCTCGCCTCAAGCTTCCCCGATAGTAAGGATTTGGACGTGCATGTCACTGCTTCTTACTAATTCGTGACTCACTGGGAGTAGGAGTTTTAGTTGGAAAAAGGATTCAGTTGCTGCTTGTTTTTCAGTAGTCCCGGAGCCCAGGCTTGTGGAAATGTGCTCTTTGGTACTCATTTTGTAACTACGTCAAGCCTCTTTGAAAGTGTACATAGGCGTGTTTTTGCTCTAGACGATCTCGGGTGATGTCACACGGACGGGGTGTACTTTGAAATCGGTGTCAGCGTTCACTTTAAAAGTCCGTCTCTGAAGGGTGGCCTGTCTGTCTGACGCTGTGTCGGGTTCGTGTAGAAGTGAGTCATTTTAATTTTTTTTCAAGATGTTACCTGCTTGCTTACTTTTGCACAAAGCAGTTTAGTAATATAATAATCTTGCTGGTTGCAGTTATTGCCGATCTTGTTAGTATGGCTTGCACTATTATAGTATTGCATAATTATTACTGCTGCTGCTTTGTTTTGGGAAGCATTTTATCAACAAAAAAAAAGAGGCAGCACAATATTCTTTCACTTAGGGTATTGTCGTCCGGTCTGGGATTGCCTTCTCTGAAGAACTTTATCCGACTTTCAGCTCAGGAAGTGTAGAGAGCCGCCTCCTCAAGTGGAACAGGGACTCAGAGATATTTTGACGTGTCTGCGATAACAAGATTGCGAGTGTTGTCAGTAAAGTTTATAGCTTGATTATGTTGTTTAATATTTGGCTGTATGAATTCTCAGTACTGATTTGCTCAGAATGTGGTGTTTTAATTTTTATTATACTACAACACGATTTCTTGAATCTGATTGGTCAGGAGGTGTGCATTATTTATGTCGAACAGCACGGCTTGGAAAATAGTTTCGACTGTAAAACAAACCACCGGTTCATATTAACACACATGTTCTAATAGGTTGTCGTTTCTGTAGTAACAGCTCGTAAGTAGGGGTTTGTATGGTGGACGCTCTGCATAATCTAAGACTAATTATGAACGGATTTTAAAAACGTGGTGTTTAACAAAGTATAACGTATAATCTTTGATGCCGTGGCATTTCTGTTAGGAGACATTTATTTAACATTTATGGTAGGAGTTGTGTTTTTTGAGAGGGGGAAAAAAACAGCAAGGTTGGTGAGGGAATGAGGAAATGTTTGTTTATCAGAGCTAAAACTTGGGTGAGGACAGTAACTAACTCGTCTCTTGGATGTTCTACAACATTATTTCTGATTGGGCTGTGCCATATTATATTGTCTATGATGTACAGTTCCTCCCCGTGATAAGAAATTGTCATCCCGCGATATTGACAGTATAGTTGATGTGTTTATGTGCCACAACGTGGGCATCTCCCACGTACAATGAGAACAAACATGGTGTAAGGTGGAGGTTACTTTAAGAATCCTGCAACTATTGGTGTTTGCATTTTCACCAGAATTTAAAATTTTCAGCCTAATTAATAGGTTTAGTTTAGTATTTGATGATGGTCAGGATAAGGTTTTACTTTTTTGGATCAATATTTGTTTGCACGGCTCTTAAGACTGTATGCTGATGTGACTTGTGTCCAAAAAGATGGTATTGAATGTTTTAGTATTTATATCATTACCGCAAAAAATATCATGTAATGTTGTGATCTAGTTTTAAATCTGTATCGCCCATCCCTAATATCTAAGTATAGGTTAAGATGCATGCCGTTTCGTTCATCAGTAAATTAAACGTTGTAATCGTTGGCAAATCATTATGGTGTGTGTAGTAACACGATCCAGACCTTGCTGTTATGTGGCTGTTATATAGCGTTCGTTATTTTCGTAGAAAAGCGCATTCTGTTGTGCTATTCCCTAGGGCGAACGTACCCTGTTCAAGTTTTTCCTGTTGTGCGAGCTCCTGACTGCGTTCTTTTCCGTTGGTAGAAATCGCGTGGAAATCGTTGATGCTTGTGTGGTCATGGCTCGCGCCATGTGAGAAGTATTGTGAGCAGAGCTGAGCTGCTCAGAAACAGTTTACGACCTTCCGAAGATCTTATTTAATTTATATATTTATTTTTTAAAACATGTCTCAAATTTGGACGCTGTTGGCTTGTGTTTGTGTGGTTGAATGAGCTAATTTGTCGATCTACCTGAAGTTGACCAATCAGGAGGTGAGGAAAACCGAAGAAGAAGAAAGACGAAGATGGGACATTAAACGCCATTATGCCGAACAGGAAAACTTATCTACTACAGCCTCATTGTGTTTATACTCACGCTCTTGCAAACGATTCCAACTCGAACTTTCCATCTTGTAGATTTATCAATTTATAATGTTTCCCAATTGTATTGTTTTTAAATAAAGATTGAAACAGTCGGAAGATTAGTGGTGGTGATGTTGAAGTCACGCGACCGTGATGTAGTTCGTTTGTAGACTAACTTTAGCTTTTTATTTCTGGCGATTTGTATTTAGGCTTCAAAATTCTAAAAAGTTGTGTTCATTTGTGAAGATTATCTTCATGTAAAACATGTAAGAATCAAACTTTTGTTGGTCACGGAGCTTATTTTCTGCAATAATCTAAAAGCCAATGGAAAAATCCTGTTTGATTTTTGTCAAGGGAACCCGGGTGACACTAACTTCCAGGATAGACAACAAAAATCCTTCATCTTTGCAGCACGTTATTGAAAAATGGCGTGAAAACTCAGTTGATTGCGTCGGAATTCGCAAGGTTGTAAAATCTTGTCGTGTACCATTGCAGCTGTTCGATTTTCAAATAAACTGACTCATATCGTATGCTGGGGCTCATGACCTCACGCTGTGAAAACCTGCCCTTATGTAACAGTAGCTCCAAGAGTGGTGTCTGCTGTAAGACAAATTTAGGGTTATATCAACATGCAAATGAATGTTATGCATTATTGTTTTTGTATTTGCTTAATCATTCATTCGTCTTAAGTAGCAGCACTGTCTTGGTCAGGGTTGTGGTGGAACCTGAGTCTGTCCTGGAAACATTAGACACGCTTTAGGAACGCACCCTGCATGGAACGACTTCTCATAGCTGCCGTAACCAAGTTTCATGTTTCAGTAGCAGGAAGTTATGTTTCGCGACGTTTAAGCGGAACTATACAGTCCACGTTTTATCATGCACAGTATTGTTATTGTGGAGAATATGAATAGTGGTTCGTTCTCCTCAATTGTTTCTGGAAGAAATGCATTGCTTCCATTATTTTAGTCATTTCCAATCCTAGTCCCTGACGCACAACAGCTGTCAATCTGGGAGGTTCAGGGATAACGTACTTCTGTCATAGTGGTCTTTTAGATTTGCATCATCCTCTGACACAGCAAGACACACATTCAGTTTGCTAACATTGATATGCCTTAGCTAGCAAACAATGATCTTTACATTTTTTTTTTGCATTATACAACTTGTTTCTGTTTGTTTTCGAATGATACATTGTTTTAATGGCACACACAATGTGTAAAGAAAATGCAGAGAAGCAGCCTTCAGTTACAGTATCTCACAAAAGTGAGTACACCCCTCACATTTTTGTAAATATTTGATTATATCTTTTTATGTGACAAGACTGAAGAAATGACACTTTGCTACAATGTAAAGTACCACAGGACATGGTTCCAGTAATCCATGTCCTTAGTCTGCTTGTCTTCAGCAAACTATTTGCGGGCTTTCTTGTGCATCATCTTTAGAAGTGGTCTTTCTGGAATGACGACCATGCAGACCAATTTGATGCAGTGTGCGGCATATAGTCTGAGCATTGACGGGCTGACCGCCCACCCCTTCAACCTCTGCAGCAATGCTGGCAGCACTCATACGTCTATTTCCCAAACACAACCTCTGGATCAATTTGGACACCAACCATGTCCTGTGGTCTGATGAGACCAAGATAAACTTCTTTGGTTCAGATGGTGTCAAGCGTGTTTGTACAAAGACAAGACAAGTGTGTCTTGCCTGCAGTCAAGCATGGTGGTGGGAGTGTCATGGTCTGGGGCTGCATGAGTGCTGCCGGCACTGGGGAACTACAGTTCATTGAGGGAACCATGAATGCCAACATCTACTGTGACATACTGTAGCAGAGTATGATCCCCCTCCCTTCGGAGACTGGGCCGCAGGGCAGTATTGCAGCATGATAACGACCACTGCCTTGCTAAAGAAGCTGAGGGTGAAGGTGATGGACTGCCCAAGCATGTCTCCAGACATAAACCCTATTGAGCATCTGTGGGGCATCCTCAAACGGAAGGTGGAGGAGCACAAGGTCTCTAACATCCACCAGCTCCATGATGTCGTCATGGAGGAGTGGAAGAGGACTCCAGTGGCAACCTGTGAAGCTCTGGTGAGCTCCATGCCCAAGAGGGTTAAGGCAGTGCTGGAAAATAATGGTGGCCGCACAAAATATTGACACTTTGGGCCCAATTTGGACATTTTCACTTAGGGGTGTACTCTCTTTTGTTGCTAGCGGTTTAGACATTAATAGCTGTGTGTTGAGTTATTTTGAGGGGACAGCAAATTTACACTGTTACACAAGCTGTACACTCACTACTTTACAAAGTGTCATTTCTTCAATGTTGTCACACAAAAATGTGAGGGATGTACTCGCTTTTGTGAGATACTGTATGTGACCTTATAGAACCGGTAGTCTATTAGTCATTGTTTGTGGTACCTTTCTCCATTCTGCAACAAATGATTTCTGTGGTAGCGGAGAGTGTGTGATGCCTGGACAAGCTGCTTTGCTCAATTACATCTTTTTTTTGATGATAATTTTTGACAGAAAGGCAGGAGCTGATAAAATTCTGTCCAAGTTCTCCTCTGTATAACAAACGAAAGATTGGCTTCCATATGGTAAGATCAGTTGTACACATCTCTGTTGAGCAAATGAAACTCATCCTACTGGTCCAGCTGGCTAGCCGAGTCGTCACCTGGAAGCCAACAATCACAGCAGGATGCTTGCTTCGTGCATGCCAGGTGTATCCTTGCAACTTGCCCCTTGCTGCCAATTCCCAGAGAAATGCTATGATGTCTGGCCCTGGGTTCTGAAGCACCACTGCCAATATGAATGCTTCTTTATTTAATAAAGTTGATGCTAACCTGTAACAGTCTGTTTTAGGGATGCACCGAAATGAAAATTCTTGGCCGAAGGCGAATATAATGAAAAACTTGGCCGAATACCGAACACGTTCTTTTGCGTTTTTTCCATTTATTTTGCCATTTTTTTCACCATTGCATAAATTAAATAGTCAAAATGTGCTTTTTATTATTTTGTCTTGCTTTACAAAGAAAAAAAATCAATTACAAAAACTACAATTTCAAAATATTTAACACTGAACATTTTTTTTTTCATTCCAGCAGGCATCGGCTACCAACAAGACACAATATAACTTTAAATAAATAAATGAGTAAAATAAAAATATTTTGATGTGGTCATCTTTGAGCCCCCCTTGAATAGCCTATGTTAGGCCTATAACTGACTGCTGAAAGAATGGAACACTCTGAAGCCTACAACAAAAATGTGCATTAAAAAGTGCATTGACAAGAGTGCAAAAAATGGTTCTATTTGGTTCTATACAGCTGATTATATTCGGAATATATACCGCTTGCGTCCCTGTACACCTCACGGAGTATTATTGTAGATATGGTATAGTTAGATAAGTTGTTAATGTTATGTCCCTTGATAGATTTAGTTGGTTTAAACTAAAGATTAGTTCATTTAGTCCCCGCCTTTTTTCAGCTCCCAGTCCATAGTACTAGTTCATGTTTCTTGTTTTGACCCTGTTTTCTGTGACCGCGAATTTGATTCCTGCTTTGCCCCGTTTATGCCTGTTTGCCGATCGCCCGACCCTTTGCCTGTCTTGACAAAGTTTTTTGGATTACAATTTGGATTTGTCTGCCTGCCCTTAAATAAATACGTCTTTACCTGCACCTGCTTCCGTACTCTACTCCCTTACGTCTCACGAAGTGACGGAATACTCTGGAACAGAAACAAAACAAACGCACGTGTCCACAGTAAACAGTGTCACAGTTGTCAACATCGAAGAGCATGCGCTCGCTGAGCACTTGTGCACGTAGATCTGGCATGCGTGCGCCCCCTCATCTCTCCGAGCGCGCTGCCGGAAGTGGAGGTCGTGACATTTGCGCATCTCACTCTGGTTGCTAGTCTATTTGGTCGTGTCATCAAACACGTCATTGTCTGGTCAAATTTATTCGGCCTTTTCACTTATTCGGCCGAACACCGAAAGTGCTTTTTTTTTTTGCTATTTGTGGCCGAATAATTTCGGTTGCCGAACATTCGGTGTATCCCTAGTCTGTTTACTGATGTCTTATGTTTCAAGCTTTCTGATGATGTCTAGGGGAATTCTAACTTTTTCATAAATTGGTTCTGAGCTATCTAGTATAAAGTTTACATTCAAAGTCAAATACTTCAGGAAGTAAAAACTTCAACCATGTTTGTGGTGTGTGTGTGATCCTTGCTCAGATTATACCGGCTGTCGCAAAAGTCTCCATACACGGAAGACATTTTGTTGAAAAGCGTCCTAAGTGTTCATATAATAATATATGTATGAATACTTTTGGAAGACGTTTTGCTAAAAAGTGTCCTATATATGGAGACTTTTATATTGTATATAATTAATATATTTTTTTCAGATAGCCTTTAAGAAAGCCTTTGACAAAAGATGAATGTATTGAAATCATTCTCATGGCTGGATCTGGAAGCAATGTTGCGATGGGCTTTAACTGGAAATGTGGCAAGCACATCACGCGCAACACTGCTGCCAAACTTATTAACAAATTCAAAAAGATTGGAAGTGTCGCAGACCAACCGAGAAGTGGATGTCCACAAACATCCACTGACGGGCACAACTGAAGTGGTGCTGGCAAACACAGTCCCCTATGTACGGAGACTTTTGGGACATCCTGTAGATTGTTTTTATATAGTTATTCATCTGTCTACAAAATCACAAAGTCTGAAAGTATAAATGTTTCAACAGTGTGACAGTAAAGCCAAAAAAATATATTGAATACTCATTTATTCATGTGAATTAATCATCAAATAATCACAAACCTGACTTTTAGCATCCGTTTAGTTTTTCCTCTAGGGCTGATCCAAGGATTATTCCCTGTTAGAATCATAATCAAGTTAAATTACAAGTAGGCAATTTGGTAAGGAATTAGTTTGAAACAAAATCATAAGATACTTGAAATTTGTGGATTTAATTGCATTGTTCTGTCTAACTCTTTATGTAAAGTGTACAAGTGCATGAGGCTACAATGTGGAAGCAGGAGCCTTCCAGTGCTTTTGTTTTTAATGCTTAAACTGTTACTTCGCTTGAGTGAAACTATCTGTGATTTTAGGTTGCTGTTTTTGGACTCTGCTCTTGTTGCTGCTATCACTCAAATGTGTGTGTGTGTGTGTGTGAGGGAGAGAGAGAGAGGGCGTGAGCATGGCTTGCCTTTTCTGTTGGTACTGTTCTCATGAACTCTGTGTGAAATTTATCTAATCTAGGGCTGAAACTAACCATTATTTTGATAATCTGTTAATCTGTCGTTTATCGATTAGTTGGATTTAAAAGGCCAATTTTTAGTGCTGTCCTTCAAACATTGTGCAAATTGAAGGCTGTGAAAAAGGTATTAAACGTGTCTATGTAGGATATGCTATACATTGTGCAAAGGATTAAAAAAAAACAAAAACAAAACATTATATTTTGAAAGCAAAAAAACAGCTGATCTTTAAAACTTTTAATCAAGCTTCAAAGCAGAAATTAAATCACTATTTTAAAAAATGGTAAAAAAGAACAAAAGCACAAACTAAGTGTTAACTGGTAAGAGGTTGAATGTTCTGCAGTGTAACACACATTCCCTCATTTGAACACAGTAACATGTTACTTTATTCTGTAAATGTATGACACTTCTTACAGTTGCAATCAAAATGATTCAACCCCCATTGCAAATCAGGTTTATTGTCAAAATGTACAGACTTTCAGCTGTTTGCAATGAACAAATCAAACAAAAGCAATTGAAATAGTTCAACACAACAAATGCTTCAAGTGGTTTCCCCAAATTCAACTGAATATGCAACTTATAATGACTTCTCCAGTTTCTAAATTATTCAACCCCCTGAATAGAATCCCTCACAACAACGCACATATGCAAAACAGGTGTTGCTTCAAGCACACCTGATGCAACTAATCAAGGGCTTCATTAGTTGCATCAGGTGTGCTTGAGCTGGAACACATGAAATACCTGAAACTGGCTAGGGGGAGGAAATACTTGAAATACCTGGACGGGGCAGAAAAAGGAAGCAATCACCGGCTGCAACCAGATTTCTGAGAAGGCAGGTTGTTAAAAACCCTCGAGTGACTGCAAAAGACCTGCAGCAAGACTTTGTGGCAACAGGCACCTAGGTTTCAGTGAGCACAGTAAGACACACACTAATCGCAGAAGGTTTCCATGCCAAAACTCCAAGACGTACACTACTGCTGACCCAAACGCACAAGAAAAGTCTGTTCAAAATCATATATATGTCAGTCAAACAAGGTGGTGGCTCGGTGATGCTCTGGGGCTGCTTTGCATCCTTTATAAATAGAAACCTGCAGCATGTAGATGGCAAAATGGATTCATTGATGTATCAGGAAATCCTCTGCGAAAATGTCATGCTGCCGTGAGGAAGCAGAAGCTTGGGCTTCCTTGGACCTTCCAACAGGACAGTGATCCCAAGCTTACCTCCAATTCCACCCAGGCTTGGTTGCAGAAGTGACCTGGATTTGAAGAAGGCTGTTGCAGCACACAAACCCAAGAATATTACTGAATTGGAGGCCATTGCTCATGAGGAATGGGCTAAGATTCCTCAGGAACGCTGCCAGAAGCTGGTGTCTAGCTATGCATCTCGTTTGCAGCAGGTCATAACAGCAAAAGGGTGCTCTACTAAGTACTAAAGATGCTTGCCTTGATGGGGTTGAATAATTTAGAAACTGGAGAAATCATTATAAGATGCATTTTCAGTTGAATTTGGGGAAACCACTTGAAGTGTTCGTTATGTTGAACTATTTCAATTGCTTTTGTTTGATTTGTTCATTGCAAACAGCTGAAAGTCTGTACATTTTGACAATAAACCTGATTTGCAACAGGGGTTGAATAATTTTGATTACAACTGTACATTTTATATACAACTACATGTTAACACCATTAGTTACTGCTCTCATAAAGTTACCTTTGTTTCTAAATATATAGCTAAATATAACATCAAACATATTTGATCAAAATGAATGTTTAAGTCAGAGTTATTGCGATTCCTTTTTATGGCGCGCTGTTTGACGTGTATGCGTGGGCCCACGCTCATTCAGTGAAGTTTAATGGAGACTCACTCGCTGTTAAACAGCACACGCATCTGTCACAGCATCTGACACGACAAGCCATGTTAATACACTTACGAGTTAGTTTGAAGCGCTTAATTTAAAATACTCATGTTTTGGACAGCCTGGATCGTGCACTTTTCCCACAGCAGCTCACTCTGTGATCTCCACTGTTTCTCAGATGTGTTTTATTCATAGAAATGAGTTTTTCACCATCGTGAAGAGACGTCACTGACGGAGGTTATCCACAGTGACGTCACAGACTCTGCTAATCCACAATGAAATATCGATTAGTTGGTTGCAGCCCTAATCTAAACCATAAACTTGTATGTTTCAAGGAAAATCAGCTGATGTGTTTTTAAAACTAACTTACCAGTGTCAGATCTGACACCACTCTGTGATGCAATAGCAGTGTTTGTGTTACTGTTGTTGTGTTCTCAGGAGGGAGGTATTATTTGAGCCGTTAAAGAAAGCCGTTTCCTCATTCTGATGAATAAGTTAATGCGATATGAAAAGTTCTTTGTTTTCTCCATCATGCTACATGACCAGTGCACAATATTAATAACAGTTAGAGCTAGAGCTTTACGTTTGACACCATTTTTATATTGTGAAGATGGAGATTAATTTAAATGATAGAGGTAGAGATGAATTTATATTGTGGAGATGGAGATTAATTTAAATGATGGAGGTAGAGATGAATTTGTATTGTGAAGATGGATAGTAATTTAAATGGTACAGGTGGAGATGAATTTGTATTGTGTAGGTGGAGATGAATTTATATTGTACCGATGCAGATTAATTTAAATGGTAGAGGTGTAGATTAATATAGTGGAGATAGAGATTAAATTGTAGAGGTGGAGATGAATTTATAATGTGGAGATGGAGGTGGAGATGAATTTACATTGTGCAGATGGAGAGTAGTTTAAATTGTAGAGGTGGGGATGGAGAGTAATTTACATTGTAGAGGTGGGGCTGGAGTGTAATTTACATTGTGCAGATGGAGAGTAATTTATATTGTAGAGGTGGGGATGGAGAATAATTTATATTGTGGAGGTGGGGATGGAGAATAATTTATAATGTGGAGGTTGGGATGGAGAATAATTTTATATTGTGCAGGTGGAGAGTAGTTTAAATTGTAGAGGTGGGGATGGAGAGTAATTGACATTGTGCAGATGGAGATTAATTAAAATTGCGGAGGTGGGTATAGAAATTAATGTGTATTGTGGGGATATTGTTTATTAAATTGTGTTGCAGTAATAGATCTGCCGAGTTTTTTTGAGCTAGCAGGTTGTTGGAGACCCCCTATTCACCATATAGTGCACTATTTGGGCTGCAGCCATTTTGTATTGTCTTAATTCCTAGTGAGAGGATTATATCCCCTGGCTGGTTCACTATATTATCCATTATAACTGGTGTACATTATTTCCACAATACATAGACATTTGACTAAGTTTAAAAATGTTCTTTTAAAAAATCACTTTTTCATTTTTTATATTGTGTCCCTTTCACTGCTGCCCTATATAGTACTTTATAGAGAAGTACACCATAAATGGAGAGTGAGGGATTTATTGGATGTAGTGGACGTTTTTCGGAACAGAATTATTTTTTTCAAAGCGAACTCACACATGAACTTAGAAAGTAAACAAGGCCTCAAGTAAGTAGTCTGTGTTGCAAAACACTGTCAAAATAAGATGCTCATGTTGGCTATGAACTCAAGTGTAGCTCAAGTTTATAGAAAAATGCAAATTGGAAGACCACCATGTAGAGCCTGCAGGTCTGTTTCACATGCTGTAACAAGAGGTTACAAAAGCTGCAGTGCAGGTACACTTTTGTTCCAAAAGATATGAAATAAGTGTGGTTTTAAGGTTATGTCCCATAAATAAGTGGGGTTTTTTTTCCTCCCCCCCCAAACCACCCTCGAGATGAGCACCTGTGCCTGAAAATACAATTTAGTATTTATTCATTGAGTCTGACTGCGTGTTGCATCTTGTGCTATAGAGTTGTGGAGTATCTGAACGTGGAGGAAGAAGAGTCCATGAACAGTGCTGTATTTTCCCCCTCCCTGATACTGCTGTTTGACTCATGCAACTGAAGACCTAAGTCACCTGATTGTAGGGAAGGGAAGACACACTGCCTTTATTGTATTGAGTGAACATAAGGAAAGCAGCTAGCACAACAGGATTTTTAATTACCAATACTTGAATGTAGTGTGCTTTTTGTTGCATTCTTCCAGCTTGGTCATTTGTAAATTTTTCACCTGCCTCCATCACATGAGGAGGCTGAAGACCAGTATATGTTTCCTTCGAGACTAGTGAAGCTAGTGCTGCAGAACAGCTGAACACAAACCAAGCAAATCTGGTTTCTCTGTAACAGATCAAGTTTTCTTTCTATTTATTTATTTTTTGGGACTCTGTTTGACCTTGAGAGAGAGAAAAGGGTTTCTGGTGAGGGACCGATTGTTTATAGCTGCTGGAACATAAATGATAATGGGAACTGATTGATTGTTTTTTGGATGTTCCACAACATTAATGTAACTTTAGGTGGATAAAAAGTATGTCATGTCGTTCTTCAATAAATAATTATTGTTGGCATATTGCTGTGGCATAAAAGACTTCAGGCTGTGCTGTTATAAGAAAACAATTTGACAGAGATAAATTAATTAAATAAAATAAAATTAATTAAAATAATTGAGGAAGCTGAAAATTGTGTTCCTGAAAACAAGACTAATTGTTCAGCATCCTGTTAGTTTTCTTTTAAGGTCAGTTTTGAATCATTGGTGTCTAGTTTCATCCTTTAAATCCGAGGAAAAAGAGTGTGCGTGGGAGACAAAAAAATCATGGCTTTTTTAAATGATTGACTTGTTTTTAGCATGTGTTAATCAGTTTTGAATGCGTAAGATCTGAAAATTGTGCCTGACTCAAGTAATTACGGTGTGGACTTTTAAAGTTAAGCCTCCCAAGTCAGTTTCGTTCGTCACAGTTACGGTAATATAAGTGGGTGTAGCATTGCTGATACAGTAAACAACAATTATGTAGAAATGCTCAATAGAACCAACACAATTTCAAAATAGGAACTGTTGATGATTGTCTTGGGTGTGCTGCTATTACACACACCCATCCTCAAGCAATTAAGGTGTGCAATACCAAGTCTTTCCTTAAACTAAATGAACTGTTCCATCACATTTAATAATATGGCTTTATTTATTTTGCCATTTCCTGCTTCTTTACCTGCTCATTCACACTGTGGACTAACATCTCTGTAATGATTGACCTGAACAGCTATGGAAACAAATTCATCTAAGAACCTGCAGTGATTGTGTTGTACACTCGTTTTGTATATACTGGGTAATATGGAACTGCAGTTCCTACCACTTTTAGTTTTAGGCAGAATGGTAGCTCTGAAACACTGACAGGTCCGCCAGGTAATTTTGATGCACTTTTTTTTTTTTGATTATTATTATTTTTTTCCAAACCGCCTGTGTACGTGTTATTTGTTTTTAATAAGCTTCGGTATTGGTTCTGTCTTAAGCTTCATAAAAAAAAGAGTAAATCTCACTTCAATTTGACTGGATTGGTGTAATAGATGACTCATTTGTGGACTGTGCGCTCTCTCTCTCTCTCTCTCTCTCTCTCTACCTCTCTCCTTTCCAGGTGATTTAAAAGCTGCATCCGCTTCATGTGCACGATTTGAGGGACTTGAAGACCTGAGGTTTCCGTGACCTCCAGCCTGTCTGATGGAGCTGTGCCTGGCCTGCTTGCCGCTTGTCACGTTGCTGACCCTCCTGACCTCTGAGGTCACGCCGTCCCTTGGCCAAAAGGTTTACACAAACACATGGGCCGTCCATATAAGCGGAGGAGAGGAGGAAGCCAACCGCATTGCCCAAAAGCATGGTTTCATTAACCACGGCAATGTGAGTATTTTTCCAGCTATGTATTCTCTGACCTTTTGGCGTGGCTGTAATTTCTGAAGTGATAATTTTGTCCTGATGCAAATCTCTGCTGTCGGCTGGCATGCAGTAATTAAGCCTTGATTATACCTTTACGATCCTGTTCAAGTATAACGATCATTCATTCTTATATAACATCAGTCTTCATGGTGTCACAGTTTTACTTTTATATTGCTTTTTTTTATTAGGCTTTTGTACTGCTTTTTATTCAGCTTCAAACTATGTTTAAAATCAGTAGAGAATCTATGAAAATTGTTTCCCGCTCACCTTATTTTATATGGTATTGATATTCTGTAAAGGGGAAAAAAGCAGACGGCCTTAAAACATTGTCATAGCGGGAGAAAATATCTTGGCTGATGAAATGCAGTTACAGTTCTTTTTACTTTCTGCATTTTGTAGAGTTTAGTTAAATGTTTACAATTTTTTACTTCAAAACAATGGCTCTTTTCAGATATTGCTAGTATTTATGTTTTCAACATTGTAAGGGTTTCTGAGATGTGTAGAACAAGGATAGAATCCTGGATATTGAAACCTGGACCATACCCTTCCTAAATTACTCGTGCACTAGCCCAGATTTCCTAATCATGATAATTCCCAATGTGCTCATTCAGTTCTTTGATTGTACTGGAGATCTTGAGTATTGCTGGTTTTGTGTGGGAAAGGCAGATCCAGAGACTGGAAACTATCGTCAGTGAGTTAATGATTTACAACAATTACAACGTTTAATTTATTCATAAATGACTCGTCGTCCATCTTACTGGTTTGTAGTTAGATTTAATGTTGTCAGACTTCAGAGAGACAAGTTGGTTCCTATTCCCACTTATGATATAGATGTGCTAAATAGTCATTACCCCCCCTCATCTCTCTCTCTCATTCATCACTCTTTTTTCATTTTACAGAGTAACCGTGAAGCATAAGCTTCTTTGTTTTGAAAACTTGAAAGCACCGTGACTGTTTCAAAGCGCTTACAACCAAGACTCCTTACATAAATGTTAAATAAATGTCTCCTAACAAAAAACAAACAAAAAAAACTTCACCACTTTGAAGATTATGTTTTACTCTGTTAAACAACACATTTTTATATAAATTTATTAATTTATCTGGGGAGTTTACCATACAAGTTGCATGTGAATAAGCTGTTACTGTAGAAAAAATAAGGTATTAGAACGAGCACATTAATATAAACGTGTAGTTCACGTTACAGCCGGAACCACTGTCCGAGCTGTGCTGTTATACAATAATAACACGCACCTTCTTACCAATCAGATTCAAGCATTCAACCGCACTGTGGTATAAAACATTTTATGACATTAAATTTAATTTATTGTTTATTAATAAGTTAAACATTGTAATCATTGGCAAAACACTGATTATAAGCAGAATAACATCTGCGACAAAGATTTCTCTGTGCGTTGTGCCATTGCATCACCGGGCATGTATTATTTTCATATCACTGCATGGTCTTTCCTGTGTTCTTCCTTACATGATGAAGTTGCACGTGTTAACTTAGCATGTAATGTCTGTAAAATATACGGTCATAAAATCAGCAAAATGCCTGCCATTCACAACAAAAGGTGAAATGCAACTAGCAACCAAAGCCTATGCCTTTCTCTTGTGAGAAGAACACAGTCAATTATTATAGAATCGTTATTGACCTATGATTATTTGTTAAGTGAGAAGAATAACACGTTTTAGTAAAAAAAAAAAAGTAATTAATCCAAAATTTACTGTTTTATGCAAAAATCAAACTTGAATTGGTATTATCTGTCTAGGTAACTAGTTATCTATTTAAACCTGTTTCTTGAAAAACATTGCTAAAGCAGTATGCTATGGCATATAAAGGCAATTCCAGACAATTCTGTGCTTCCAACTTTGTGGCAACAGTTTGGGGAATAACCACATATGGGTGTGATTGTAAGGTGTCTACAAATGTATGGCCAAATAGTGTAGGTTTACGTCTATGGCTCTTTTTGTGAATGCTGTACTTTACAGACATACTGTCTTGGTGTATGTTTATATATTGATGCGCAGATGCTGGGTGGAATGATGTAAAGTCTCCTGGGTTAAGTAATGACAAGGGACTGAAGTATTTTGACACTATGTAGTTCAAGAAGTTACAAACACAAAACACAATCTTTACTGCAGAACTCCTGGCACAACTGTATTCCCGTTATTTTTAGCTGCGGAATATGGCTTTGGTTAGTCATACAGTATCTGGGGGTTGTGTATTTGAGTTTTTCTTCCACATAGTGTCCAGCATTGCTGTATAAACGATGCCTGGTTAGGTTATTTATTTATTTTTAATAGGAAAAAAACCACACACACATGCACCACTGCTTCCTGGATGTTCTTTTCTGTTGCTGTTATTTGAATAGTGTGTTCATTGTAGACACAGATGATCCAATCTCTTACCAGGCACAAAATGAGAGTGACTCAAAAAGGACTTTGAACAGCAGAAGCTACAGCAGTCAGGAAGAGCCCCAATGCGCACACATTCATTCTCTTCCTTCCTTCCACCTGTTTATGGGGAGCTCATAAATGAATAATTCTCCTAAATGTATGTTTTGATCACTCTGGGTGGCTGATGAAATGCATGAAGCATTTTCTTGACTGTTTGGTTTGTGTGTGCGCGCGTCTGCTATTTTTGAAAGTGCAGCCGCCTTTACAGGCATGTGTGGGATGAGTGTGCTTACAATGAAGCCTTTTTTTTTTTTTTTTTTTTTTTTTTTTTTTTTTTTTTTTAAAAACATTCTTACCTTCCTTTCTTTTAAAGTATTGTTAGACACCAAAGCCCTTGATCTTAGAAGTATTAAATGATTTATGTCATTCTTCCTGGTGCGTGCTATTTTCTGATTAACAAAAGACAACAACATCAAAATAATATAAAAAATAACAAGACGACCAACTGGACCAATTTCTGCTTTTCTTTGTGTGCTACTGAATTAATTAGCAATGAGCACTTTGGAAAATATGCCACGTAGAAGGATTGTGTTTTGAATTATTCATTTGAGTAAATGTTGCACCGGCATTCCTCCTTATAGATTACATGTGCAATAAAGATTCCTGGTAACCAGATGGACCAGTAAAGCCCAAGGACAATGATGAATGGCTTCGTTCACTTAGCAAGCTTTTGGACAGTGTAGCATGTGAAGCAGTGAGTAATTGACTCAGCGTTTCCAAGCCTATACTCCAGTGGACATGCCTCGTGCCACTGGGGGACATTGCGATAGGCGAATATCATCCCTTGCCTATCCTGTGTCTTATGGTTTAAGAAGCCTAGGATTTGTGATCATTAAATATTAAAATATTTTTTAAGGATTCAGTTCAGTTTTATTCGTGAAGCACTTTTAATAGTGGAGATTGTTAAAAAGCAGCTCTACAGAAATCTGGATCTAAAATTTAAATTGATCCCTAATCAGCAAGAAAACAAGAGGAAGAAAACTTTAGAGGAACCAGACTCAAAAGGGAACCCATCCTCATCTGGGTGACAATGAGTTGTGCAATTATCTCTCTCACAGGACTTAAGAGAGTCATTTCTCTTCTATAACTCTCTTTGATAGAGTCAAAAAGTGCTAATTGTGTTAACAGGAACTTGAGTTTGAGCATCGTTCTGGAGTGTTGACTGCAAGTTATCAGCTGTTGACTTGAAGTGTAGACTTGAGTGTGAACCGTTCTTAGCAATTGCAGTCTTTAAGCAATCCAAGGAGGGACATTCACAGCCATCTTTAGGGTGAACAGTGCACACCTTTTGTCAGTTCTAAATGTTCAGATTCTTGGTGTTTGATCAGTAGCTTTAATCGAGAGCGTGAGGACAGCCAACCTGTGCACGCAGAGCAGTAACAACGAGCATTGCCGTTAGAAATGAGTGCAAGGCAGCACGGATCGCGTATGCACGTGTGAATTATGCAGCGTGAAGGGACTGTAGAGAAACGGTCATGCCTGAGAGCACTTCAGTCTGGCGAGACCGGAGGGACACTTCCTTAAAGTAAAGGAGTCATGGACTGAAGTTTAAAAAAAAAAAAAAAAAAAAAAAAAAATTATATGAAGTGTTATGATGGTTTGTGTTTAAATGAAAATTAAAACAAGTTCAAATGAACAATACGATGATGATGATGATGATGATTTATTATTATTATTATTATTATTATTATTATTTGGAGTTGGAATATACTTGCATTTTTCAAACCAAGGCTTGTATGTGAGCATAAACGCACTCAGTGATTGTTAGTTAATTCCTCCTGTTCAGGTTTAATGGCTTAATCTGTAACACAGTCTTGATTGTATGTGGGTTTGTAAAATTGCTTTTACAAATTTTCACTGATTATGAAGTTGCATAGCTTTTCATGCTTTACCTGATCTTTGATCTATGATATAGAAGCATACACAAGCTAAACTTCATACCAAGCCTGAATGTGCTTGCACGTAGACTAAATGAGCAGTATCTGGAGAGATCTTGTCCATGATGAGAGATTTGTAAAGTTTTTCCAGCTTCCCCAGTATTGCCTAGAGAAAGTTAACGTTTATGCACTACTGTATGTTTTATTACTCGATTAGCCTCGTGAGTCAGAATGTTCTGAAGCGGAAACTCGACGTCCCTCGATGTCCCAGCATCTGTTGAACCATGTAGTCATTCAGCGTGGGCCACACGAAGGCCGCAGAATCCATCAGGCAAGGCTGATGTCTTAATAAAACGTTGACACACAAGCAGCCCTCTCTCCAAACCTCTATTTCTCCAACCAGCTCTTCTCTAATAAATTCTCTCATTAGGAACATTTAGTTCCACTAGGCACGCAGACCGTGGAAACGAGGCATCCATAAGCTCTCGCAGAATGACGAGATGTAATAAATACAATGATGAAGCCGTTGTAATTAGATATACAATATCTATCTATCTATCTATCTATCTATCTATCTATATAACATCCAATATGATGGTACATTTTAAATGCACTACACTCGAGTGCATGAATCCTTTTGTGCAGGAGCGGAGTGGAACGCATCCAGGTACAGCATTTAGTAATTTAGTCAGGTTCATATCAGTGCCAAAAACAGAAGACACTTGCGCTCTGTTTTCTTCTTTTGTTTTTAAGGTTGTTTTACATGTAGTATTAAAAACAAGGGCTTAAACTCCCAGGAAGTCATCCATTAAATTTGTACAGCTGGGAAACCAGGTCATCGCAGGTGACGTGCTCATGCAGAGAAAGCAAGATCACAGCTGCAGCTGACTGTTTTTAGGGCATGTTACTGACCCTGGTCCATTTCCTTCCTCTATTATAAAGGTACCAGATATTCATACGCTACAGATTGGTATGCCATACTGCATCAAATACCGAAATGAAGTCAAAGATTTAGCATTTCCCCCCAACCCCCCCCCGCCCTCCCCAAGCACAGCAATCTGCTTTTGCAAATATTTGAGGAGTTTACGAGAAAGTGATCTTTGTCAGGGTTCTTTCGAGAATATCTGACTTCATGGCTGTTTGCTTTTTGTTCCAGTAGATACAGTTCCTGTACTGTTGCTCAATCCTCACCCACATATGTTCACTGTGATTATCAAAACACCACTTTCGTGTAGTTTTTCATCTCCTGCTGTACTTTGCTTGTTTAATTGGAAACATGGGTATTTTTAATAAATACTTATTACAGCAATGTCGTGTCTGAATAGAGTTTTATGTTGCCAGATGTTGGATTAATCATCAAGCTCCACCTTGAACAGGATGACTTCAAAGTAGTGTCTGTGAAATGTTGGAACCATGCTGTTTTTCTTTCCTGTTCTACATTTTTTTTTTTTTACTTTTTGAACTGCTTTGTTTAACCAATAGTCTCCAGCTTTTTTTTTTTTGGTTAAGATACAAGTTATTTGGGATGGTCGGCTTTCTTGCTTTCTGCCCGGCTGTTAAATGTATCCTGACGTTACATGTCTGTCTGATTTGATCGACCTGTGTGATGTGTCTTATATATCGATCAGCCATAACATTTAAAACCACATGCCTAATAATATGTAGGTCCCCTTTGTGCCACCAAAACAGCTCTGTCCCGTCAAGGCATACACTCCACAAGACCTCTGAAGGGGTGCTGTGGTTCCACTTTGGGGTCCTTGTTTAAACCACTTCTAGTGGCTTCACAAAGTTCTGTTCACTTTGTCTGCTGAGCTACTACTTATCTCTTCTTAGTATTAGTAATTCACTGTGGGCCAGACTTCACTTAATCACAGAACATACAGACCTTTGGTCTTGTTTTACTAAACAGTAGTGTTTACCTGATTGTGTTTGTAGGTAGGTAAGTTTTCATCTGCGGTCAGAAGTTTGCTATATCTATGGGTTTCTCTTTATCTGTTGTCTCTCACCATATAAGTAGTTTAATCTTGTATTATAATTACCATGCCAAAAAAATGCATATTTGGGTGCGGTTCCTCTGCAAGTCATAGTTAGATGCTTATCGGGAAACATTTTCCATTTGGATAGAAAATGGCTGTACCACAGCATGGCTGCTTTCAGAGCTTTCAGAGAAGCTGAGCTTCTCTCGTGTCCTCGAGCGCCATCCTCGTACCACAACAGAAGGATGTTTAGCCTGAACTTCTGCTTATTTTTGTTTTCCAGGAATTGTGTGCATGCTGAATAATTTACAAATGAGGCAAACTTGCAAAGAAAGTGTAACCACATTTCCCCACTGTGTTTTGCTCCTCCAACAGCAGCGGTCACATTGTTGATATACAAGTGAGGTTTCAGCTCCTTAAGCTTACAATAAGTGTTCTGCCTGAAATGGAGGTAAAAGAAGTGCCTCAAGATAACCAGTGACACTTCAATAGGTCAAAATAAAAAAATTAAAAAGTATAACCTTGTAGGCCATTGTGTGCTTGTGTGTGTGCTTGTGTGTGTATTTTAAGCATCGCAAAAGCTTAAGTCCTCTACGGTGACTAGTTACGGTTTCATTTATTGCTCATTTATGCAATTATCCAATCAGCCAATCATGTCGTAGCACAGTAGTGCATAAAATCATGCAGATGTAGGTCAAGAGCTTCACATGGTTTCCTCATTCTAATGTTCAAAATGATCACAATGGCTTTGACTGTGGTATGGATGTTGATGCCAGATGGGCTGGTTTGAGCATTTCAGATACTGATTTCCTCAGATTTGCCTGCATGGAGTGGTATGAAAAACTAAAGACAACCCAGTGAACAGCAGTTTTGCTGTCAAACACGTTGTTAATGAGCGAGGACGAAGGAGAATGACAAGAATAGTTTGAACTGAGGACGTATACGGTACCACACTTTACAACCGTTGTGAGTAGAAAAGCATCTCCGAATGTACGCTGAATCTTGAGGCAGTTACAGAAGACCACATCAGGGTCCTTTTTTTCCTGTCAACCAATAACAGGAATCCGAGACTACATTGCATTTACATTTATGGCATTTGGCAGATGCCGTTATCCAGAGAGATTTACGTTTATCTCGTTTATATAACTGAGCAGTTGAGGGTTAAGGGACTTGTTCAAGGGCCCTGTGGTGGCAGCTTGGCAGTGCTGGGGTTTGAACTCATGACCTTCCAATCAGAAGTCCAACATCTTAGGTACTGATCTACCACTGCCCTGAGCACAGGCTCGCTGAAACTGACCGGTTGAAGATGTGAAGAAACATTGTCTGTTCTCAAACTGTACTGGAGGGATAAACGCCATTCTTTCAAATGATGTTTCCTCAGTTTTGATAAAAGTGGTGGAGAGCACTAACATGCTGCTAAAATAAGTCTCCCATCTGTGTTCATGTGGCTTGAGATCTGGTGAGTGTGAAGACCATAGCATATGATTTACATCATTTTCATATTCATCAGACAGTTCAGTGAGCTTTCATGCCCTGTGCTTGGGGGGTGGGGTCATCTTGGAAGAGAGATTTGCATTGGCTCCTGTGGACTCGAACCATACCAGCAAAACGCAACAGCATAACAGCCTCAACCCCCCCCCCCCCCAAATTTGTCTGAAATCTCTATATGTATATACTGTGCATAAAATCTAAAAATGATTACATGCATATATGTTGACAGAATTTTTTACTTTAATGTTTGTCATCTTGTTTGTTAGACATTTTATGTTCATGTACATTTTTTTGCAATAGCACTTCCTCCTTTCCTGTTTTGCCGTTCCCCACAAGATAAACATCAGCGTTTGAGGGTTTTGCAACTGTGCATTCCTCTGCAAGAGAAATGTAACCACTGCTCTCAGTTTGTTTCAATGGCTTTTTTTTTAAGAAGTCCAGGACCAAGAATGTCTTTAAAAAAAATCTGTGAATAACCGCTACCTGCCGTCAATTTTCTGATTTAAAATCTCAGTTTCTGGTCTTTTTTTACCCCTCACCTAACCTTCCTTCCCTGGGTGCCCCGCTTCACTGCTGTCTGTTGACCAATGACAGGGCTTGTGCATATTTATAGTGAAAACTGGTGAGGTGCTGTTGCAGACCTGACTGTTGCTTTGTACGGAAAGAGAGAGCATGAGGACCATGTTTGTCTTTGTAAAGCATCGAGGATGCCCCTCTCAGAGCTGCAGCAGTATTGTTCTGCTCAGTCTGGAGCTCTGAATGCAAGGGACCTTTTGTTAGTAGCGATCAATAACTATCTTTATCTTGTACAGAACAGAAAACAAATTATTTATTGAACTCCCTGTTCCAGAAATCCATGTTTTATTTTTTTCTAAACTTCAGCATTAGAATTTGTAGAAAGGATGCAATATCCAATACACTCTTTAATTTCCACTCCTTCTCTTCACAAGCTGCCGATTATCACCCCCTTTGGCCTGTAAATTTGCAGTTTACGTAAATACATAAAATTCCTTCCTAACAATTTCCTTTAAATGCTACTATCCGTTAGAGAATAGTTTATGGCTATAAATAATTGTGTGTTTAGGTTTTGTTTTTAGTGGAGCTGAAGTATGTACGCGTACTACTTGGTTTAATCATGTTTGAAACATTGTTTTTGTAAGCAAGATTTCTTTCAACAAGCCAAGTCATCGGTTCACTAATCAGAAATAGTTAAAAATAAATAAATGAGTCTCCCTTTTCCAAACTAATGTTTCCTGTAATTTCTCTCTGGTCTAATGAGATTGCCTTCAGTGAAATCATTTACATAAATGCATGGGATTGGATTAACCATAACAGAGGATCTGCTACAGTGATTCATGTTTGGAAAATTAGAGTCCCTGAACTACAGCCGGTATTTATTTATTTTTTCATTTCAAATACTCTGCTACCGTATCTTTTCACGTACTTGGTTCAGTCAGCTGACTTTCCAAAAACCAAACCAAAACTTTCACTTTGAGTTACATGTAGAGCTGCAACACCTAAGCAAAAAAATTAATGATAATCGATTATGAAAATCGTTGTCAACGAATCTCATCAATTAGTTGGTCTGCACAAGGCACGGCATACATTTACTCATAGTGTTAGTTCTGTTCCGAAAAAAACACATCAAAGGGTACAGACCAAAGTTGTGTCCCAAATGACGTAGTATACACTTACACTATTCGCCATGTACTCTACCGTGTAGTGTATGAATTTTAGAAAGGTAGTATCATCTCAAATGGAACACTAGCGTTTGATTAATCTATGATAATAATGATGATAATAATAATAATAATAATAATAATTGGGCGATTAATCAATTATGAAAATAATCGTTAATTGCAGCCCTGGTTACATGTAGACCCATCTGATATTAGATGAGTTTCCAAGGCAATGCTGGCGTAAATGTAGGTTTGAGAAATTTTCGGTCCGATCCTCTGAATATGCTATATTTAATGCTGTTGCACATTTGGTGTCAAACAAATCTGCATGCGAACACTAGGACACGACTCGTTTTAAAACCTGCTTCCGTTGTGCCTCTGAACTTTCACATGCTTTGTCAACAGAAGCTTGAGAGTCTCAGCTCAGGTACTAGGAGAAAGTCTGTGTCTAATTAGTATCTGTATCAGTCAATGCCCAAATATCTGATCTGAAATCTGTATTGTATCAGCAGTGGGGAAAAAGTGGTATCAGTGCAGTTTGAATTTAGGCTCAACTCGGATGTCGCATATTTGCAAGGCAAAATTCTGTGTTTGGCTGTTGTGGTAGTGGTGTGTGTTCCCAGAGACCAGGTGTGTAATTCGTATTAATGCACACATTTATCCATACATGCTATAAACCTGAGCTTAAAATTCATCTCAAGCAGTAAAGGGAACATGGCATTTTATCATGATGATTGCAAAGCCGACCTTGCAAACTGCTTACATTCCAGAACCGAGTGTTTGATATCAAGCTTGAAAAAAATGAGAATCAAGTCAAAATTCTTCAAATGTGAGTCACTAGATTTATTGCATCGATAGGAGTTTCTTCAAGGCTGGATGTCGCAACCAGACTGACCATGGTTGATATTGTAAATGTAGTTGAAATATTTTTTTCTCTTTGCTGAAGTGCATGCTTCAAGGTTAATGTTGGACCTGGAACAGAAAACCCAACGTGTCCATCCCACTAGTGTAAAAGTCTGCAGCTGTTTACAAATACCTCATTTGCTGACCTTTTAATATGGCGTACATTTTCAAGAACGCCTATAATGGTTTTGAAACGTGCCTAATTTGTTTTAAAGGTCTCGTACAATAGATTTACATGCATCCAAGGTCAAAAAACACTTTAACGTGCTCGTAATTTAAACTGCAACATTACCTTTCCCCCCCCAGTGTCACAAACGACTCGTTCAATGATCCATTCTAAAGGATTCATTCTAAACTCCTCCTTTCAGAGAACATTCTCTGCTCTGATTGGTCAGATGTTCCAGTCTGTTGTGATTGGTCTACCGCTGTCAGCGAGCACCCAATGAAGACCAGAGGCGGGCCTTTTTGTTACAAACCTACGTAGGTTTGCACAGGAAGTAAGCTTGTAATTACTAATGACTCGTTTCAGCTGTTCAGAATCGATTCCTTCTTTTGGGAGTGAATAACTCCGTTTGTCATGCGCTTTGAATTTGAAACTTCGCAGACATTTTTACATTCACAAACAGCTGTTTAACACACTACATGAAAGACGTCTGAAAAACCATAATAGGTGCACTTTAAAAGGCAGAATTAAACCTAAAGTGATGGGAATACTTTAAATGGCACCATTACTCTCAAACGAAACACTTAATGTCCTTTGACATGATAAGAGGTAATGAAAGGTGATTAGAATGACACATTTGTGATTTTTACCATAATGGACACCTAGTTCACTTAAAGAATAATTGTTCAATAACTTACACGGTTTCAGTTGGATAAGACATGTTTGCCTTCTATGACTGGCTTTATTAGTTTAGTCTTGCAATACAAGGCTGAGTAATGAATATGACTTATATTACTGTGCATGCCCAATTCATACTTACTTTAAGAGACTGAGCAACATGTCAGGTTGTTCATTATAGGTATGACTCATTCTTCTCTAAAATATACACTCGTCAGCCACTTTAATAAGAACACATGCACCCCTGCTCCTTCAATCATTTATCCAGTAAACCATGTGACATCAGTTCAGGGCATAAACTTATGCAGATACAGGTCAAGAGAGCTTCAGCTGGTTTGATTGTTTCAGAGCTGCTGATCTCCTGGGATTTTCATGCAAAACACATTCACACCGAATGGTTCAGAAAACAAACAAACAAAAAAAATTAAAATCCAGTGTGAAGCAGTTCGGCAGGTGAAAATGCTTTGTTCGTGTATGACTTGTTTTAGCCTCAAATAACTCAAATCACCATGGTTGTAAAGAGTGGTTAACAGAAACGCATCTCCGAATACACAACACGACGGACCTTGATTCAGATGGTGCTGGCGAGTATATATAAAATATTCTATTAGAATGTTGTAGCTTAAAGTCAGTCACTTTTGCACAACACGTCTGACTCCAACAGATTCCAGCAAGACATTTAAATTTGATTTTTTTAATCTGGTGGGGGGGTACAGCGACCGAAATGGGGATGGATTTGTTCCAGAAAGCTGTGCAAGCTATTATTTCGAAGATTCCGATTTAGTCTTTGTTTTCACCCAGCAGAGAGCCATAAAACGTCTATAAAAATAGAAAAAATAATAACTGGAGTTGAGCATGTTAAGAGCCGTCCAGTATGTCAGCGTGCGCAGTGACTGCTATGAACAGTTTCTGCACAATTCCACTGAAAGACTAGCTGACAGTTGGCAGGCATGCCAGCGTTGATGTAAATGCCTGCAGCATGACCGCCTTAACACCTGAACAAAACCATTCTTTCTCCAATTTTCAGAGAGTAGCATAGCTAATGCTGCAAGTGGCCATTTCTGAACCTACAGGGGTGAAGGGGTGAAAACCTTGAACATTTAACCGTTAAGGTTACCTCTCAATCCTCCAGTGCAATTATAGCCAACTTCCTCAAAGAGTGTGTGTGAATGATTGGTCCAGTTAATGGAGTTGAACTCCAGAAAGGTCAAAAAGGCCAATAACCAAACCCAGATGTGTTTAAGGTACAATCCTTACATCCCTTTCACCAAGCTTCGCCAGCCTCCACCCAAAAAATTATTTTAGCTATTCAGTAATATCTAGAACGAGCTGAGTGAGTGAGTAAAATTTCATTTGTAATCATGTTTCCAGAAGCCTTGGTGTAATTTATCCCTGGCAGGTCTTTTGTGTATACTAAATCATTGGATAAAGGTTAAAATAAATGGATTAACTACTCAAAACAGTGACGATCTTCAATGAGGCCAGGATACAACGAAACGCTCAGGCTTTTACCTTAACAGTTGGAAACTGCTTTAAAGATGATTTAAGTAAGTACAGGTGGGTGGCATCCACATGTCACACCCTATTGGAGAATGAAACCTGAACTGCTTGATAGGGTCAGAGCAAATATCAAGCCACTTAATGAGAATTAAGGCATGGAGCTATAATTGTTAGGTGTGTTTTTATGGTCTGTGTATAGCTGGGATGTGACTTCATGTTACAACTCAATTTTATTTTTTGTTGCTATAAAAACAATTAAGGGAGGCTTAATTGGTTTGGGTTTATAATAGCAGTGTGTCCGTTGCCAGGGTAATGCATGGTGGTGCTCCTTTACAAACCAGTTATCTTTAGCATTACTGCAATAATATTACTGTTAGTTTTTTAGTAATATGTGTAAAAGTAAGTACAAGTAAAAGTCCTTGGGCATATGTCCCAGTTTAAAAAAAAAAAATAAATTAAAGGTCTGTGTGGTTAAATCGGTATTTTTATAATAATTATTGCTGGTCTTACTGCCACGCAAATCCAATTCCCTTTAGGAGTTAAAGAATGCATACTTGCTCGTTTTCTATGACGGTGAAGGCCTAATAAGGCTTTACTATTTGCATTTTAAATGGCAACACTGATGTAGAGAGATTATTTATACTTTTAGTCTTTTTTCGTATTAGTGTGAGCCAGATGTCAGGGAATCATATCAGTGCTTCCTGTTCAGTATGGGAAAATGTCTGAATCACATCATCCACTTGTTTTTTTTTTTTTAATACCTTCATAAAGATATTGTACTTGGCTCACATTGTTGCTGCTGTTTATTTTCCAGGCCCACATCTACAAGTCTCAGTGATGTTAGTCTATTTTTTTTTTGCCGTATGAAGATGTCCAGTGTGGGTCTTGCTGCCCCTGTGACCTACAGATCTACTTCTCCACCTAGTCAGCACATAAAGCCGTGTTACCTTGGTATTACCTTCTTCTTTGCTATCTCCATTTCACTGAGTTGCAGGAATCCAGCCACCACAGCTGATGTCTTACCGTGTTCCCGTCAGTGTCCTTCACATTCGCAGGAATGCTTCAGCTTGAGTTGGTGCCAACTAGAAGTGAGTTTAGAAGTGGTGCTAACTGTGCAGATATGCAGGTTAGCTTGTCAAAATGCAGCTAAAGAAGTCATTAACAGTGTGGAGTTTGAATCCCTGCTGTACTGTACGGTTTGAGGCCTGGGGGCATTTCTAAAAGCAATTAAGCTGGTTGAGATTAGAAAGAAAAATGTCATGTGTTTTCATGTTTGCTATGACAGACTGGCCACTTAAATAAAAAATGAATAAATAAATAAAAATCATGTTTGTTTTACTTCCATGGAGACATGAGTACATTTGCAGCACTCGCCGTATATGATGTGAGTCTTAAAGCAAAGAGGCATTTTGCACTGTTTAAGTCTCCGCTGTCTAGTCTGGACTTGTCATGCTATGGAAGGAATCCTTTCTTGATGTGTTCTCACAAAAAATGTGGGTTTTTTTTCTTCAGGCCTTCAGTTGATTTACTTTTTCTTACAAAGTGTTATATTGTCAGTTAGAAAGTTGACACCTAAACTCTTTGACACTAATGGAGGTTGGCAAAGGAGAGGGCGAGCTGTCTTTCTCTAATGTCTGTGAAGAACATTCAGCTCAAGGGTGACTTGGCAGCATTGAGTCTGACCGCAGTCTCAGTCAGGAAGTGGTGCAGAGTTAAAATCGGAGTTCCTCATCCAGCCAAGTACCTATCTCCTCGTTGTCCCGGGACCCAGGCCAGCCATCTCTGCTCAGATAGTCTGTCCTGGTGTTTGGTATTCTGGCTTTGACAGACGTCCAGCTTTGCTCGTACACGACGCAAAACCACATGGTTAGCAATTACAGTGTCTTGGAAATAGCTGAGCTATGCAATGACAGTGTGGGTTTGACAATCAGTGGGGTTTCTAGGCCACAAAAACATAGTCTCTCTATTCTATAACATGGTGCTGGCAAGCTGGACCTCTGCTGTCCTGCTAAAACTGCCCTTGACTGACTTTCTTTCACTAAAACTATGAGCCGGAGAGAGATGAGCCATCCATCATCTGGATTTTTTCAGGTTTCCTATAGGAAATAATTTTTTAAAAATAGTTTTAAACATGTGTTGGCCCTGCTTCTTTGTGCCTTTCTAATACAATATACCAAATTTCCTGTCAGATGCTTAGTCACTTTATGCTTGGTGGTGGGATGCTTCATCAGTTACAGAGGGAAATGCAGTGTTCCAGACATTGGGTTGTTTGAGCACTCTACTGGCACAGCACAGCCCTGGCAATACACCTGAAGCACTTTAAAAAACAAAATGATGCCAGTTGTAAATTAGGTGGCTTTTGATTACAAGAGCACTGTATGCAAGGGTAGCTCAGAGTTCAGTAGGAGTGCTTGGAGCATTTCGGTGTACAGAAATAAGCTTACATGGTGATATTCTTTCCCTGGATTATTCTTTCATCGTTTACCATTTAAAAAAAAAAAAAATCATAGTTAACTATTTAATCACCCAGAATTTATAGGCTATAAAGTCAGGAAAATAATCATTTCCACCATTTCATGTTTAAGGGAAATACAGGAGGGTAAATAATATAGAATAATAATAATAATAATAATAATAATAATAATAATATAGAATGATAATATTAGAAGCTGTGCTTGCAGTGACGATTGCGAAAACTCTAATTCTGCAGTAATATGAATTATGTATGTATGATCCTCTCTGATTCAACTGCTATTATTTCCAGCAAATTTCTTAACGTGTAAATATTTGCATTATCATAAAAACCTTCAACAACTGAGACATAAAGTGAACAAGTTTCACAGACCTTTAACGAACAGAAATGGAATAATGATTCCCTGAACAAAGGGGAGGGGGGGGGGGGGGTCAATATTAAAAGTAACAGTCAGTATGTGGTGTCCTCCAGCTGCTTTAATACTACAGTGCATCTCATCCTCATGGACTGCACCAGATTTGTCAGTTCTTGCTGTGAGATGTTTCTCCACTCTTCCACCAAGGCATTCGCAAGTTCTCCATCACGTCTGGGGGGAACACATGGTTACATGTAATTTTCCACTGCAAGGGTGATCAGCTGTCCTTCCTGTCTCCCTGTAGCACTGTTTTAGGCGTCTTACATTACAGACATTGCAGTTTATTGCTCTGAACACATCTGCAGTCCTCATGCCTCCCTGTAGCAGGCCTATGGCATGTTCACACAGGTGAGCAGGAACCCTACACATCTTTCTTCTGGTGTTTTTCAGAGTCAGTAGAAAGGTCTCTTTAGTGTCCTAAGTTATTGTAACTGTGACCTTAATCGCCTACCGCCTGTACACTGTTAGTGTCTTAAGGACTGTTCCACCGGTGCATGTGTGATAATTGTTTATGGTTCACTGAACAAGCATGAAAAACATTTGTTTAAACCCTTTCCAATAAAGATCTGTAAAGCTTATTTGGATTTTACAAAATTATCTTTAAAATACAGTCTCCTGAGAAAAGGGACATTTCTTTTTTTTCTTTTTTTTGTGCATGTGTGTGTGTATCAACTTTTTTCAGCAATTTGTGCTACAGTAGCTCTTCTGAGAGATCAGAGCAGACGGGCAAATCATCACTCCCCACGCGCGTCAGTGAGCCTAGGGCGCCCATGGTCCTTTTGCCAGTTCACCGGTTGTCCTTCCTTGAACCACTTTTGGCAGGTACTAACCACTGCATGCCGGGAACACCCCACAAGGCCCTGCCGTTTTGGAGATGTTCTGACCCAGTCATCTAGCCGTGACAATTTGTCCCTTGTCAAAGTCACTCAGATCCTTACACTTGCCCATTTTCCTGCTTCTACTTTCCTGCTTTCCTACTTTGAGGACTGACTGTTCACCTGCTGCGTAATATATCCCACCCCTTGACAGGTGCCAGTGTAACGATATAATCAATGCTGTTCACCTGTCAGTGGTTTTAATGTTACAGCTGATAGGTGTATATCATACACGCCTAGACAGAACTCATTTTAACAGGTTCAGTCTGATCTTGTAAAAATGTCCCACTTGCTGAAAAGCAGAAGCCAGAAACCCAGCTGCAGTAGCTTGTGTAATAGAAATAGGCTTACGCTTCATTACGCCATACTTGCACAAGCTTATTGCTTTATCTGACTTAGCTGTCCCTTTGCATTGTTATTTATATGCAATGACTTGCAGTTTTATATAGATTTATATGCTGACTAAAGACATGATGAGCAGATGAAATATTCTAAATGAAACACTGACCACGTTTACATGGACAGCGGTAATCTAATTATTGATCTTACTCCGATTAAGATAATAATGTGATTAAGGTGTTTACATGAGTCGCTTTTAGAATACTCCTGTCATGTTCCCGTTTTACATGTTATAGAACATAATTAGATTAACAGCCCGCATCATTACGTCACCGCACCCCGACGACCCTCCAGTATTTCACGTATCAACATACAGTTCGTCTTCGTTATGGTACCGTATACAGTTTTGGGTGTGTTTATTTAATTTTTTTACGAACGCTTTAAGTGCGGTTAATTATTTGTCATGCTATATGTGCTAATAGACAACTGCTTGAAGTCGTGGGCTGCGTCTCAAACCGCGTACTTAGCCTCTATATAGTAGCCGAGATGCATGTATTTTTCCCCACTACAGGCCTGTAGTAGGCAAGTATGCGGTTTGGGATGCAGCCGAACTCTCTTTGCCGTAAAACGTAAAACTGCTGTGTGTGATCGTGTCCTGTCGCAAAATGCGGTGAAAACTCACACGACGTTCATAATGTGATTAAGGTGTTTACATGTCTGTAATACACGTCCATAATGCGACTAAATTCGAGTATGACCTTCGTTAGATTAAGGTAAGTAAAAATTGCTGTTTACATGGTAGTTTCTTAATCAAAGTATGGTCTTAATCGGGTTAAGAGTGGATTATTGTTGTCCATGTAAACACAGCTACTCACTACATTTTCTTAATCTGATTACCAGATTAAGGTAATCAAAACCTGCTGTTTACATGGTATATTCTTAATCAGGGTATCATATTAATCGGGTTAATATTGAAATATTGTTGTCCATGTAAATGTACCAAGTTGTTTTGTTTTTGTTTGTTTTTTTTCCTGCGTTTTTTTCTTAAAGTGCTGTGTAAGTAGGTTGCCAGATATGGTTTGTTATATAATGGTTCACTTAGCTATTCTATTTTAACGGATGCAACTGAAATTGTTTGCACTCGATTTACTATAGTGTTCAATTTTCTCAGGTCCGTCCACTTGATAACCCAGAGCTACGGTTTAATGCACCTGGAAAAGGGTAGCTGTTTCCTCTGGCCTGTTTCTGCATGTTTCACCAGACGTTTCTATTGAGACCTGTGTCAAAACTGGCCTCGTGTTATCTTTGCAAAATGTGGTCATTAGTGCTCCCCCAGTTGACTGTTATGATTGTGAGTGTGTGCAGAACTGCTGATAGGAGTAATATGTCTTTTCCTTATTCTTCAGAGCCTTGTTTTTATTTATTCATTTGTCTAATCAGCTCAAACCAGATTCGACTGTGGGTAACATGGGTCTTAATGAGTTGCTGCTGGTTTTTGTTTTTTTAAAATTATTATTATTGATATTTGGTCCTTTGGAAAAATTTGCACCTGCTCACTTCTGGTCATACAGTTGAAATGAGTGTATTGTCAATTGTTCAGCTATTTTTTAAATTTATTTGATGAGATTTCAATTCTTGTACCATGCAATACTGGGGTCTCTATATAAGTAGTCATTTTTCTGTTATTTCTTTTTTACATTTATTATTTGGCACACACTTATCCAAAGCAGCCTACACTTGAGACCGGATACAATTCGAGAATACACACAAGCAGTTGAGGTATAAGGGGCCGAACAGTGACTCTTTGTCATTACTGAGATTTGAACTTGCACACTTCAGATCACGAGGTCGACCACACTGTGTACTCTGTGTACTGATGAGCCGTATTGATCTTTCCCCGTGCCTGAGATTGCTGTTCCACTCGGTGGTGTGTTGGCAGCTTTACAGAACAACCAAGCATCAGATTTGGAGTAGTCATTGGACGAGTACTCCGCCGTAACCCGTTTTTCAGTTTCTCTGAGCAAATAAGAACATTAAAAACAATTAGACAACATATAATAATTGGCACCGTTCTATTTCTCACATACAGATGTGTATATACTGGGGCACAAACATGCTTGCGTGTGGCTAAATTGTAATATATATCTACACAATATTATGGTTACACCCTAAAACATGTATTTAAAGATCACCTTAAACCCTAGATAAAATACTAAGACGAATTTGAACAATTATGGCAAATTCAGTTTTAACTGCTGTCAGAAGGGAAAAGACTGATCTAAGATCCAAGTCTTCACTTTGATTAAGTGCTTTGTGTTTAGTGTCTAATAAAGGATAAAACGTGTATTAATTTGAATGCTGACTGCTGGATCCACCAAAGTAGCTTCATCAGGCTAACTGCACATCTATAAGTCTTAAATCTTCTGAATCTCTAGCTACCTTGTAGATGTAATATGCGAGTATACCTTCATTTATAGAGGGATATGACTTGAGTACCAGTTGAGATACCAAGCGATCCTGTCTTCATAGGAATTTCTTTTTTCCATTTACAGGAAACATGGGTTTCCCGTAGTGAACATTGTCTAAATGATCTTTTTTGCTCGGCACTTCCTGATCTGACTGTCTGAGTCACTGCTTGTTCTTTGTGCTGCTTAACATCCTTCTGTCCCAGTACCTTCTTAGGAATGTAGGTGGTGTAGAAGTTTAACACCAAAAAAACAATGGAGGAAAAAAAAAAGCCCTGCAAATGCCAACCCCTTAATACTTAACATTCCCTAATGGCTTGAGCTGAATATGAAGCTGCAGAATCAGTGTTTTCTTAGACAGTGTCGAAACCATGCAATTCTACAGAATTCAATCCTACAATATTGCACTTAATGTGAACCACAGGAACAAACCGTTAGCAGAAGCTCCCACGCACTTGTACAACATCTGGGGTAGGTGTGTATGACTTGGTTTCTCGTGCTTTCACACACTTTCGTTTGAATCTTGAGTCATTCTCAGCATGCAAAAGAAATATGTGAAGGACACCTCCATCCTGTGCACCTATTTCTGATCAGTTGTATGCATCGATATAACCTAGCCTCTTGAACTGTACTGTACTTTATTGTAGACTTTTTAAAAGACTGCAGTCTTTTAAAGCTACCAGCTTTGAATCCATGCAGCACTTTGAATTGCTTTCATCCTTGGATCACTTTCAAAGGGAAAACTAGAGTAGTTCTACCGGTCTCTGTGCATTTTTTATGATTCAGGTTGTTCCGGTATCTCTGTTTGTGGCCATCATTGTCTCTGTGGATTGTGTGTAATCCCTCTGGGCGGCCTATGGAGTTTTATACTGTAGGCTAAAAATGAGACTATAATTATAAAATGAACATTGAAAAATGGACCTGCTGTTCCTGTACCACCCATGTGACTGACATTAGCCTGATTTGCCAGGGAAAATTTCAGGGTGATGCTGTTGGAAGAAATGCAAAATAAGGAAATACAAAATGCTCTGCTTCAAACTTTTCTATTTATTTGAGGTGATATTCATGCTGGCCATGTTGAGCACTTGTTTGATTTGATTGTTCCCTCTGCCCCCCGTAGCGTTGATCTGGTAGTGGATCTTTTCTGTGTCCCACAGCATTCTCCTGTCACTCATGGTACCGGTGTGTTGTGGAAACGAATGATGTCGTCATCGGCTAAAGCACATGCAGAGGTTACTTTTACTTCCTGATCGAGTGCGGACCCGAGTACGAGTTTCATTCACATTCACGGGAATCGTGGCTCAGTTCCAGGGCAACAGAACTCAGAGCACCTCCTACAGGAAGTCTTAGGTTTGGTACTGTGGTGCGTTTCCTTATCCACATGGCAGTTTTCACATTACCAATTTTTCATGCAAACCCTGCTCTGATTCGGACTAAACTGCTAGTGTGAAAGCCCCCTTAGTGTGTGTATATACTAGTAGTAATAAACTATGGGTAAGCATGCAGTAGTATCTATAAAGGAATTTTCATGGATATCAGTGGTAGTTAAAGCATCAGCTTCAGCGTTCAGTAACCTTGCCACCAGCTCTTTCTGATGATAGTTAATGACTAAGGTAACACCACCTCATTTTTTTTATTTTTTATTTAATTAACTCGCCATCTGGGCTTCTTTTGTTATTGAGGTATTCAAGATGTGTGTTTTTGGTTTGTGTGAAAGATTTTTATTTTTTATTTTTTGGAGACGAGCGTTATAATGCGAGATTTATAATCAGCAGTTCTTTTCACACTTTTGGTAAAGTAGAACTTTAATTGAAAGTTTGCACAGGGATTGAAAGACTTCTGAGGTGCTTGCATGGAGGTGTCGCTATGTGTCTAGTGCTGATTTGTGACCGTGCAATTAAAATGATTATTATTCTTAGTAGAAGTAGTATTTGGAACAATTTAGTAAGTGGCAACCTGGCATGCTCTGTGGAATGCATAAAATGCTGAGTTAGGCCCAGTTCACATCAATTTTGGATCAGGATTACACAAGTGATTTTGTAACTGAAGCTCATGCCATCCATGCCCAAATGGTGAAGTCTTTCAAAGATTGCTCAGCTGGCTGTGTTTCAGTAAGAACAGTGACAATTTAAGTGGCTTCTACTTTTGCATGGGAAAGACATCAGTAAATAGGGTTGTAAAAGATGGTTGAACTCGCACATTTAATGTTCCTGATGCTTGCGCATTTGTGCAGCATGCTGGTTAAAACCTGAGAATGTCCATGCACCGTGTGATTAAATGTGATTAGTCAGATGTGATTAGATGTGATTAAGCTGGCCCACTGCCAATATAAGATACCTTATGTTAGTTTGTCTTTCAATTTCTCACCCATTTGTATATAATAATATTATATACCCCCCCCCCCCCCACAATTCTGAAAGTAGATATTTTTGAGTTAAGCAAGACTTTATACACAACATTGACAGGTTTGAAGCTTTCCACTTGCTTGCTGTACCCTAGCAGATCTCTTATTTATGCTCAAACAGACTATTTTGGGTTGTTGTCACAAATTTTGGGAAAGGTGTCAAACTATTCTCACTTCCTGAAACACCCAGCCAACATCGGAGACCTGCTCTATTTTTCATTTTTTCATTTTCACCTTGTTGAGCTGCTCCAATAAGATGGATGGGAACATGATTTGCCATCCTTGTCATTGTGCTCTGCTAGCATTAGTCACTATACCCAGTTACAGCTCCTTGGGAATGCTCTGGCTTGAATTTTATCCAGAACCTTAAAAACTTATCACCGCATTCTCATTCTCAGATGCTTCTACTTGGTTCCAGTTAGTTCCAGTATTGATTTTATGGTGCGACTGTTGTGTATAAATCACTAAATGGCCTAGGACAAAAATGTATTTCTAATATGTTAAAGAATGCAAACCTAACAGGCCTCTTGGGTCATGATTCAATTGCAAATGGACACATGAGATGGATAGCTGTTCAGACTTGGTTTTTTTCTTGCATCAAATGTGTCGTTTGTTTATTTAATTTAGTTTTTCCTTTTGCTTATCGAAAACGCCCAAAGTGGAGAAATTTTAAAACTCCATTTTCATTGTTTGCTAAGACTGATGTCACATCACATTGCTCATGCCCATTGTGGTTTGAAGTGCATTACGAATGTATTCAGGCTGTTTATAAAGGCTGCTGCTCTTTCTGCTGCAATTTCTTATTTGATAATGTGTTTACCATTTAAATTCACATTATTTGCTCTTGTGCGTAAGCACTGGAGAATGATGCACACTGTACTCTATACAACGATAAGTAATGCAAAACAATGTCATTTTTGTCTGTATAAATCTAAATAAATTGGAAGATTGATATGAAGAGAGGTTTAATATTGTAAACAAAATGTACTACAGATTCACCATATCTTAAAGGAATACATTTTATAAATTCTCCCCAAAATTTGATTAAATAAACAAAGTTTCTGACCCGGGGAAAATGATCGATCGAATCACGATGAGCTCTGTAGCGGAGGTCAAAGTGAGGTTTTAAAAATTCCCAGATTTCCACGGCCTCGTTGTAGCTCTAGCTCTAAATAGTGCATTTGCACAATACGCACGTTCATAATGATGTCGTTAAGGCAGTTGGCATCATTTATACTGGGTTGACAGGTTTGTGAGCATTTTGTAATGGAGAGGTAAAAACTACATGTGGATGGGGCCTGGATTATACACAGCAGAACTTCATATATGCCACCTATACAAATCCTAATCACTCATTTTCATTCCTTTTTTTTTTTTTTTTTTTTAAATAAAGCAGTAGTTCCTAGGGTGAGATGAACAAAATCTAATATAGCAATATGGATAATTTCATATCTTTTTAAAATATATTTATAGCACAATGTTATTTATATAGCATTTTTTCTCTAAAATTGATAAATATTATCTATACAAATGACAGAAGTACATCCCTTTTTAGGTACAAGTTAATCTATTAATCAGGCTGATGCCTATTCTGTGTGAGTGTTGTGGGGAGTTTCACTTTGTCATTCTTTTCCATGCTTGTTTTTGTGTTTGTTACAGCACACCGCTAGTAGCTCCTAGCTCCGGCCTTAGTGATGTAAATCTGCTGCTGAAAAGTGGCTTTTGCCAGTGATGCAGTATAGGAAAATATCTACCGTTCTACAGTATGTATCTCCGTATCTCGCAGCCCTAGTAGTTCCCTCAGCAGTGAGCTAAAATGCTCTCATTATGACATGTAATGTCATAAATAATCAGTGCGAATGAATGTTTCAGGCTCCTGATGCACAATGTAACCTATTCATGCAGTAATCTGAGCTAATTTTGAAAATGGGGACAAGAGGCACACATGAGCGGAAGCGATCTCTCGTGGTGTTGGTCCATGGTTAAATATTTATATGGATGCTAACATGCAAAACTCCCAATCCAAGGATGAAATAAACTCAGGAAGTTCAAAAGAAGTGTTATTCTGCGTAAAGAATGCGGATGATTGACCAAATAGTTAGAGTAATTGGACCACTTCAGATCTGATTTCAGGTATTTCATCTATTTGCTTAATGTATGATTTTAATCGTCCTTCACTTATACATAACTTCACTTACCTTTATGCAGTACATGGGCTGTAAACATCATTTCACCTTGCTTGACCCTTTAAGGTGTTTTTATATGTATAATATTATATATAAAAGGACTGCTTGAAGTGTGGAGCAGATTTTTTTCCCCCTCAGGCTTCTTTTGACTTTTGGCTTTGACTCGACCGTGATATTGGATTGTGTCTATCTCCAGTAAGCTTCACAGCCCATGTAAATTCATGGAGTGAAAAAATAACACCAAAGCACAAGCAAGCTCCCTCTTTCTCGCTCTGTAATGGAGCAGTCTTTTGATGTCACCTCGCTATGCTTTTACATGGCTAAAATCGAGAATACTTTTAGCTTTCCCCTTGAAAACACGAGCAGTCATATCTACACTTTAATTTATAAGGCCAAATCTCAGGAGGGAAAGTTGGAACAATTTTTTTTATTTTTTTTTAATGCAAGTTGGTTCTCCTTCAACTTAACCATCCTTCAGCCATGAGCTCTCCTGAGCACTGGGGTTGGATTTATAAGAGCAATCTATAGAAGATAGATTGCTCATACCATTAGTCACTGTCTTTTTTTTCCCCCTGGAACAAACAAACAAAAACAAACTATGTTGTAGAAACTGGTGCTGGTTTGAATGATCTTTTAAAGTGGGACCGCTTACCTTAGCCGCTTCTTCAGCACTCTTTAATATGGCTCTTACTCCTTCGAGCCATCTCTGACTTGGACATTTCTCACTTGAAGTCATGGATGGTACTGCGGGCATTTATTTTGGTTCTCTCCCGTCTAAAAAGTTTAGGCCCTGCTACAGTGTTTTTGTAGCTCATGTAATTAGCCATTTTGCAACCAAGCTTAAGGCTATTAAGTCTAGCGCTTGCATAATACGTGAAGTGTTTTTTTTTTTTTGAAGACCCACTCCAGCAGCCATTTTTGCTGTTGTCACATGCCTGTTTTCAAACACAATCTGCGTCACAGGCCCCTGACGTAATCTCTGTTGAACAAAGAAAGGCAGTCTGTTAAGTATTTGCTAATAGTATAGGTGTATGATTTGGTCCTTTTCACAGCTCACGTACTCGGTAAAGTGGGAGCTGCTCACAGCTCGCTGTGTTTATGCAATTCAGAAAACCTAATGGCAGAGATTTCACTCTGCATGCGAGGTGATGGAGCGCAGAAAATGTAAAAGTTAAAAGCTCACTGAATCAACATAACTGGTGGCACTTTAATAAACACTCATTTTAAACCCACCACTTGGAAAGGCAGCTTTCGTGTGCACAAAGCAAATTTCATCGAGCTAATAAAGTTGATTTGATTACATACGGTAGTAATGCATGCTTCTAATAATCTGAGGGTCCAATCCAGGCAATTTTATGACACATTTCCTTACTGAGAGAGTAAGTAGAGTAGATCGGTGTGTTTGTGTTTGATAGATATGTAGAATAAGCCCTTCTCCCTGCGTAAGCTGAGGTTACAGACTTTGACTTGTATCTAAGCCCGACCTTTGACAACTTTTGTAAAGTACACTAGTAATTAGGGCTGCACAATTAATTGAATATAAATCAGTGAATAATCGTGATCTCACTATTCATCAAAATAATCGTGATTATCATTTGTAGGTTTTATGTGGAACGATCATTGTAACCAGCAGATGAACCGATCAGATTTTTGAATTGAACCAAACAGGGTCAAGGTCACTGCAAGTTCAAATGTCAAATAGTTTTTCTTCTCCACTTGTATAGACAGCAGGCTTTATCTCTCAGGCCTACACATCCTTTTCAAACATCATGCGTCTCACCATATATCACAGTATATTGTAGAACCATTTATCATCACACACCTACTTTAGACTATGTGACTGGAGTTATGGAGGTCACATGTCTGAGGATTTACTGTAGACAGCTTGCCTTGTAGACTTTGTGCATTAAATAAGGGGTTTTGTGGAGGTTCAAATGCCTTCCCTGGCTCTACTCTTTTGGCCTTCTGGCAAAACGCTTAAGGCCACACCATTTCATTCCAAGTGCCCTTCCAGCATGGATAAACGCGTTAAATACCATGCCTCGGTCAGAGCACAAAAAGTGCACAATCAATACACAGGCTTCATAGTTTACATTAACAAAAAAGGGTGTAAATATGTTTCCACTCAAAAAGCATTTAGGACTGGGTCGTGCAGCTGGTGCAGGCCTTTGTGCTGAAGCTGACCTGTGAGAAGCTTTCCCCCTCTTCAGCATGGAGGTCAGCATTGTTCCTTATTAACCTTGTGCAGCTTGTTAACTTCCTGCCAGTTAATGGTGCAGCTCGGCAGAAGTGGCTCTGAATGCTTTACAAACCCTCAAAGTAAGTAAAGATTAACTTTCCAGTGGGCGCACTTTCCCGTTTCATCTTTTGTGCACTTGCTCTTTAAAGGGCGACATTTGTCAGGAGGTTTTTTTTCTTTCTTTCTTTTCCCCTTTATCTACAGTTAAAAGTAAGTGTTCTGTAGGTCTCCTTCAGTGTCTCCACACTGATTAGTGGCTCTTGCTACTGTCTGATGGATTGTGCCAAATTACCCAAAAACTGCACAATACTTTTTTTTTATTTTTTATTTTTTTTATATTTTTCTGATGGTCATTTAGGTTTGTGTTCTATTAAGAGTGCGCACTTTCCCATTTCAGCAAATATTTTTTTTTTCAAACCATTCTCTTAAAAATAAATAAATAGATTACAATTCCCCTGTCGCTTTGTAGAACACAAATGAACTTCCTGCAAAGGTCACCTTCCTCGCCCTGAAGAACAGCATTAATGAATTAATGACACGTAATAGTTTGTGAACACTTTTGTTTATATGGCCATATTTTTGTTGATTTCTTGTCTTCATACATTGATTGAAAAACTCCCCATGCTTGCTATGTTGTTGCTTTTCTCAGTTAGCTCTTCAGCATTTGAATCAGTTAATATTGACTCTGTGGACAAAGATTCAGGTCACATTTCTTGATGTGGTGTGAAAAATGAAGACTCCATGTGTTTCTTTGCAGAGGAGACCAGGAGACATGGAAGTATCTTCAGCAGGATTCTTTATCGCAGTCGAGAGCATCAGTCTACAATATCAGAATATGCTGTTTCGTGCTGTAGTCATCAAGCGTAACTAAGGGAGACATGCATTGTACTTTTATAGGCTTTCAGTGGGCCGTCCTTAGAGGTTTTACAAAGGAAGTGAGAAGCGACAGGAGCCTGCAGAGTTTCAACAGGCCTAATCCAATTAACATATCTGTATCCACACCTAGGACACCGCATTCACATTTAACTCAGACAGCGATCAAAGAAACAGGCAGACCCATTCAGCTGTAAAGTCTCAGTTTGACCTAAATATTCAAATGTTGCTATGTTGAATGTTCATACACAATGTATATCACTCTGTTTCCTATGATGATCTGGGATAAACACAGGATCAGTTGATCTTAAAGTATATAAATTGTGCATTCAGACAGATCTTAAGCTGCATGAAGTAAATTTCTTATCTCAACAGAACATAAACAGTGTCCTGACATCATTGAGATTATTAAACGGTGGTGTTATGCGTTACCAACCCGAAGTGTTTTATTCCTTTTACACCACAGGGCTCTAAATTGATTGCCCTGTCTATCCATCCATTTTCTGTACCATTTATCCTACACAGGGTCGTGGGGAAGCCTGGACCCTATCTCAGGGAGCTTGGGGCACAAGGCGGGGGACACCCCGGATGGGGTGCAAACCCATCGCAGGGCACAATCACACACAGTTATAACAGTCAACCTACAGTGCTTGTCTGTGGACTGGGGGAGAAAACCGGAGTACCCGGAGGAAACCCCCGAAGCACGGGGAGAACGTGCAATCTCCGTGCACAGGAGGCGGGAATTGAACCCCCAATTCCGGAGGTGCGATGTAAACATGCTAACCACTAAGCCAAAGTTTACAGGTACAGTCGTTCCCTTACCAGCCCCTCTTTATTGCCCTCACTCAAAGTTAATAAGACAAGAAATGCAGCTTGTCTTGTTGCCGTTAGTCCTTGGGACGATTACATGGGATTTTAAGAATGTTTATTAGCTATTATGTTCTATCTTCTAGATTTGCAACAACGAATCTCATTATCGATTAGTCGGCCTGTCATAGAACGGGGTACACTTACTCATTGCGGTACTTCTGTTCTGAAAACACACATCAGAGAGTACAGACTAAAGTTGTTTCCCAAATTACATACTATACACTTACACTATTCGCTATGTACTCTACCGTGTGGTGTATGAATTTTACAACGGTAGGATCATCTCAAATGGAACACTAGCCTTTTTTTTTTTTTTTACTACCCGGAAGTATAAGCCGCTTCCTAGGGGATGGCACATGACGTCAAACGCATGTAATGCGCAGCTGCTAGCTTTAGCAGAATACCCAGTGTCAATGTTACCTTTTATCCCCAACATTACCTCAGTCATTACATCAGATGGAGGCATAATCGTCAAGTGACAGTGGAAATAAGTGTATGACCTCCAAGTCCTCTAAGGCATGGGAGCATTTTATATTAAATTAAGTGGACTGTAACCTGCAAACTTTACAAAGTGAAGCTTGTGTAGCACTGAAGCACGACAGTGATGCATGAGCACAAACGTATGTTTATATCCAAAATGCATTAGTGTGTGCAAGGGGTTGGGGAAACTGGTGCGAGTTGCTTAAAAGGTTTAGTTTAATTCAAGTTTATAGTTGTTGTATGCTGTATTTGTGTACTTGGAACGTAAGTAAGAGCTGTAATGTCAAACGCTATGATCAAAATAAACATACTTTTATGATCATAAAAAGAATCCATAAGGTGCAGTGAAAACGAGATTTTATTATTAATTCAGGACTGTAGTTTAATTAGCAGTGCATAAATACCTATGTATAATATAAACTTTTTTATATATATATATATATGTGATAAATAAAATACCGATTAATCGATTATGAATATAATTGTTGGTTGCAGCCCTAATATCATCAGTCATACTATTGTATTCTTGGTAGCTGGCCTACCATGCATCATGGGCGATAATCCTAACGCTTTGCCTAATGTGGCTTGTTCATTTATAAAAAGTCTATTCGTTTTGAAATGCCATTGTGCAAGTCAGATTGGTTCCTTTCTTCACACAGCACAGTCAGATATGCAGTAACAGAGGCTGGTGTGTAAGAAAAGGTTCCTGTTCTCCTATCCTCACTGCCACGCTGCTCATACTCAGCTCAGCTATAACTGTCATTCAGTACAGGCTCTCTGGAGTTTCTATAGTAACCATGCACCGTCAAGAGTTTGGGGCCCTTTTGCGATTTTTCCTTGGCCTTTTTATCCTTTCTCACACCACCAGTCTCGATTAATCTGCCTCTGACTTCTTCTTGTGGCCCACTGCAAACGACCCATTATATTATAGCGTGATACGGAGAGTGTGATTTGCTATGTTAAGAAGATTCCACTTCATTTAGTTTGAGAGAATCATTGAGAAGCAAGCGCTTGCTGAAAGAATGGGCAGTTTACGAGCGCTGACATGTGGAGGACTGCGCTTGGCATTGGATCGATCTGCCTTTAATAGATTGTGAAGAACTTGCAGATCAGTCTTGTAGTTTTGCAGTGTTCAGACTCGAGTAATTCAATGTGCGTGCTATTGGGTTCTTTATACAGTTCTACTTATATGGTGCTGACATCTTCGGGGGGGGGAATACTTGAGCCATTCCTTGTGTGATGATACCTTAAATCAGTGCGGACTTGCTGTAAGAGCCATAGCTTCTGACATGCCAGTGTACTCCATGAACAGTACACAAGCAGCTCTGCTTTAGATGAAAGGTCTCTGATAGAAAGCATAGCAGACTGTGAAGGTCCCCCCCCCCATTTACTCAGCCCCCAGGAAAGCTAGCATGCAGCTGGCATGTTTTCCTCTGGGCCTCATCATAAATTTGCACAAACTCTTTTGGGGATTAATTTGCAGTAGATAAAATGCTAATAACCTCATATTTATTAAAAAAATGAGGAAAAATGTGCTGTTGGACAGCCATTAAGTGTTCCCAGGGTGAGCATGGCACCGGCACATTTCTGGCACAGCTGCTCATTTGAGAAATCGGTCTAATTAGCCATTGTCCGTGCACACCAGGACTTTGTAGCGCAGTCTAATCTATGTTGAGAGTAGTTAGAGGGTTTCCAGGAATCACCTATGGTGTGGAATATGTGTAAATTCATCACGTACTCCTAGAGTACGGTAACACTGTTGACTTGGAAATGTGGCAACTTCAAAGTAGTGTCTGACTTCCTATTTTGAGGGGGTTGCTTATGCTTCACATAGTACTGACTTGTTTCCTCACTTGCAGTTGTTCCAGACCAAGGGTTGTTTGAGCCCAGATTTTGGTACAGTTGGTGAAGCATGAACGCTGTTTTCGAGCCCGGGAGAGGTGCCGAGAACTGATCTCTGATCCTTTAGAAAATGGTGGTTTGGGGGTTTGCCTCCACTGAACCCTGGTGCGGTTCACATGAGGTGTGGGAGCTGTTCATTACTGGCGCCATGTACTGAGTAACATGGTTCACTTGTCTTGTTACTTTCTACTTCCATGATGCTGAGGAAAGAGTTATCATGGGTATTGTAGTATAAAACCACACTTTCATAGGGTTGGAACACTGTAAAAACGCGCGTGCCATCTCGTGTCTGCCTGCACGTCTAAAACTCATCATCTACGAGAGGGACTCCTTATTTGCGGGTGTTCCTGCATGATGAAATTCCATACCGAAAAGTGCTGTTCTGCACTGCTTGAGTCTTGGTAGCAAAAAACAAATCGAACAGAAAACAGATGAACCGAGTGCTTCCCATTTTGCAAACCTGGTGGATTGAATTGATCCATGGTTTGGGAGGAATTCTTTTATGTGACAGCAAACCTGTGATTAGGAGCTCCTCCACCGAAGGAGCTCGGCTGTGGAATTAAGCTTTCAGACAAAGTGTGAAAACACCCAGAGCTTCTATTAGGAGCATGGAACAATGAATGTCTGTACTCAAGGTGGAGGGGTGGGTGTGTGTGTGTGTGTGTGTGTGTGTGTGTGTGTGTGTGTGGGGGGGACTGATTTTAAATCCCACTCTCCGCTGCAGGAACTTTGACCAATCCCACCAGCTCATTATTTTTGCTCCTGTGGCACCTGCAATATTTTCTAATGAACTTAGCTGGAGCAGGCCATCACCTTCAATACGCTCCAATGTTAATAAACATTGCATTTGTTTTTCCAGAGACATTCTGAGTTCCTCCTGCACAAACTCGCATGAACTAAAAACTCCCACAACTTTTTTTTTTTTTTGGGTATTCCAAAGGCCCAAAGGATCCCAGTCCCAATACACACCATTAGCTCAAGGCTTTGAAATTTAGTGAGAGTGATTAAAGGCATGAATAACACAAAGTGACGGTGTGGTATACTTCTCAAAAAGGAAAACAGTCTATAAAAGTGTAGGGTCTTGATGTTTAAGAGGACAGTATAAGGTTGATGAAGCACAAGAAGTCTCTGAGATGAGAGGGTCAGCGTGAGACAGAGGGCAAGTTCATGCTGGGTGAAAAATCCCAGATGGCCATCTTCCACTGCTCTGCTTCAGGCTGCAAATTTGGGAGGGGAAACTTTTCATTATCTGTTGCTTGCACATGTGGGTTCACATGTCTGACTCACTGAGATAGGGTGCATTTGCTTTAAGACTCTATGTAAACTTGGACCTGTATATTTAACTACCACTATAGACATTTCAGACCCGTATTTTGTGTATGATGTGTATGATTAGGCTGACAAAGATGTTCCTTTTAAGTGCCTGAATAAGCTGTCGCAGCCAAGTTTAAAAAAGATAAGTTAGAAATAGCACTGCCCAAAAAGTAAGGGCAATTGCAGACCTATATACTGTCCATGTAAGGCCTTGGGGGGGGGGAATTATATATATAATATTTTCAAGGCCTTACATGGACTATAAAGCACTCCTCCAGAGATATTGTGTCTGTGTGAGCATTACCATGGGCCAAGCTTGCTCTGGTATCCCGAGAGTAGCATGTGGGTTCTGCTTTTCTGCAGAATTAATTCTCATTTTCAGGTGGTCTGCTTTCTCTGGTATACCAAGCTGATCTTGACATTTATTTAATTGGAAAATAAACAACCGCTGGATTATTTTTAAAACCTGTATGGCACTGCATTTCAATGAGGTTGTTGGATGGCCCTTCCTTCCATTTCAGTAATTATCCCTAGAGGCTGCTGCGAATTTAACACGCACAGTGCTGCCTGTCGACATTCCCTTTGTTTAGTTTTTTTTCCATCACTGGAACATTTCGTTTTGTTTTCCGTTAGATCTCTGCCTTAGTTAAAATGTAGCAGGAGATTGTGCGCTTGTACAGATTGTTATATAGATAGTTAGGAGCTCTAATGGTACACGTCAGGTTAGGTGGAGGCTAATTGTAGATGATGGCACTAATTTCTGTGGGAATGTGGGGCTCTCATTGCGATCTCTCTCTAGTGCTGCTCTGTTCTCCTTTCTGAAGCTACACGATGAGTCTAACGTACACTGGGAGGTAATTGGGCCACCTGCACATTTCTCACGACACAGCTCTGCTTTTAGATGTTGGAGCAGTGTAGCGCTGACAGGCTAGCATTATTGCTGTGTCTTGCCTGTTTTTTAAGGTCTGCTTTCATCCTTGTCCATAAATATCTTTCTCCATGACGTTCCATGCATTCCTTCGAGATGCAGTGCAAGTGCAGCGCAGGCCTTCTCAGACTTGGCGTTAGAAACTTGAGATACATCTGCATTATCTGGTATTCGGTTTAGATTTCAAGATTTCGGATCAGAGGCCAATGACACAACTCCAGATCTTATCTAATGTTTTGTTGCCATGTTTTGGGAAGGACATGCTGTTTCCTTGTGTGTGTGAGGGGAGTTGAGCATGATGTTGGGATGATATGGCATTATTTTCATCTCTGTGCTAGTCTAAGCCTAGAGTTAGAAGCGCTAAATCCAGCTGTGACTTAACATCCAGCCTTTTAAGTCCCTTATCTCGGCTTGATCAGAACGCACCTGCCCTTGGCTCTACTTTGCCTTGTCCACTGCTTTCTACAGAACTCTGATTGCAGAGTAGCCACTTATAATTTTACCCGTCATACCCAACGTTTCTTCTTCTTTTGTACCGTGCTTATTTCATTATGCCATAATCCTTTTATTCATTTTTCGTCCCTGTTCTCTAATCTGTGATTGTCTTTATGGTTGGCTTCTCCACTTGCTTCAGTGCCTCGAAGCAAATCTGTTTTCGGAACGCTTTCTGCTTTTCTTTGCCACACTGGTTTTATATGGCTTATGGAATTTGTGTTGTAATACAAGCTGTTTACTTGAGATTAAGTAGAAATGAATGGGAGGAGATCAGGACTAAAAACCCTCTTATCTGAATGCTTTTTATCCCTTCCACCGACAATCCACCCCACCCCATATCTGTTCAATTCGGTGTCAAACCCAAAGGCTTGTATTACACATTCCGTAATACATCTAAGCATATTACACAAGTGGATGAGTACCCAAGTTACAAAATCTAAGGTATGTACTTGTTCATGTGGGGTTTTTGGTCCTTACTTGAGATGATCACTTAGAATATGAATTCCTTCCTACTAATGTGAAAAATTCAGCACGTCATTTTTAATATCATTCAACATAACACCGTCTCTTAGATTGCTACGTTTTCTGTCAGGATTTTAGGGTCGCTCATTTTCATTTTATATTTATGAGCTCATTTTTGCTAGAGCTGATGATGATCTATACAGCTTCTCAGCATCTAATGAAACTTTCAGTTTGTCATTCAGGGGTCATTCGATGTTTTTGTTGCAAGGATTCTGGGGTTGAATGATGTTTTCAGTCATGCCATGCCTTTTTTTTTTTTTTTTTCCTTTTTCCCTCACCCCCACAGTTAGACATGTCGATGTGTCTCACACACACATCAGGAGTTTAGCAGCTCATGAACTTCTGTGTTCTCCCATTCATCAGACAGAGAATCGATCTGCTTGAAAACTAAAGCTTGGCAGTTGTGTGGATGGGAGGCCGGCTGACTTCAGTTCAGTACATCAGGCGTACGCCTTCACCATGTAGTCTGCGCCTTTTGATCTAAAAATGAGGTCGTGGTTGGGGCACTTGGACCGCTTTAAGATGACCTGTAATACTGGAGCAGCTTAATCTGCGCTGCCCGTTTTCATTAAGGCAGCCTTAACTTGGCAGCTTCATTAAGTGTAGCTGTCTTACTGTGTGTCTAATTCTCTCAGATTTTTCTCTTTATGTCTGAGAGTAGAGTGCTCCTGTCTTTCAGCTTTGCTTCTTTGATCTTTTTTCTTTTTATTGTTACTATATCTGTCTTGCTATGTATTTCACTATTCTCTCATCCTGATTTTTTTTTTTTTTTTTAAACCCATATTTGATGGATACATAAAGTAATCTCCTTTTCTTTAGTAAGAGTCAAGTAAGAGAGGAATGTGGTTTTGTTATGCAGTGTATTGCCACCATGTTTTCTTAGAAAATGCGTTTTGAATGCCTCCTCATTTACGACATTTCAAAACAACTCTGTGCTTTACCAAGCATATCTTTTAAGATGCAAGTCTAAATGTTTTTCCTCTCTGTGTGTGTTTTGGCAGATATTTGGAGAATACTACCATTTTCGGCACCGCAGGGTGGTGAAAAGGTCTTTATCTCAACACAGAGGAACACACATTCGCCTGCACAGAGAGCCCCAGGTATGTGTGAAGTGCTCCACACCGCTTCCATTTAACATTTAAGACGACTCAGTATTGCAGTGTATGATTTTTGAGCCAGTGCACTCAAAAGTAGCATTTATTCTGTGTGATATGAGGTTTTGTTTTTTTTGGTCCCCCCCCCCCCCCCCCCCCATGGATAGTTGAGTTAAAATTTAACAATGCCATAGTTCAAGTCAGACTAGAAGGGGTAGGAGAGTGTTCGGGGAATATCAAACAAGTTTACTTGGGTTTGTAGCCCAACATATTTCTCTTCAGGAATAGAACTAGAATTTTCACACACAACAGTCTCTAGAGTTTACACAGAATGGTCTGAAAAACAAAAAACATTGAGTGAGCAACAGTTCTGTGGGAGGAAACCCCTTGTTGATAGAGATCACAAGAAAATGGCTAGATTGTTTTGAGCTGCCAGGAAGGATATATTACCTCTAAAGGCTCTGGTATACTTCGTTTTTATACACGTAAGCTAGCGTATGCGCACAGTCGTACGCATAGCCTTTCAAAGTATACTCCATTTGACATGCACGTGTACACAGGCAGTGGACGCATACATAATATGACAACTTGCACTACTTCTCCTGGCCTAGAGTCAGTACAGAGTAGCAAAGGACTGAAGGACGACAACGAAGAAGGATCACAACAACACGAAGAACAATGCTTGGGTAATCTCTCGCCACGATTAGCATCCGTATACAAATGCTTATACACGTTAAGGCTAGAGTTATACAAACGCGGGTAAATGGTCTGCACTTATATAGCACTTTTGTAACCTTAGCGGTTCCAAAACGCTTTACACTGGTTTTCATTCACACACTCACAACAATGGTAGCAGAGCTGCCATGCAAGGCGCTAACTTGCCATCAACTTGGGGTTCAGTGTCTTGCCCAAGGACACTTCGTCATGTGGGCTGGGAATCAAACCGCCAACCCTACAATTAGTGGACAACCCGCTCTACAACCTGAGCCCCAGGTGTACTTTCTAATGTGCACTCGTTTCCGTCTCTTCCATTTATCCTTCGACTACCTTGAGAATCAACGGCCCTGGGTCACTGTTGCCACCTTGTGGAACAACTAAATAGTGCAAAAGAATTAATTGTGCATGTGCGTCCTGCGTGTACAAAGTATGCACGGTTAGAAAAATCAGGCGGCGCCCATACCGTACACGTGTACTCTATGATGAAATTTGCGTCATGCGTACTGTGTGCTGTTCCTAGAGTATGCGTAAAACTTGAAGCATACTTGCTACTTAAATAATCACTCTTTACACCCGTGGTGAGTAGAAAAGCATCATTGCACCAGCATTTTCTGAAATACTCAAACCAGCACATCTGGCACCAACAACCATGCCACGGTTAAAGTCATAGGTCACACTTTTCCCGATTCTGTTTGATGTGAACATTAACTGAGGCTCTTGACCTGCATGAATTTGTGCATTGTGCTATTGCCACATCATTGGCTGATAAGATAATTGCATAAATGTACAGGCCTTCCTATTAAAGTGGAAGGTCGGTATATATACACATGTACACTCACCATCCACTTTTTTTGTGGAGTTGAAATTTTGATCTGATCAAATGGTCTAGGTAACCCTTTGAATAATCTCTTAAATAGAAGACTAGTAATCAAGTAAATCTTTCTGTCTAATTACTGTCACCATCAGAATCTGCCCATGTGTTGAGACAATATGCTCCTTGTTAAAACCATCCTGGTAGAAAGTACAGTTCATGTAACAGATTTGAATCTAGGTTGGCTGGGCTGTGCGATGGGCGTTGAACTAATAATAAACTTTATTTTATTAATAATAATGCTGATGATGATGATGATAATGATAATGAACTAACATTTTGAAGCAGACACAGGACGTGGACTGACCTCCGTAGATTTGGTTCAGTGATTTAATATTTCTAGACATTCAGCCAAGATGCAGAACATTTCTGTTTAAAAAAAAAAAAAAAAAAAAAAGAGGTGAAAACTTGAGTATAACACAAGAAATCTATATTTTATCAAACAATGACATTTAATGTTGGTAGTAGAAGATGAATAAAAGCATTATACTGATTGATATTTTGTGCATTGTGTCTCGTGTCCTTGGTCCTGAATGTCAGACAGATGTGTTTAATGAGCAGCTTTACTCTGGCTACAATCTCTTCTTCTTGCTGTGTGTTTAATAATCACACTTGGATGATTTTTTTTTTTTTTGCTGAGATAGAAGTAATTAAAAACTTGTTAACACAAGCAGTACGATTAAAAAATCTGAACGCACTGACTAGACTTCTGGTAATGGCGGCTATAAGCCTCATGCTCTGAATATGCATAACTATGTTGTGGGTTACGTTTAATGCGCATATAAATGAAGATTGTCCACACTTGGCTCAGTTTATTGTACATATAAACAGTTCGTTGGGGATCTACAATTACTGGCAAAAACCTTTGCGTGTAAACATAACCTTTTGTAAGGTCTTGTATGCCTTCCTGGGAATTGATTTCTTCTGTGGGATCAGTGTGGTGATAAGCCCTGTGTCTCTTTTGAGCATGATTAGAAATCTGTTGGCCCACATCATCCTTGGCTTGTACCGTCTTCCACTTGGTGCTTTTTTTTTTTATGCCGGACTTTAATTGAAAAAGAGCCCTCAGAAGCTCCTCTGGTGTTGCCATCTCCTCCGGCTACTCCCACACCAACTCCCCATATTTGTGTGGTGTTCCATTAAGACCACATAAAGGACCGCCTTCCTGCTTCTTCGACAACTTTTGAAACATGAGCGTTTGAAGTTGAGGTGTCTCCAATGGCTCAGCCTAACATCTGCAGCTATTCAGAGCCATAAGAGCGTTTGTCACTCGCCAGCCGCTTCGATCCAGATGGCAAGATCAGAGGCGACATGAAACCTGATCTCTGCACACCTTCAGATCCAGAGGCTAGAAATCTCCTTAATGGAAATCACTGAGTGGATCAGTATGTGCCATTACTCAGCTTCTACAGGGGGCTAAAGTCTGCATGCAGACTCGTGCTGGATAGCCTTCAGGAGTGAGAGGCTGACTTAGCTAGATGTGCAAAAACACTCTGGTCTGGTGTGCAGAAGTGATGAGGTGTGTGAATAATGAGGCCACCTGGGATCTCGCCACAATGACTGCACACTGGGTGGGATGTGCATGCGTCTCTATAATGTGTGTGTGAATGTCCCAGACGCCCAGACCAGAGGCACCCCAGAGGTTCAACAGCCATTAATTCAGATTTGAGAGCCAAAAAAAAATTAATTCTCCCCTTTTAAAAAAATAAAAGGCTTTCTCTCCCCATTACTTGGTTTTTACTGTCCATCTCGACTGATTAAACTCATTATCAAGTCTCCTGTAAGGATTAATAGAGGTTCATGTGCTTTTGGAGCAAGTAAAACAATAATGGGCCTGCTCTTGTGGCAAGATGGGACCGATTCAGAAACTATGACCAAACAGGGCCTGAAGCAGTTTCTGTAGATGACTGGTTAGAGATGTTTTTGCTTCATCATTACTAATCACAGACTGAGATCAGGACGTTTCTAATGTTTACGCGACCGCAGTGGAGCCACGTCATTTTAGACAGGTGATTTTATATCTGTAAGCAGCGATGCTACTGAAAGACTTTGAGTCATGCCAGATGCCTTTGCTCACCCTCTCAACAAAGCTTGATGAGATTTCCGCTAGCTGCCCTGCGCCACTTCCTGTTGTTGAATTCTTTTGCTCCCTTAGCGCCAAATTGAAATGGGAGCCTTCCTGGCTTTTAGACAGCTCTTATCACGAAATAACACTTGTAGACAGAAGACTTTGGGATCAAACATTTTTTCCAATCTACATTGCTTTTCCTAATTTGAAGTTAAACTGAACTACCCTTATGAAAATGGGAGCGGCTAGAAAGATTATCAAAGCTTTATCCTTGAAACCTTTTATTGGGGGCTTTCAGACTTGTTATGCCGCCATCATAGCGTCACATTTCATATCATACCCTGAGGAAATGACAATAATTTTGGTCCAGACAGACAAGTATCTCCTTCTGATATGCGTTACCCACCACCGCCTGCTGTATTTGAAATGTCTGGAGAGTGGCCGGTTAGTTAAGCTTTTCCAGATTACATGCTTCCAGACTCATTTATAATGGATATTTTTATCTCCACTGCTGGAGCGTCTGGTCCGCATTTTTCAGTCTTTCCCCATAACTTGGAAAAATCACTGCTTGAGGCATTGGTTACTGTTTTTCTCCACCTTAAAGTCTGAACAGCTAAAATGCTGGCATATTAAGCTTAGTTTGTTTATCCTGCATCAGTTTTATTTTTGAATACACTGATTTGGCCTTTAGTAGATGCTTCAGCAGATCAGACACTTTGCTTATTAGCAAATCAGATGGTTCTGCATACAAGTATTGCAATGGTGGCGCACTTTCAACAACTACAAACTTGCTTCTAATTATTTTCTAATTGCCCTTATGCATTGATTGAAATGCCTTAATAGGGAACAGAATCCTGTCGATATTCAGGACTGTGTACACACTAATTACGGCGCTAGTTTCTAGTCTCAAGTATCAAGAGATTCTCGATCATAAGTTCAGCATGCAGCCTCATTAACGCTGTACTCGGGGTTGGAATGGAGTTGGTCCCATTTGTTTTGGCAGTCTGTGAAGTGAACCTAGACATATAGTCTTAAAACACGTCTATCACAGGAATGCTCTCAGGTTTACATTATTAACTCTGTCCGTCATTGCTCACTGATGGCGAATGCAGTGGATTCCCATTTGAGTCGAGGAGATGAGCTCGACATTATCTCTGGCCTGTGAAGTTTGTACAGGATTAGAGAGAAATTTAAATTCTACCACAATCTTCAGCCTACTCTTCTTTCAGAGAAAGCTTTTGACATCAATGTTAAAAATAATAAGCCGGGTTTTAGTTGGTCTCGGATGAATTCTTGCCTTGTTGCACTTTGAGTTCCCTTTATAAACGAATTCTCTATAGATGTATACTAAGCTCAGACAGCGTTTTAATATTTCATGACCTTAGCATTTTTATATATATATATATAATATAAATTTAAATAATTAAACGATTTTCAACATCAAAGTCCTCTCCTATGGAAAAGGCTATGCAATCCACATTTATAGTTCAAAAAGGCATGCACTTCAAAAGTGAAAATCCTGAGACACTAAAAGTAGACTTGACCAGGTATCAGAAATAATGGTCGACTTTATCATGTTTCATCAGATCAGTTGATTTGATATTAGAGGATCTTATGGTATAACACAAACGGTTTCCTATTTTATCAATATGCCTTGTAATAAAAAAAGATGGCACATGTTTACACCAAATCAATTTTTTTTAAAAAACACGAGGTTTCACGTAGGAGACACTTTACCATTAAGAGGCCATTCATATAGAAGCTAAATAATCACTGTATTCAACCTGCTAACTATTCAACAACTGGTTTAATACCGTTAAGCTATGGTGGGCCTCATGTACATCACTTGTGGTGTTTCTCCTAGATTAACTATTCTATTTGTGATTTAGTTTATCCTAATAGGCCTGAAACCATAATGAAGAGAGAAAACCTAAGGACAATAAGTTTATATATAATACATTCCAGCTATTTATAATGTTATATTTTATTTAATTATCCTGTTAAAAAAAAAAAAGTTGCATAGAAGTAGGTCCAGTAGACCATACATATGCGTAATACATATGCGTATTGGGATTTTTCCGTGATTGTTCTTGTTGTTGACAACTCTTTGATGTTCTCTGATGTCTGACGTTAAACTGTTTTGGTTTTTTTTTCTTCTCGTCCTCGCTCCCTTTCCTTTGTGGGTGTTACTTTCAGAATGAAACCATTTCTAATAAACTGCTCATTTTGTGGTACTTGCCTGTGGATTGGGCTTTGCATTCGTAACCTGAGTGCTGGCTACCTGGGTAATTCCACCAAGATGAAGATGTGCTACTTTCAGCCTGACCTTGCAGCTTTGTCAGGGATGACTTACTCTGGCTGTGTGCTCTGATCACTTCAGCCGAGCTGTCACTTTGCTGCTGAACAGAGGAGGCTGGATGCTCTGCTTCAGTCAGGAGTTTGTCTACCTGTGTTCTCTCTTAGTTTACTGGCCTTTATTAGCTTGACTGCTTTACAGGTTTCCAAGTCATTATAAATAGTTTGTTACCATGATGATGAGGATAATTTCTATATTACTATGACTCTCTTAATATATAGGAATCATTTTAGTGATGGGTGTTCAGACACATGCTAAGCAGTTATTAAACTGTCGACTGTTCCTTCTGACCAGCCATGTGATTACTACATAAAAGTTTAAGTCATTCTGAAAATAGAAAAGCTGTTTATAGCTGATGGGCATATTTCCTTTTTTGAAGCGCTCGTACAGTGACTGCTTGCCTCCACATCTGAAATAACATCTAATTTCAGTACTGCTGAGGCCTGGGAAAGAGTGGCAGATTAAATGTAAGGCCCCAATGAACACAAATGCTTGTCGTAGGATCATTTCCCAATACGCTAGACACATGAACATGAATGAAGTTGATTTACAGCAATATGCATTATAACTGGAGTAAAGGTTAGTTGTGTATGCACATTATTTGCTACAGTCAAATCTGCCACTTCATTTTCAGTTAACATTAAAATCCTGATTTGTAATATTATTACAACTGCCTGGGTTATTAATACTGCCTTTTTGTACTTCGAGTGTCATTGACTCAAACATGCTTGTATTATCACGGTGTGTGTTTCTTAGGTCAAATGGGCAGAGCAGCAAGTGGTGAAACCGAGGAAGAAGAGGGACATTTACTCCGAGCCTGTTGACCCCAAGTTTGCACAGCAGTGGTACCTGGTGAGTCATGCACCCATACATGCTCGGGCGGATGTGGTCAATGAGTGAAATGTCACCACGTTTGATTGTTACTTCAGTTCAATGACTGGCACATAAAGGTGGCCTATCCTTCAGATCTGAGTAGGAGGTGATGTTCTATATCATGGTGCATGTGATTGCATCATTTTGCACCAGTGCTGAATGCTTAGCCTTCTCAAAACTTTGGCCACAAATGATGTGACTTGGTCTTGCAACAATATGCAGTTTTGTTTCAAGACACACAAATGAACTATAGGGCTAAACGTTAGTTGACACCTGACCATCACACCCATATGTGGGCCTTGGACGCATAGAATATCTATGTTCTGTAGCTTTACAATTTCTTTCAGTGGAACTAACCGACCCAAACATGTTCCAGCATGACAATGCCCCTGCGCACAAAGCGATCTCCATGAAGACATGGTTTGCCTGCCAAAGTTAAAGTGGAAGAACTCGAGTTGCCTGCACAAAGCCCTGACCTAAACCCCACGGAACACGTTTGGAATGAACCAGAATGCTGACTGTGCTCCAGGACTCCTCACCCAACATCAGTGCCTGAACTCACTAATGCTCTTGTGGCTGAATGAGCAAATTCCCACAGCCACACTTCAAAATCTAGTGGAAAGCCTTCCCAGAAGAGTGGAGGATATTCTAAAGTAAAAGGGGGGACTAGATCTCTAATGGAAAATTCAAAAAGCACGTACAAGTGTGATGATAAAGTGTCCACAAACTTTTGCCCATATAGTGTATCAGATTAGTGTATCACATTAGTACATCTTGACATGATGTGAATTTAATTACTACATTTGATGGCATTTTTTGACCACTAACTGTTGGTCTTCTTTTTGGTTTTGCTATCTGTTAGTGATATCACAATATGCCAGAGTTCTGATAGTTTGCCTCGGATACATGAATGAAAATAAGGTATTGCAGTCATAATTTTCACATTTGTCATGTCAGGCAGAAATCACATTTACTTATCTGAGCAAGGTGAAGCAGATGAGGGTTATGGGCCCTGCTCGAGGGCTCTGTACTGGTAGCTTGGCCGTGCCGGGATTTGATCTCACAACCTTCTGATCAGTAGCCTAGAGCCTTAACCACAGTCACTACTTGTAGCTGGATGGAAACGGTCATTCCCTGCATAGCTGAGAGACATCCAGCTTTGAGACTCGACTTGCTTACACCCAGATATGTTAACTGTATAAAATGTTTCCATAGTAATGTTCATGAAAGATCCACTGTAGAAGATGTCATAGATGTGAAACAGATGAAAAGCCCCAAACTCTCTTGTTTGCTCTCTTTGTGGAGAGAGCAGTGCCTACAGACAATTCTGCTTTGTGTGGATCCATTTTTATTTGCCAACTCCCACCCATTAGCTAATTCTACCCTATCACAAAACTCTCAGCTGGGGAGGATGAAGGCAAATATGTGTTTCTGCATCTTTTCAATTTGCTGCATCACAGGACGGCATAACACACTCTGAGGAAATCTGTCTTCCCTCCTCCGCATGCATGAGATCACTGATACCTGCGATTAGCTAGTGTCACCATGATTGACAGGGGAGAGACATTCCTCCCACCTAGAGATCACTGCCAACTTGGCTCTCTTGATTCTCAGTCACAGACAGCTGTGGCATTGTTGGGAATCGAATTTGTGATCTCGGAACAATAGGGAGAATGCTTTTTCGGTTGCGCCACTTCTGTTGCGTGGTGTTTTTTTTTCCTCCCGTCTTCTCCAGAGGGTGACTAGAAACTTTTTTTTTTTTTTTTTTCCTCTCTCTCTCTTTGATTTAGGTACATGCTAACATTTAGAAACTTACCCAATTGGCTAACTCTTGAGGATGTAGCACTACTTCAACCTTGCGGTAAAAACCCTTATAACTTATCCACCTACTGCCTACCATCGCTGTGAGCAATGCGCCAAACACTGATCATCTGTACGCACCCTTAAGCTAGAACTATCATAAGTATTAAACCAGTTTGCAGAGATTTACTACCAGCACTTATACAGTGTTGACATTGTGGATATTTTCCAAGTCTGAGAGTCAGCCGGTTTTTGATTTTGGCCGTTTAGAAGTGTTTTTCTCCTTGTGAAAAGAGGCTGAAAGTCACAGCACAGTGTTCATTAAAATGTGTAACATTTTTCTTATAATATGAATCTTTAATGGTGAAAAATGCAAAGTTGTTTAGCCTCTAATTTCCATTTCTATAGTGTAATATAAATCATTAACTGTCAGGGAACCGCATTGTCATTCTGGAATTGGAGGAAGAGCATCTATCGAAACGGAACGCTCCAGCTAATGAACCAGTGAAAGGATAGATGTTTCTTTCATTTAGTAAAGTGAGATGGAGTTGTAAACAGAAGCCTAAGACTCCGAGACTGCTTTTCTGTACTGCGGTGCAAAGTCAGAAAACAACTACTTTTTTTCCCATCTTTTTCACAGTTTAAAAATGCTCTTGTACCAGATGACTGGATGACATGAAATTTCAACAGCAATTGACTAAAGGTCAGCAGCAGCAATATATCATGGAAATCGTTATTATGATGAGATTCCTGCACTTCCTCTCGGTTCACTGAAGTGTCACACTTTCAATTGGAATCCATGACTATAGAGCAGGTCGTCAATGGATCATCACATAGTTGCCGACTATTATCTCTTTTATACCTCCGTTACTTTTGTCTTTTGCCCTTGGCAAGGGTGAACTGACACAGTGGAGGTAGAAGACCGAATTTATTAGGCAGTGTAGTGAAATACCTGTTTTCTTCTGCTGGGCTGTGTGAACATTTGGATCTGGTTCTGAGGCTGAGGAAAGGTATGCCATTATGCCAGTCCCCGCAGTCCTGTGACAGGTGTGTAGGTGGATTGAAGGTGGTTTGTGTTATAGTAGAGGTCAAATCAAGGTCAATGTCCCATGACTGATGATCTGAGGTATATAGCTTCATTGCTAACTGCCTGAAATCTTGATTAATTTCTTTTGCCAGAGCTCTAGAAAGTCGATATAGAATGAAGACAGGCTCGGTTTCCAGGCCTTTATCTTAAATTGAAATCTTCGTGTGCTCAAAGTGCTTTTGTTAACAAAAAGGAAATTGGTGAATCTTAGCACATGAATTATCATTAGCACTGTAAGAGCATATTGTGCTTGAGGGAAGATTGTGATCTCAATAGCAAGTGCAATAAGTGCTCCATCCTAAGTGGCTAAATATATTCTGTGGCATTGTTCTCCTCCCTTCATTTCCTGCTTGGGGCATGTAATACATTATATAATAGAGTCTTGTCGTCTTTTCAGTACAATAGCAACGACCGTGACCTCAATGTGAAGGAAGCCTGGAAGCAGGGTGTTACGGGACAGGGTGTGGTGGTGTCCATATTGGATGACGGAATCGAGAAGAACCATCCAGACCTCGAGCGTAATTATGTGAGTCTGAAAAGAAAAGCCACACATCTCGCACAATTCTTATTTCAGAACCAAACTTTTAATTAAAAAATGCCTCATTTTAGGATCCTGATGCCAGCTATGACGTGAACGATGGAGATCCAGACCCTCAGCCTCGATATACCCAGCTCAACGATAACAGGTGAGTCTGCAACAGATGCTGTCAACTTTCAGTCACAAAAGCATTTTACTGTTAAGTAAGAGTGCACTGATCCTTGAACCACAAACCTCAGCACCAGATCATCCACTATGTGTAAACAGCTCTGTATAGATCTAGTTTATAGATCACCTCTTGGCTCTTGATGGCAGGGTTTTGTGAGCCCCAGAAGCTTCTTGGAGACATTGTAAATCAGTATCGGTGCTGTATAGGACAGAATTGGGAGTTTAAACGCAAGGCTCTAGGGAGACGTGTATCCTCTTATTATCGTGTGTGTGCTACACCATTAACAAGCTGTACCATACACAAGAGATATTCTCCGTGAAATGCATACAGTCATAAATGTAGTTATAGCTCCACAATAGGCACTGGGCATTGAGCTGCCTCTTTATGGGCTCCAAGCTGAAGTGCCTTTTATGTTCACCTTATTTCATGTCAGCGAATTTGTGTGTTTGGGTTATGGGAGCAGTTTTAAACCTTAAACACATTTTGGTCTACCCTTTATGCATTAGGAAAACACTGAAATGTGGCTTTATCCTGCCTTCTCGTATTGTTTTCGATGCCGTTCTTGTGGATTTGAGGTTTTATTTTACCAGGGGTTGATGGGGATTAAAACAGTCCACCCTAGCAACCAAAACAAATCTTCCCACATTCATAGGCATTTCGTGGCTTGCCTTCTGTCAGATAAATCAACTGCAGTTAAAGTAAATTTGGGAAGAAAGTAGCTTTAGTGACAGGAGCCGATTGCATTAAGAGCTATAAACCAGAGAAGCTTTTACTCCCATTTGTCATTTGTGCCACTTGTTAGAGCCAAGTGATTAAATTAAGTCTAAAAGCTTAATAAATAATACAACACAACAAAACCCTTAAGGACCATATTTGTCATTACTTCTGGTGGCAAATTCATTACATAACGAATTGGTTAAAATTTGAAGCGGTTTTCTTCAGACTTTCTGTGTTTTGGGTCTTAGAGCTTTGTCATCTAGCAGCAAACTATAATTAATAATGACTGGTTGAAAAGCTCAGAGCTACAAGCAGTTTGACCTCCTAGGCTGAATTTGGACTGGAACTATCTCTGAGCTTGTGCTCACTGTGCAAAGACTTTGGCATGCCGGGCATGTAAAAACCTCTCGTATAGGCCATAGTTTAACTTTATATGCTTGAGATCCATCTTCCTAAGAGTTCACGAAGCACTTGCATAAGACTTTCCTTAAAACAGGAGCGCTAACTTTTTTTTGTACTTTGAACCCCCATATCACTCACTGTGTGTTGCACAAAAGAGAAGATGTAGTCTAAAGTGTTACATCCAGCCTAGATCATTACATTAATTTGTTGCACGAAGGGCAATGAACCCTAGGTCTCATGCTAGCTAAGTGCTGGCAAATGGGTAGTTTTGACAGTTTAGATAGGTTCACATTTGCATTTCAAATATTTTCACAAGGGTAAAGCCTATTTTACACCAAAAGCATTGTGACCCCCACACATCATGGCATGGAGCAATCATTAGCATGCTGTGCACTTGTTTATTAGATATAACATGCAAATCTGTGTAAATATTCAACACGCATCACCACTGCCCAATGCCAGAGCACACGCTGATGTAGTAGGCTACAAACGGAAATACTTCCCACATGCTGCTTAGATTATGAGCATACACTGCATAATGTAGCATGAATATTGTATTTTATAGCATTTCTAGCTACTGTGCCATGCATAAATAGGCTTATAGCTGCTCTGCACTGACGGTGTCCGGTGCTACTTTGATTAACATGAGCGTGTTGAACGTGGCTGTGCTGTAGTCTGCTGTAAAAATGGGTTTAAATAAAACAAAGTCTAAAGTCTCAAATTTTATTACTAATAATCTAACTGTTTTTATCATTAAGTAAAACCAGTTTATGTGCATAGAACTACATCGACCTCATGCGCATCTCAGGAGACCCCACAACACCACGGTTGAGAACCTTGAACCTTTTGAATAATAAAGCTAGCATGTCCAGAAGGCTGTGGTTAGCTAGCTTGCCATGCTCCCTCTGGCCTTAGTGACGAAGTTCTCAATGGGGCTTTTAAGTCTCTGCTTGTTTCTTTTATAAAGCCCATCTCTGTTCACTTTTATAAAGCCCTCTTTCATTCATCATGATCCAGTCCATAGACATGTTTGGCATTTTGGCCTGATGCAGGATTATTTTCTTCTTCGCAAGCCCTAAACTTTAAATACTGTATGTGAAACCACAAGTCTGGTCCTGAATCAGCAGCAAAAGTGCAGTTCCTCCAGATGCCCCCATTCACCTTGGCTAGGAGTTTGGCCCAACCCGCATGTTTACTGAAGCTAGTACAGTATCTTATTTACTTGCAAGCCTTTTTGCTGTTCTTCAGACTGGATTTTCTGCAACGCTTACAACATGGCTCCTGCACAATTAGTAACTAGCACATTAAACTTTTGAATTTTAATTTCCTTTGAGATGGTGCAGATGGTCAGTGTAGTTCTTCTGAAGAAATAGATCATCTGAGCTAAGTGGATAGATCATCTGAGTTAGTGGCTTTAAGCAGTTCTGTAACGGCGTGATATCCATCATCTTGAGAGAATGCTACTTTTCAAAGAAAAAAAAAAGTCCCTCTTTTTTTGGGGAAGAAAAAAAAAATTTCCTTTGCCAATACACACTGAGTCTAAGAGCTTTTCTATATGTCATGAAAGCACTGTGTTGTTCGGTCCCATATATGTTTAAAAGTTTGCAATCTTTTCCTGCGTTTCTTCTTTTTTCAACATTACGAGAGCACACTATCAAAAGAAAAGCCCATTTAGTCATCGCTGAGTTTCAGTGTGAGTATGAATGTGTTTTCTGGTGCTTTTGGCAGCTTTAGATCACGGTACAGAAGGCAGTCTGCCAGAGTCTGTCTATGCATTAATTTGTATTGCTGCCTGCTGTAGAGGTTACTTCTGCCAAATGGGCTTTTGATGGATGTTTTTCACCATTATGTTTTTAGCTTTTCTGGGACAGATTTGGGTTGAAATGTTTATATTCCATTATTCATGTGTCACTAATGAAAAGCAGGGCTGATTTTATTAGTTTTTTTTATTTTATGTACAGTATGAATATCGGAGCTGAGTATTGCACCATACCCTTAATTGACCTGATACTGTGTCCCAACTGACCGCACCCCCCACCCCCACCAACCAAACTGTTTACAGAAAGGGTGTGTAAAAGACAGAGAGAGAGACAGAGAAGGTTGTTTGCCCTTATTCTCTTTCAGTTGATGATGCACGCGAGATGCAAATATTGATCCTAACAGACCCACCTGACTTTGCATAAGCAGAAAATAATTCAGTCTTCACACATGGTAGGATCATATATAACTAATGGCAGTAAAATTATAATTACATACATACATGATGGATGGATGGACAAATCATTCATTCATTACCTAGCTCTTCTTATTGACTCTGACAGACTGTCATGTTTATGTACTGTTGGAAGAGTCATGGCTGTTTCTCAATACCAAAAATGCATATTTGGCAAGTCCTAGAAGCTTCTGTTACCAAGCACCTTACCTTAAGCATTACTTACCTAGCTAGTTAACTTGTCTATCCGGAGCCCCTTCCTGATGAAAATCAGAACAAGCTTCCATTTTAGGTGTTGCTGCTACCAAATGAGCCAAAATTTGATGACACTTTCAGTTGAAACGTGAGATTGTGTGTTTTATATAGATTTTAACTCCCTGCTTAGGTCAAATAAAGGAACTGAATAGTTCATTATGGGTCATCTTATAAGACTACACTATAATATCACAACGATTATGGATCTCATTTTGATCTCTTTTGTGCAGTGGATTTATGATATTTCGTTAGAATATCAGGTCTTTTAATATCCATGGTACTTACATGGGGCTTTGTTGTCCTCAACACTAGTCTGTCCTGCTGTGTTTACACTAAGTACTTTAAGCTTTGAGGTCTCAGGGATGTACTACATGACCAGAAAAAAAAAAAAAACAAAACTTGTGCTGTTTTGTTATTGTACCCTGTTGGTTACCGTATTAATGTTACAAGAGTAAAAACAACTACCCTGTGGTTAATGTATTACTCTTATTATCTTTTTTTTTTTTTTGGCAGCAAAAATTGGCAAGTCCCCATCATTTTATGAGTTGTTGCTTAATGACTTTGCTCTCAGTTATAAGGATACTGCTACTGGAAATAAATCTATGTTAATGTAGCTGTAGCTGTTTCTTCTGCCTTTATTGCTTAAAATAGCTATTTGTGATGCTCCTGCTTTGTATTCCTTGTCTCCAGGGTTCAGATAAGCCGGGGGGAAAAAACTAATTCAATTTAACATGGCCATGAATCCAGCCGTACCGAAGAAAGGAGCCTAAATACAATACCCGTTTCAACTGAAGGCCGCATAACTCATTCTGAACAGGATTAAATTTGTCCAGTCTTCGTGAACAAGGGCAATTTTATCATCAAATTTTCATTGCAATGCATTCCTTAAACACTCAGCAATACCATCATGACCTCGGAGTCTTTTTGAAATTACCAAAGACCTCTTATGGCATTTATTATTTATTTTTTTGCTTCATGTAGTCAACCAAGTGGCCCGTGACGAGGAATGCTAGGTCGCTTGTCGGCTCTCTGCTGTGGCAATGGGCCTGAATCTCGAATGCCAGCATGTGGTAATTTTTCAGGCTGCAGGCCTTTTGTTCCTCTGTGCTCTGACTGCAATTTCAAGAGTGAAAAATGCAGATGGACGTACCGCAGCTGGCACTAGCAGATGGCTTGAAGCCCATTGAGGTTTTCTTTATTTGTTTGCTTTATTAAATAAAGAGCAGTTAATGCCGGGGTCCATATCGGCTCCGTTTGCTTGCACAAGTGATATGACCGAACCTGTTCTGCGGCTTTTCAGAATAATGAGAGAACTTTATAGTTTTGCTTTGAGTACAAGTCTGGTAATGCAGCGCATTCTACGAATCATTTATTCCACCCTTTCATGCATTTTACCCATAAAACTTTGGGCCTGTCTTCTGATTGCTATTCCAGATAGAGTTTTGTTTTGCTAATGTGCTGCTGTTCTAGTTGTTTCCATGCACATTGGTCAGCTTATTGGAACATAGCTTTCTGCTTTGCTGAGTGCGCAGTGTTTCAGGGATGAGTTGGGATTTATTGTATTGTGGACCTGTATGACATGGCAACCCAGTTGTTACAAGACTTTGGCCCGACGTTGCTGGTTTCCGTACTTTTAAGATTGAACGACAAAGCCCAAGGAGCAAATTTGTTGTCTTTTTAAAGTACACCATTAGGGATCTGATGTCTGTAGGTTTTCAGAAGACAAAGCACAAAGGCTGTAATAGTTTCTTGCCATTAAATACTACGTGATTGGCTTATTAGGTCAATCTTTTCTATCGGACAAAGCCTTCAACCCCATTGGAACTTGCTTTGCTATTCTTTTGTTAGTGATGGAGCTAAAGAGAAAGTCTGTGCAAGTCTCTGTGTTTGCTGACACAAAATTGCTGGTCTGGGTATTTGTGCCACTATAACTCTGTACGACTTGTTACAGAATATAGTTTGGGAAAATGTTAAGCCCCTTTGACTCTCCTTTTAAATTCAATGCTCTCTTGTAAAAAATAAGATACTCTGATCTATCAAAGTGTTCACTTAGTACGCAAAGACACAAAATTGCTAGGGGTGTAATAATACAGCGTATCATATTGTCCGATGCAAGGCTCTTGCTTTGTTAAGTCTGAATATCGAAAAATAAGTTCAACGTGAGGTGGAATAAACATTTAAACTTAATCAAGCCCACACAGCTTCCCCTGAAAAAGTAACTGCTTCTTTATCTCTAATCGAGAGGCTATGTGGGTTTTAAAAAAACAAGCTTTTATTAAGCGTGCTGTTTTTCACAAGCCAATATGCTGGTATACTAGCATGAGAAATTCAGCAATGACTATGGTTTGTAACAAGCAGGAACTGGAAAATCTTTCAGCTCTGGTGTATGTGAGCTCTTTGGCTAATACTGACATCAAACATGTCTGACATCATCCATATAAAACTCATGCACAAACACACATGTATGCACAGCAAACTTTGTTCAGACCTTTTGTCACTGATTCAGTCCAGGCTAAAGAAATCACAACGGTGATTAGAAAGATCATATATATCATGGTGGAGATTCAAAAACATATCTAGGGCTACAGAAAGCTATGTGACTGAGCATAACTAGCTAACAACAGAATGGGACAAGCCCTGTGCTTCAGCGCGCCCCCCCTGTTCCGTTCTAATGCATAGCTGCTAAGAATCAAATGGATCACGCAAACCCTGTGTCAATATTACGTTTCAGTTATGGCACTTTTAGGCCTGGTTCACACACACTCCGTTTGCAGTGCGTATTGCAGTACGTATGCGGTGCTGAAGCAGTACGTGCTCAGTATGCTTTCAAATAAGATGCATTTGCAGTGCGCAGCTGATCCGGGGAACACATTCAGAAAAGGACATGATGGTGGAGGGTGACAAGACTTTGAATGACGTTTAGAGCAACACAGTACAGTAATACAATCTTTCATGGACGTATTCATGTTTAAACAGCAAATGTTTTAACACAAACTTACCATCCACACAAACAGCCGAGGAAACTGTCTCCCATGTCTTTTCTTTTGCATTTAAATTTTTATACAGGAAATCCTTTGATTGCCGCTTTCTGCTGAGATACGAGTGCCCCGCCCACACACACAAGCTGTGTTGTGTATTTCATATTAAAAATGTATACTTTAGATATCATTTTGACCTCGTTAGTGATATTTGCAACTCTCCTGGTAAGTGTTTTGGTTTTCCATTCTTAAAGTAATAAGATGATTGTGAAAAACTGTAGTATACTTGAATTACATGCATTTATGATGAAATTACTGCATTTTCGTGTCAATCCGTGTTGATTTTGACCACGAATCTCTTTAATTCCGCACGTCAGAAAATAGACTCGTTGCGGAAAAGATCACTGCACTGCTACTGCAACGCATTGGCCACGCTGCATCCGTGTGCAGTGTGAATGCTCTAAGCCAGAGGTGTCCAATCTTATTCGGAAAGGACCATTGTGGGTGCAGGTTTTCATTCTAACCAAGCTGAAGCCACACATGAGTCTATTGAAAGCCAAGGTCAACTGATTAAACAGGTGGAATCAGGTGTGGCTCCTGCTTGGTTGGAATGAAACCCTGCACCCACACCGGCACAGTAAAAAAAAAAAAAAAAAAAAAAAAAAAAATGCATACTGCATACGCACTGCAAACGGATCATGTGTGAAACAAGCGTTAGTGTTTTAATGAATTGGTGATTGAAACCTAAAGCGCACATTCAGACAGTACTTATTTTTGCTGTATTGAAAATGCGTTATGTCGAGACACCATTGTACCATATAGAAATTCGATTTTTGTGCATCACTATACCCCTCAAATTTGTCACTTTAGGTCCATATCATGTATTGGTAGCTATTTGTAAATCTAAACGTATACCATATACAAGCTGCCACAAATGTTACAAACAGGGGGGTATTGTTTCAGTCAACTTGATTGTGTGGTTGCCAGGAAAGGCACAAACTCCCCACATACAATGTGGATAAAATTAAGAATAATATGAAATGAGTGGAGGGGACTAAGCTTTCGCCTTGTTGTCGGCAGATTGCAATGTCGACTCTTTACAGTTGTGTAGCCATCCATGGCTGGGCGTCCTTGAGAGTATAATTGGTCCTGTTCTCCGGATGGAAATGATGGCCTTGTTTTCATCTTTCTCTGTCAATTAGTGTGACTCTATCCAGTCACATAAACAGAATAGGGCAGTTGGTGCTCTCCTCCTCCAATTCTGTTCAGCAGCAGCTCTGATGTTGCACTGAAGTGGCTTAATGTGCCTCATAGGAAATGTATACTACCTCTCACCTTGCTGGATTAGAGGTAGCCGTGCTCTAGGCAGAGAGCTAGATAATTAGGTGACTGGCTAGATAGCAGTCATTTATGTAACCTCTGGTACATTCTTATCAATATCAAGCACCTGCATTCTCACAAATCCAGAGTCTCACAAACTGTACAGATGTGCAGACGATTATGCAGTCTGACTCACTCTGGAGAATTCCATTTAATCTATGAAACCGAAAACCCTTGCCTAAAGCACTCCGTTGTCACAGTAGAAAGAACAGACACCTTAAGGCACATTTTTATTTGCTCATTTGTCAGACTGAACTCAAACAAGACTTCATTTTGAAGATTGATTTATTGACTGCACTTTCTTGCTCTAGCTAGTATCATGTTTTATACATTCTTTTTAAACAAATCATCTGGCCTTATCCAAAAGTGTTAAATCTGTGCCTTAGTCATTTGGACCTAAGCTGCTGTGTCCCATGACAGTGCATAAGTGAGTTCATAGTGAACTGAATACTCCTGTGGAATTAACCTGACATTTTGCTCTTGCTGAGAACTTGAGTGTCCTGGCAGTTCATCATGTGGGGGGAAAAAAAAAAGGTGTTATTGCTTGGCTCTATAATTCCAGACTCACTGGTCTACATTTACAGCATTTGGTAGATGCCCTTATCCAGAGAATGTTACATTTCTCTCATTTATAAAGCTGAGCAGTTGAGGCTTAAGGGCCTTGCTCAAGGGTCCAACAGTGGGAGCTTGGTGGTGCTGGGTGATAACGTACCACCGCCACGTTGTCTCATTTGTTCTCCTGTTCTAAAAGCCTTTGCTGCTGGTTGAATTGCAATACCTCTCCCCCTTTGGCTCTTGTACCTCCTCACCCCCACGTGTTTGATGTTTGCATTAGTCAGTCAGGGCATCTTGTCACAGCAGTGGGACATCATGTAATGGCAAATCCGTTGACCCGTACAATGAATTCTGGTGAGCAAATGTGGCATGTGCTAATCTCCTCATTAGAAGGACCTTGACAAAGAGTTTGGTGCAGAAACAGTTGGCAGAAGGATCACTGTAAAATTCCTCAATCTATGCTTTAACGTGAGCTTGTCTAATGCATATTATAGGCAAATAAAACCCTAACACAACAACAACCTATTATGTGTTTCTCTTGATTGAGAAAAAACTCATTCTGGCTGTGCAAATAAAGCTTTCTGATGACTACATAAATCTAATTTGGGGACTGTCCCTTGTTTTCCCTGATCAGAAACTGAAGGACGTCCTTGCTGTGGAAAAATGCTTGCAGGCAGAAATCGCTTGCTCTGCTTTTTCATTGCTGGACTTGAGCAAAAAAATGAGCCAATTACCTGTCGGGGTGGGTTTATTGTTTCTTCTCCATTAGGCCAACCCCTACCGTTACAGTAAATTTGGTAAATATCTAGGCTGATGGTTTTAATGGTATTCTGCAGAGTTCATAACATTTGAATCTAATGTACTACTTAAGTCAAAGTTTGAATAGCTGTTGTGTGCAGTGTCTTTTAGTCCCTTTGTATATAGCCTTAAAAAAATGTATGGATTGAATACAACTCATTTTTCTCTTACCCTGTATCATCTCTCCTTTGACAGACATGGCACACGATGTGCTGGAGAGGTAGCTGCTGTTGCCAACAATGACATCTGTGGTGTCGGTGTAGCCTACAATGCCAAGATTGGAGGTGAGTCGCCATATTTAATTAGCATATTTTATTTTAAAGACTGTCTGAGTAGTGGTGGGTTGTTTTTTTTTTTGTTTAGTTTTTTCTGGAGGGTGGGTGGTGGGTTTAAAAAATGTTTTTATTTGTCTGAGTCAATACTGATAATGAAATGACCAAACTACATTGTATTAATCAGGAATGCAATCAGTATCGGTAATGATGCATCCCTAATGTTCAGTTTAATATAACAATCATGTTTTTGTTTGAAGCTGATATTAACAGACTGTCCTGCTCTTAACCATACTAGACAACACATTTACGAAGAACATATGTATTTAGAAGGCGTCCAAACTGTCTCACTAGAAAAATTCTAGTATCCTTTTTAAATAGTAAAGCAAAGGACCTTATATAGCTGCTGCTGTTGACGCTGTTGAAAAGTTGTAAGATTTTATTGTTGTAATATTGTACAAATTTACAGAATGCCCTGTTTTACCTATCTTTATCTTGCCAGGAAAGCAGCCATTGATGCTGATTATGGCATTTAAAATTTATTTATTTAGCTATTTATTTTAAAAACACCTGAATCTTTATTCTAAATCAATGGCACTTCTGAATCTAGAGCAAAAGTTATTTTGGGCATTAGCAGTGTTTTTAGCCTTGCTACACTTTTGGAATCTTGCAAGTTACCGTTGCAGAGCCCCAGCGTCGGCCCATCTGAGCCAAAAGATTTGCGTGTAAGAATCCATAATCTTTTTAAACGTTTCATCCTATTCTGTGCATATTTTATCTCCTCACTCCTGTGCTCCCTCCTTTGTTTGGGCTTTGGGACCTGGCAAAATCTTTCAGTTGTTCAACACTGGATAGATATCATCCAGTCGTCCGTGTTCACAGGGGATGAGAGCGAAACTGTTTAAATCTTACACACTGGGTCTTGGCTCAAAGCTGGTAGAGCTTAGCAATGTAATCCCTAAGTAGGTTTCAGCCTATTTTTTCCATTTCAGGTGTGGCGCACCACAATGAATAGGACAGAAGAGCAATAGCCATTTGTTAGCTGTTTGGTTCCACAGGTTTCAGTTACTTTAACAAAAGGTGTCTAGGGGAGGTCATTCAGGTCCCACCCTGGTTGGTTAAAAGAATATATGTATGAAAAAAATATACACACACACACACATATATATATAAATTACACACACACTGCAGCTCTGGGAAATTCTTTATGAAATTATGAATAAGCTGTTCTTACAAAACAAACTCAAATATGTGCGGATTTATTTCATTCACAGATTACATGTAAATTACAGCTCTGAAAGTCCTGAACACATCATCTTGCAGAATACAGACATATTTTAGCTGAGCCATACATTTTGCTAGTGACTTTGCAAGCCAGTGGTGAATGTCTCGACAAGCAAGGTATAACAGAAGGCAGAGCTTAAAGCTGCTATAAAAAAAGAAGCCCCACAAAACTCACAATAATCAAGGCTAAAGAACTTGTGCAGCAGCTTGGTATAGTGGCTTTAAAACGGTCTTCTTTTTCCCCCCTCACTACACCGTAACGTCCTCATTTAATGCCCCACTTGAGACTTTTTGCAATCTTTTTGCCAGTCTTTTTCTTCCTGCAGGGGAATATCTCAGGCCATCCTTTTCCAATCTGCTTTTAGGTCACGGAACAGTTCCTTCCCCACTTTTGTAGCTTGTGCATATTTTCACGCTCCTGCTTAGCGGTAACTTGTACAGCCAAAAAAAAAAAAAAGCGACATGGTCTTCTGCCACCATGGGAAAACCATTAGAAAAGCTCTTACTCCATTATCCACTCTGTCCCTTGCTTCTGCGTAACGGACCTCTTTCTTCTATTAGCTTCCAAATGAGAATCAGCAGCTGTTATGCAGCCATACTTTGTGTTCCTTCATCTCATCTGTAAGGGGAAACGTTCACCTAATTGGCTTCTCTTCTAAATGGACTGGGAAAGGAAAGGAAATGTAATGTGAAGATCAGAGTGCGAACAGAAGGACTGCTTTGGAGAAGTGACCCAAAGCGATGGCTCAGTCTGCCTTCTGTTAAGGGAAGCCCCAGCACGAGTAGGCCACGCTCCGATTTAGACACTTCACTGCCAGCACTCATTAAGCAAACATATTTGCTTGGAGGGCTTTTTGATGTTCCATGTGGCTTGGTAACAGAAAAGCCATTCTCTGGAAGGTTTATATGAGGAGAGATTTAGACAGCTCTACCCTGTTCCAGTGTCATGCATTTTATTTTCCAGGGTGTATCTCTTTTTCATTTCTTTAAGGAGTCATGGCTCCATTTCTCAAAGCGCTTGAGGGATTTGAAGACTTTTGGGTTTTAGACACACGGCTTAGGCTGTCTGTTCCTGATATCTGGCTGGGGCACTCACTTTAGCTGCTGGTTTCTCTATAGCGGTGACAGCTTTGGGTTTTAAGATTTCTCAGAACTTGAAAGTACTCGATTTCTGTTTGTGTGGGAGCCTGTACAGTATGAGGGAAGTACGAGTGACCTTGCTGCCATGACTTTCAAAGAACCAATCCACATTGTTGTTGAGATGACTGTCATTGATTTCCCTTTTTCCTTATGCTTTAACTTTTTGGCATTGACTGCGTTCTGCGGTTCAAGGTAAACCTCTACATATTTGATCCAGAATCAGATTAACTGAAGCGCAGCTGACATTTTTAGACTGAGAGGCCTTGACATCTTTGCAAGCATCCCATAAGAATTAAGGCTCTCTTTGTACAGAAAAGTGGAAACTGATGAGATAGTTCTTCATTGTTTGACTTCTATAAAGGGATACCTGACAGCAGTGAGGAAAGAAGATGGCTATCACCTCTGAATGAACTCGAGGATTGAGTAGGATTCTGGGCCCCGTCCTTTTCTCTTTTAAAGATATTTTGCTTTATAATCTGTACAATCTCTGCAGATGTCTTTTTGCATTATACTGAAGCTGCTTTAAACCTCTGTCTGGAACCTCTTTTCATCAAGTGCTGAACCCTGGGGTACTTTCATGTTGAACTGATTTTATGCGTCGCTTCCCCCACTCAGGGATTTTTTTTTCTTCGTATTGGAGTGGCAACTTTAAATCCATAAAAGTTTATGACCACGTCCTGTATTTCTAAGCTATCTAAGCAGAAGTGAGGCTTTGTCTTTGTGATTGTCTGGTGCCTCTTTCTCTGGAAAGAACACTATAACCCTCTCTGGTAACATCAAGGCTCTTCTCTCCTGTCATGAAATCATGATTAAAGGTATGAAAAGCAACCAAAAAAAAAAATCTCTCACTCTTTCTCTGCCAGCTTGGATGCACGACAAGTGTTCAGTTGTCACAACTCTGTAACCTGACCCATTACTTACGAATTAAATGTTTAAGGTATTGTGCATGTGTCTCAAATCTAATTGGTCTTGTTTCTTCTCAGGTGTTCGGATGTTGGATGGAGAGGTGACCGATGTGGTGGAGGCTCAATCTCTCAGCCTCAACCCTCAGCATATAGACATCTACAGCGCTAGCTGGGGGCCCGAGGATGATGGAAAAACGGTGGATGGCCCTGCCAAGCTGGCAAAGGAGGCTTTTTTACGAGGAGTAACTGAGGTCAGTGATATTGACTTGTTCTCGCCTCTTCTTTCTGTCTACTGTTTCTCCCCTACTTTACTTTGCATCTTCTGTTAGTGGTTTAATATTTTAATCTCTGTTCTGTTACCAAGGAAAAAAAACTGTCTTTTGGAAATGATCTACACTGTTGGTATTTTTTTTATTTCACTGCTTTGCTGTGAGCTGTAAGCATTACGAAAGTGCAATTTACTCCTAAAGTAACACTGACCTTCATAGCTTTCAACTGTTACCATGGAAAACATCTTTCAAAGGCAGAAATGTGTAGTCCAAAATGTCAAGATGTTGTTTTTTTTCTTAACAAGATTGCCTTAAGTCTTATTAGGGAGTAACAGGCAGAGTAATTCTTGTTTAATTTAAATGTCACCTTTTAAAGGTTTATTTATTTATTTGTTTATTTATTTTTATTTTTTATTTTTTTAACTGAGAAATCTTTATGCAGATATGGCTGGTGCATTAGTGCTTTGGAAAACCTTAACACCTAATTGCTCTGTAGGTACATGGTAAATTGGTTATTGGTTAATTAGCTATTATGTTATGTGTCAATTTGACTAATTTCCACATTTGAGATATCTGAAATACTGTTTAATTGTTCTTTTTCGCTTTGAAATTCTTTGAGTTTTCCTCATTTAGAGTCATGAACTTGTATGCAAATTGTGGACACACTGATGTGTGGTGGAAAGACTGAACATATTTTGTATACAAATATGATGTTAAGGGTCAGTTTGACTCTTACGCTTTCATGTTCACTGGGTAGTTGCACAGACCCAAAATAAAAACATTCCTTGATGGATATTGTTGCTATATCTTGGACTCACTGCCCTGTGAGGGTGAAATGGAGCTTACTCGTATTTCCATATTTCCAAGAAATGGATTCAGTGGATACAGGTGTTTGTAAGAAACAGAAAAGATGCCAAGTCTGCCCCCCCTCAGAAACAGAATTAAACTAGCACCACGTGTGTACAGTGCAGTAAATACATCTGCAGAAAGCACATAGTTACTTTGTGCTCATTATGTACAGAGTAATTTGGGGCGGGGTGAAATCATTTCTACAGGATCTGAAACTAAGCTTACAAAGCCCAGAGCTTACAAAACTAAGGTTACAAAGTTTTATTACATCCTATTTATTTAAAATCTATTATCTTATTCTGATATAGCCTATTTAGGTAAATTAAAAATCTTTACATTGTGGTAAATATTTACTGTACCATATTTACTGTAAAGTTTCACAGTTCGAGAAAGAAAATGTTTTAAAAAATAGTGGTTGAAAAGAGTTAAATACATTTGAAAAGAACAAAATACAGTTTCTATATCATACGGTATGTTCTCATATTTCTTCATTTTGTAGTCTCTGACAAGCCATGATAAAGGTTTCCTGTGTTACGCTGTTCTTTGCTGTTTTTGTGTGTATTTAAACTGTGGAAGTCATTTTGACCCATAACATAATGGATGTAACTCCCCCCCCCCCCCCCCCACACACACATGAGCGTAACATAATACGAGGGTTAAAGAAACTGTTCAGCCAAAAGAGAGAGGTTTTTTTGTCTGTTTGTTTGTTTAGGCCAAATGTAGTCAGTCAGCCTTTGCAAAAACAAAAGAAGCAAACCTCACACACCAAATTGCCTGGCTGAATAAATACATACCTGCTTGTGTACATTTTGGTCTGAGCGATCACTTTAATTTCTGGCACACTCGCACACTGCCATGTTCATGGAGGTGGTATAACTGGCCTCAAGCCGACAGACAGACAATAGGAGAGCGTCGGGCAGTGTTGTCAGTGCAGACTGCATTTTGTTGCTCTGAGCAACAGTAATAGTACAGTTTTGAATGTGGAAAAAATACAGGTCCAGTACAGTCATCCATTCTGTGTGGAGACTGACTGCCTAAGAGTTTCTGACAGTAAACCCTCAGAACCTGTGACCCTGATTGTAATAGTCAGTAGCCTTAGTTTACCTTCAGATTCTGCTTTTAGTATGCCTCGTCACACAACACTGTTGGAACACTGTTCTTCCAAAGATATCTCCTCAGGTGGTGTTTTGATGATGGTAATTGAGAGCGCTGTCTAAAACCTCGCTCCAAAATTTCCCAAAAGTGTTCTATTGGGTTGAGTTTGGGTGACTGAAGCCCACAGCATATGTTTTTAATCATTTTCATCTTCATCAGACCATTCAGTGAGCCCTCCTGATCTGTGGATCATAAAAGTACGGTCATAAAAATAATCATGTCACATTAACATGACATACTTTTTTTATTAGCAGTGAGTTTTTATTTTCCGTGGTGATGGAATTGATGTCTGTTTTAAGATGCAAATTAAATATGCTATTCACATTTATCACTGTTCTGCACCATGATCTTGATTTGATGTTTTTGTGAGAGTTTTGCCCTGTAAGTATTTTAGGTCTTATTTTTTGGGAAAATCAGAAGTCTACACAAACTGGCCATCCATATGATTTCAAGGACTTCAATACACAGTGTTTTATTTTGACAAATATTCCTAGTGACTGAAGTGTACACTCTTGGGCGAAAAAAAAAGGGTCAAGCCCAAAATGGCAAAATGTGAAGCTTTTAATGGTCTTAACAACTAATCATTGGTCAGAGAATTAAGAAGAATTAAACAAATGCACTCCTGAGATCTGATCCCAGTCTCTCCTAAAGACACATAAAAAGACAAATAATTGAATAGAACACTTGGCTGTTGTTTTGATATAAGTACCACCATTTGCTTGTTTCCTTTTGCTGCAGTGAACTGTTTGGTGGAAAAGCAAGAAGCAAATGAATTCACTTATATAGTCGTCTTGTACTCAATGGTAAAATCATGATGATGATTAAAATGTTTGATGTGAAATTCAAACTAACACATGTCCGGGTGTACAAAATTAAAGTTAAAAAAATAAAATAAAAAGCTGTCTGTAAGTTTACCCACAAGGCGTACACATTTAAAGAAATTAAAGGTAAAAGCTATCTCATGCCAAGTTACTTTATCTATTTGTTTAATTATTGCTAATTTCCTGACCAGTGGTTTGTTGTTAAGACCATTTAAATCTTAATATTTCTGCCATTTTGGGCTTGGCCCCTTTTTATTTTCTCACTTATTTTTGCCCAGGAGTGTAAATAGGTGGCTCTTGCAGCAATCCAAAATTTCGCCCTTTATTAGTGGTCTGTTCACAAGATAAACTTTTCGTGCTCTGTTCTGAGCTGTGTGCTGTTCCTCCAATCATTTTGGCATGAAGCACCACAGCTATTACCTCGTTAATCCGTATTGAAAGTTTTCTCCGCCTGACTAGATCGTGAGCGCTGCCTTGTGCCAGCACTCGGATCTTTTTCAGGAAATGAGATTTGCGTTGCCGAATAAATCCTAAAGCAAACAGGGCTGAAGCCTGGCCAAACACATGCAAAAGGAGGTCTGCAGTCCCCAGCAGGTGTGTACATGGGCAGAAACACAAAGAGCTCAATGAACTTTCTCTGAATTGGACTTGAGCTGTTTTATTGGAGGCATTTTATTGCTTTATTGTTAAGAACCTGACGTATGAGACAGGGCAACACAAACAAAGCCTGATCAAAGGTAACCAGCAAACAACATCTGAATTGAATTAGATACTTCTTGTCTTTGCCTGGGACGGCATGCTGAAATGAAAGCCATGTGGGATATTAAAATATACCCTGAAAACATGCCTCATACCTTTCTCCTCATCATTTCAGTGATTTGCAGATCATTTGATATTTGCTAGTAGAGTTTCAATAGTAAAGTATATAAACAGACGTAATTATCCTGAGGACACCTGCATTGTTCTTATGACACCGTCTGCTGAGTTTATGACAGCTGGGAGCTAGAAGGCGTTTTCCTTTCCTTCTTCAAAGCGGTAGCCCCAACTGTTGTTAATGTTCTCAGTCAGTCTTCAATATCAGATAGACGTGTATCGAATATGCAGTAGAAATGTTAAACATGGTGGAATTGACTGGTGTCTTTATCCATTCGTTGTGCAGGGTCGCCATGGGCTGGGCTCCATCTTTGTGTGGGCATCCGGTAATGGGGGCCGGGAGAAAGACAGCTGCAACTGTGACGGCTACACCAACAGCATCTACACACTCTCAATCAGCAGCAGCACGCAGTACGGCAACGTGCCGTGGTACAGCGAGGCCTGCTCCTCCACCCTCGCCACCACCTACAGCAGCGGAGGACTCAACGAGAAACAGATTGTGAGTCCATCATGCTGCACCAAGCCCCTGGGTGCACTACATAGCAATGCATGCTTCTCTGACCCAGTGCCTCCCTTTTGATTTTACAGCAATCCAGTTATATTTCTTTCAAAGTAGGAAGTATACGTTAATCTACAAAGAATGTGATTCCAACTTCACTGCCTAGTCTTTATAAATGATATTTTTTTAACCCTAATATATCACCTTGTTACTATCAGGTCAAAATTACTTAAACACCATATTTATAATATAAATGGTTTTTTTTAAAAGAAATTGAGTGGCCCTGTCCTGATGTCTTTAATGCCTGTGGTTGTAGAAACTCCATTAAATTGTGTGGTCAAGATGATAAAATGTGCACCATGGGGCAAATTTAAAGAGGCCCTTGCATTTTGTAGGAAAATGTGGATGGTATTTAACATGCCAGTTGTTAATGGTGAAGTATGGCATGGTGCGAGTTGAAAGGAGAGTGGATGCGTTTGCCCTGAGGGTCTGTATTGTGTTTTCATAATGCCGTATTCACTGCAAAAGCACTTTTCCAGCCCTTCAGACCTTGTCTTTAGTGTGTAGACTGAAGCTTTGTACTGTAAGTTTTCATTTTGAGACAAAGCAGTAACCTCATACTGTAATCGTACCGGTTTTGCCATGTCATTCTTTTGAGCTTGTTTTCAGTTTCCTTTGTTAGAGTTTTACACTGAGAGCGCCCACATTTTCCCATAATGCTAAATGACTCAGCATTACACCCCCCCCCCCGCCCAAAAAAATAAGAAAATATGTTGCTGCACAGATGCTCAGATTTCAAAAATCATTTTTCCGTAAGCTTTATCTTAACATGTGCCTGTGTTTTCATACAGTGACGGGCAATCTTCCTCTCTCTCCTGCTCTCTGATGCCCCCATTTTGAATGAAGAAGAGCAAATTGCCGCGTCCTCCGCCTCTGAGCTGTCATTCAGCTGCTCAGCAATTTTTAGCACTTAGCCTCAATCCGAGCCGCTCCGTCTCAGTCGGTGCACCTCCCACCTCTCTCCGTCATGAACCATTCCACAGTCTTTCTTGCAGTCTAATTTTCTCTCTGTCTGTCACTAGTTTCTCATCCCTCTCTGCTCCTTACACCAGTCACCTCAGTCCTAAGGGCTAATTATGATGCCTCTAACCTTGCATGAATGTTTAAACACGCATCAGGTTCCCGAGCTTGTGCAGCTCGACTTGGATCTGGATGCAGCCAAAGCAGATATGCAGCACAGCCACTCTCCTAATGCTTCAGTCTTTATTTGATCCTACAAACCCTCTCTGCTTAAGTTTCTAGTGTGCCTAGAGTCTCTTACACATTGAGCTCTTCTTTATGAAAAGATGGCTTGAATGTTTCCTCTTACCCACAGATCACTACAGACCTGAGACAGAAGTGTACAGACTCACACACAGGCACCTCGGCTTCAGCTCCTCTGGCTGCAGGAATCATAGCCCTCGCCCTGGAAGCCAAGTAAGTGGAGACCAACCCCAGCTAATTACAGCTGGAATCACGACTATATCATTAAACACCACCAAAAGCTTTGAACTATGATGTTGTGGCTTTGTCGTGATTGTTGTTTTAGTGCCTTCTAAACAGACAGGGCCAGGAATGATACTTTTCCAGGCAGTTATTATAGTTGTGGTATACTTCCCCCATGTTGCACTGTAGTAGTGACCGGTATTTCCATGAGAGATTTTCAGATAGTGTTTATATTGTGGTTGTTCAAAACTGCTGCACATACAGCAACGGCTTTTGTGGAGATCAACCAGCTTTAATGCTGGTTTATGCTTTTTCAGTCCAGTGTAATATTTGTTTGTATAGCACTTTTAACAACAGACATTGTCACGAAACCTGGATGTAAACTTAGAATTCTAAAGAGCAATCCAGAGGAAACGGACAACGTAAGGAAGAAACCTTGAGTGGAATCAGACCCCAAAGGAACCCGTCCTCTTCTGGGTGATACTGGATTGTGGGATTATAAGTCATTACTCTTCTGCAACAGTACTAAGTCTGTTTAATGTATGCTTAGTATGAGCCTATTGGGAATAAGAGTCCTGAAATAATCACAGAGCAGTCTTTTTAATTACAGCGCCACTTATTGGGTACAAGTGTACAGTATCCAGAAACTGCTTTTAGGACGTGTCTTTTTACATCAAAAAGTAGACGCAAAGAATATTCATGCACACATTACACTTACTGACAACTATCAAGTGAGTTACAACAAGCCTGCTTATGCAATTTGAACCATGAATCCATGTGAAGCTACAGCGTGAATATGGGTGTTTCAAATATAGGAAATAATTCATTTCTAGGAAATTATTTCCTTGCAGTGCCTTATATGGTCATTTGAGTATGCTTTTGTTATCCAGTTTGTTTTGTTGCCAAATTCTTCTTGTGGGCAAACATTAACTTTATTAAAGAAGAATAATGTGCTTAAGTCTTTTTTAGATCACACATTTTATATAAAAATGTTTCCACATCCCATACAACTGTCCATACAGTAATATTTTATGCTGATGATAAAATACTGTCTTTAAGAAAATCAGAGTTCCTGCACTCGAAGTTCAGGATTCAGCAGAAAGCAGAAGACGTCATAGCGGTAGCATTTAAACATAAAGTGTTGCTAACTCTTAAGTGTTGGGTTTGTGGTTTGTATGGCGTAAGTTGCAACAAGGCTTTGTAGATAGTTTCAGCTTCTGGTCCAATGCTGTCTGAACACCTTAAATTAGTAGGATGTTTCATTGGGACTATGACGCAGTTATGACTCTTAGTCATTTCTAGCATTACCTGAAGCTGTGTAAGCAGTAGGTGTAACTGCTTCATCCTAGTGTTGCATTTCAGACTTGACCTTTTCGCTCTCCTGCCTGTGAAAAAGCTCTCTATCTGTGAGAGCTTTAGAATTACAGGTGAAATTTCACCCTGAATGCCACTTGCTACTTAACACAGTTCATTTAAAGACCAAGTGTTGGAAGAGATGAGTTAGCTCTAATAGATTTTTTTGTTGTTGTTTGTCTTGACAGTAAAAACTTGTCATGGAGGGACATGCAGCATCTGGTTGTGAGGACATCTAACCCAGCTCACCTGATCACTAACGATTGGAAGACCAATGGGGTTGGACGCCAAGGTACTGACATGCAGCTTGTGCTTTTCTTGTCTGCTGTCTGCTCTGTTTATTCTGTGCTTGAGCTCCACAACCAAGTGTGATGTGTTGCCAGTCAATGAAGCGATGTTCATTATACCAATCAAGAATGCATTTCAGTTCCTCGCCTGTCTCATAATGTCATTGAATGCTCAGGCCCCTATTAAACTGGACTGCATGGAATTGCCAGGTTGCTGTCAGCAGTATTGATTTATTTTTCTCTCTCTCTCTCCCTCCGAATCACTCTCTCCATCTCCTTTTCTTTCTATCTGTTTCTCCTCAACTGTCACATATTTATATCGCCCATCTCTTGTCTTATTCTTATCTTTTCCCATCTTGCTGTACATGTCCATCACTTTATATCTGTCTGTCTCCCTCTGTCTGTTCTTCAGTAAGCCACTCGTATGGATATGGCCTGCTGGATGCTGCTGCCATCGTGGCCCAGGCCAAGAACTGGACCAGTGTGGGCCCTCAGCAGAAGTGTGTCATCTCCATGTTGTCTGAGTCCAGGTTAGTCTGTCACTCAAAGCAAGATTCTAATAAATAACCCAATACAGCTAGCATATTTATAATAGGTGAAAGGTAATGGGCAATTGTATGAAGCCTACAGCCCACATCCTGGGGCTGGTCCAATAAAGTTTGTACTCTGGCCTGCTAAATGAATTCATGAATTTGTTCTAAATTAAAATCATGTTGTGAACCGTAATTGAATGGAAAGGTTTGAAAAAGAACTAGCCTGTTATTCCACTAGGTGGCAGAATAGAGAAATAAACACAGGGCTGTAAACTTGATCATATGCGCTAAAGATGCTAATGTAATTCTCCATTCGCAAGCAAAAAACTTTAAGCCGTAACCAGGTCTCTTTCCAAAACAAATTAAAAGGGGTGTGGGTTAATGAATTGTAATTGCAATTGCAGTGATTTATTTATTTATTTTTGGTCCAGTCCACTTGACATTGAACTAAGAAGTGTAATGTGGCCCGTTACCAAAAATGAGTTTGACATTCTGGCTTTAGCGTGTTGTATGTGCTAACATATGGCTCACAGGCTTCACTTGGGGTGCCTTACAAGACTGTTTGAGATTATTTGTATCTCTGGCCTTGATTTCTCAAGAAAAGACAGATTTTAATAGGAAGTTAGCATTGTACTGACAAGCAGTGCTAGGGTGCACGTCTCATTTACAGTCCACGTGAGCGTAGATTGAACCGCTCTGCTGGGTTTGATGTTCCGTCATGAGGGGGAGGCTTTCCCGCGGTGCATGTCTAAAAGAAATAATTACTTGCAGATGATCTATACCACACTCGTGTCTCTGCTGACAATCACACACTCCTCTAAATGCCCCCCTCCTTTATGTACACAAGCACATACACAAGCCCTCTCGAGAGCTCATGCTTTTTTCATTTGCGTCTCCCCCTCGGTTCCTTCATGTTATAGAAAAGATCAGAGGGCTTTGGAACGAAGCCCAGTTGAGCATGCTGGTTAGTATGGTCACGCTTCTGGAGCTGGTCCAGCTGAGCTTAGTGATTACATCTCTGCGTTGATCCCCTCCTCCCAACGTCAAACCCAGACTGCAAGTACTGTGCTGTTTTTGACATGCATCTGTGTGCAAGAATTTTTATTTTGTTTACGATCTCACGGATGATATGAGGGATCATTAACTTTATATTATTAAGCCCTGGTCCTGCTTAACATGAATAGGATCCTTACAGGACTTGCTGTGGGGTATAGAGATCCTGGTACCTGGCTTTCAGTGACACAAACAAGCTCTCTAGCTGGGAGAGCTTACCATGTTCTTAAAGTTTAATGTGGTGTCCCTTGCTCTAGGCTTTTATGTACTTGTGACGTCCTTGTGTGATCAAGTTATCGTCCAGGCCACAGTGACCTGGTTCTGATCCTTGTGGGGCTTTTTTTGTGTTCTGCAGTAACGGGTGTGGTGGATATGGGAAAACACTTGGTCTGGAAGATATCAGTTGGTGGTCCGATGAGACACCGTTTCGATTTTCTGCTGATAACTGGAATGACTTACAGTTGAACTTGGATTGCTTATCAGCCTTGTCATTTGGTATTCCAAAAGTGAAAAGGGAATGGAGAAAATGTTTTTGTGCTTTGCTGAGAATCTAGATTATTGTAGGCTGCATGATGCAAGTGTGATGTTGCCACAGACCTTGTCTCCAGTGCACTTGTTACAAAAACACTACCAAAAAAAAATCTAAGCATTCAGCTAAGCTCTTCCATGGAAGCAGTAATGATGTGGTGATTTATTGTTTCTAAGATTATATGAATTAATTTTTAAAAATGATGCATTTTTAACCTCTCTCCCTTTAGGGAGGCCAAGGAAAGGATCAAATGTGCAACTGCTAAAAGCACAGAATCAGTCAATTGAAGTGCTGCAAAAAAAAAAGCTACTAAAGAGTTATGACTTTGGAGCCCTGACTTGGGGGGGGGGTCCTTAATCCCTATTCGAATCACATCACTGATTATAGTCTAATTGAATGTGGATTATGGCACAGCTTTGTGTAATTGTGTTCGTTTTATTAGCAGGACTAAGTGTAATAAGGGAAAGGACAAGTCACTGTGACTTTCAGCATCTTGCAGTTCACCATGTTTTGAAAGGAACTGTTACAGAATGCAGTCTTATAAAAAAATAAATAAATAAATTGTGCTTTTATTTCAGGAACATTGGGAGCCACCTGGTGATCAACAGGAGCGTAGACGCGTGTTCAGGCAAGCCCAACTTTGTGAGCTCTCTGGAACATGTCCAAGCCCAGCTCACACTGTCCTACAACCGTCGTGGAAACCTGGCCATCTACCTGATCAGCCCACAGGGCACCCGGTCAACTCTGCTCACCCCCAGGTCAGGGGCTGTAAACCTATTTATTTGCTTGTCTTGTGTCAAATGTGTAAGGTTTTTGGGCATGATGTTTTTCTTCCCTTCCTCTTGGCAGACCCACTGTTGTATGGATTGTACATTGGTTGTGTCCCTCGCTCCAATTAAAGACTACCGTTTTCTGTCTTTGTCCTTCAGACCTCATGATTACTCCTCTGAAGGCTTCAACGACTGGGCCTTTATGACCACCCACTCATGGGATGAAGACCCTCGCGGCGAGTGGACTCTGGAAATTGAGAATGTGGCTGGAACCAGTGACTACGGTAACTATTAATATCCTCTCCCTCAAGGTTCTTTATTTTATACAGTCATTAATGCATGCGGAAAGCAGGGCAGACATTTTAGCTGAAGCGAGGAGTCTCACTCCTGGAGTTCCAGTGGGCTGCTTCTCTGCATAACTTTGCAAGTGTAACTAGAAGAATCTTGCAGAATGCACTACGTTTTTAGCATAAATAACAGAGGGGTTGGACTGTGGCAAGGTTTGACAATTTTTATTCATTTATTTATTTTTCTCAAGGTCAAAATAATTGATTGCTTCTTTGTTTGATGTTGGTCAAACGTAATGCTGAGCACATATTGTTATAGCAGCTTATTGACACTTCCAAACAGGGCTTTCTGTTGGAGGATGTGATTTGTTGTACCTTTTTTGCATTCCCTCATGTTCTTTGAAAATCTTTCACTAGGCTTGTAACAGTTTTAATGCCGATTGAGCTAATTTGATTAAAGCTTTTTCCATTAACTTGATAGCTGTCTGAAGGAAGTTTCTACACTGAAAGTGCTGTCTAGGCTAGGGCAATTAAGGCCAGCAGTTAATCTTGCTCTGAGAAATTAGCTTCCCAATGCTGTAGACTTGACAGGAAATTAGGAGTGTCTTCTGCTGCATCCTCCCTTTATTCCTGTCATCTTGTTCTGTCTGTTGTTTTTACGAGTTGGTTGGCTTTACTTGTTTTCCTTCTCCGTATCCTGCTGTAAATCTTATTAATTAAATATGGCAAAGTAAATCACAGGTTTGAGACTCCCTCTTCCCCTGTCCCCTGCTATCAGGCTGTCCAGCCTATCATTCTGCAGACTGTAAATATTCACTGAGCCCTGGCTTACATTATTCAACTGGTGTGTGTGTTTTACTTTACTAGCCCATCTATAGTGTGAATAATTGAGTTGCATTGATTGTATTAGCCTGATTTAGCAAGCTGTTGACTTTTAACAGTCTACAGTGACCGATTTTAGTGGTGCCAAGTTAAAGTGGGTGGAATAAATCAACTTGACATTAACAGTCGGTTTTCTTAAATAAACATTTAAAAAAGACTCTCTATTCTGTTAAGTAGTACAATCTACTAAAGCACATCATGTTAATCTCTAGCTGTTTTGCAACATGTACAGCTTAATTGCTGAAAAATTCAGTAGTAAGACTTGGTACCGTGGGCAAAAACATATTGTGTAGTAGCAGATGCTACACTTTTCTTCTGCATGAATGGATCATTATTTCATGTCTTGTCTCTCAGGCACTCTAACACAGTTCACGCTGGTTCTCTACGGCACTGCCTCTGCATCAGCTGGCTTGTCCACACCAGACTCCGTCCAACTCCCTGAAGCCGGCTGCAAAACCTATGACCTCAGTCAGATTTGCACAGGTAAGAGCTCCACTGCTGAAGTAAGAGTGCCCCCTGCAGCCCAGCACCTGTATGTGCAATGTTGCGTGCATTCATTTGTGTCCCAATATACACTTGGAATTGATGTTAAATTTAAAGGTATGGTTTGGGGGAAAAGTTTAAGTTATACATTATAGTAAACGAGCCACCACATTTGGTATCTGCTTCACTAGGTTTATACTGTGGTTTTGAGGCTAAAATAACTGAATAAGTAATTAAATAAATATTCATGTACTTGTTTGAAGTTAACCTATATAATGATATTTTGAAATGAAGGATTTTGCCAAATAGCTAGGATGGTCTACATTTATAAATGAAAATTAAACTTTTTGCTACATTTCCCTGTTTAAAATTTTGCAGGCTATTTTTCTTTTTTTTTTTCTTTCACTTTTACTAAACATCAGCAAGTTGTGACATATAAGACGTAAGTGCTTTTTGGGGCAAGTGTGTGTATATGTCTGTCTTTCTTGTTCACCGCATTTGCCGTGTGGGCGAAAACAGTGTGCTGGGTGAGTGACGGTGTTATTATTTTAGCCTGGCCTGTGGTTTTGTCACTTAGATCACTAGCTGTTTGATAGCCAAGTTGTAACACTATAAACATATGAAATTTGGCTCTTACTAATTAGCAAGTCAGGATTGCTTTCGCTGTCCTGTTTTTCTCAGTAATGAACTCCAATGAACTTTTCAGCTGACAGTCACTACCGTTGTTAGCTTAATTTAGCATTGCATTTGTTTATATGAAGGTGGGTCATCCAAACCGTTACCTTCACAAATTATACCAGTGTTTGTTCTCGTTTTACTACATCTCTTGTCGTTTGTTTTTTGGAAGCACAACGTGGATTCTGGCACATTTTGTATTCTGAACAGACTGAGATGGGGGGGGGTCAGGCTACATCCACGTTAATCCGGATAAATTTGAAAACGACGTTTTGGCGTTGTAGTGTGGATTGAGAAAACGGAGATATTCAAAAACAATGACCTATTTATTTTTAGACATGTGATGTGGTCATGTGAGACCCATTCTACTCGCAGCAAGCAAAAAGGAGGACAATAATGTACTGCAGGTGTTTTGCCTACTATCCAGTTTGATAGCTTTGTTAAAGATCAATGTCACTTTGTTCAATCTTCAGATTGCATTTTTTAAATAAACTCCTGACGGAAATGACGCGGGCCAAAGCGCAATATGTTTTTATGCATACACAGTATAGGGATGTAAGCGTTTTCAGAAACTTGTGTGGATGAGCCATTTTTGCAAAACGTTTGAAAATGCCAGCTAAACTGAGAGCGTTTTAAAATGAAAATGCAGTTTTTCAGATCTATCCAGATTAATGTGCACGTAGCCTGAAGCAGCCTTGAGGGGTCTGTAAAAAAGATTTATCCAACCTAGCACTTTACCCCGAACCCATTTTTCCAAACAGACTTTTTTAACCAATAAATAAATACATTATAACGTTATCAAATTCTGTATATTCTCAATTATTTTTTTAAATAGTGAGAAATAAAATTTAGAAGTGCATTATATTTATTTATTTATTTTTCTAATGCTGCACTGGTTGCAGGTGCTCTGTGGCTAAACCATTGTGAGAGTCTCTAGTGCTATCCACTTCCTATTCTTCTTAAGTGTGGGTCTTTTACAGAGTAGGCAGAATATTTATAACCCCTGATATCTGCCTCTTGATTTGGTAGCTCAGTGGTTTTTAAGCCAGTCCTCAGGGACACAGAGTCCACATTTGTGTTGTTTTCAACAGACAAAACACTGATATAGTAGTTGTAACTGAGCTAATTTGCCTGCCTGTTGGCGGATGTGTCCATGTTGCTCTTCTAAGATCCTCTCCAAATGTCTAGAGCTGTTAGCGCCACTAAGAATTACAGCCAGGTACTAAGCATAACATTTTCACAGTACCTTTGTTTCATTATTTATTGTTTGCTGAATTGGGGACTGGGGAAAAATGTGCATCTGCTCCCTGATTAGCTTGTTGTTTTCCTATTAACTAAAATACTTGTCTCTTAAGGTCGGTTTATGGCATACAACCAAGGTTAAACACAAATTACTCATCTTGGGTATCAGAAAAATCTGCTCTTTGCAAGGATGAAGATCCTAAAGGAACCTTGGTTTCTAGGTCATTTTTCTAATTAACCTGATGGACTGTGTTTAGTTGTAGTGCACAATGACTGCTCCTTTAGCACTCATCTGGCCTGCTATTTAGTAGACAAGGAAATTCAATATGGGAACTAATAAGTGATTCTCGTCTGTATACAGTGTCAGAGTACCAAATTCTATATACCGAATTATTTATTCTCTACTATTATTGTTCAGCATATTTTGAAGGTATTTTTTTTTCCATACCTGGTATTTTTCACCATATCAAGCTTTCCTTCTCTGTGCAGTTATAATTGTTTTCTTTTCTCTGTGTATGCAGAGTGCAACCCCGGGTTCTACATGTACCAGCAGGGTTGTGTACATGAGTGCCCTGCAGGCTTCACGTCTGTCTCCCAGTCTGAGCTTTCCTCTTATAACGATGTGGCTGCTGTCCTGCATCCAGCCTGCATGCCCTGCCATGAGCTCTGCCTTACCTGCAGCGGCACAGGGCCAAGAGACTGTCTCTCATGCCCACCCCACAGCCACCTGGACCTACTCACTGGTACCTGCCAGCACCAGAACCAGATTCAGCGCGAATCACCCGATGCCGAGTTGTTCCAATTGCGCGGCAGCGCCCCTTCTGGCATCATGAATCTACAGCTCTCGTCCAGTCTGCCTGCCACTGTGGCAGTGCTCTGCTGTGCCTTTATCGCAGCCACCTTTGTAGTGGTGTTTGGCCTGCTTCAGTTCCACTCCTATAGCCTCACTAAAATGTACAGTTCTGAAGTCGGCGTGGGCTCTGTAATGCGCGCAAACTTCGGCCTGAGCATGGCGCGCAGCGACATCATTTCCTACAAGGGTATACCAAGCGTGTGTAACGAAGACGGGGGCAACTCTGAGTCCGACAGCGATGAGTTCGACATCCAAAATGAGAGAACTGCCTTCATCAAAACACAAAGTGCTCTTTAACCCTTTCCCCACACACTTTTGCTATCTATCTTCTCCTCAACTATTTTCTTTCTTTATCTTTTTGAAGATATGGTCTTTCACGGGCTTGTCTCCCCTTTTCTTTTTTTGGGTTTGATCCTGCAGTTTATTTATTATTCCTATTTTCCCCCATAGTGGTGAACCATAATATCAGGGCCACTCTGCACACACCTGGCCTCGGTGCCTCTAAAAGAACGCCTCCATGGCTGATTGGCTGGAGGATGAGACAAAAAAACAAAAAGTTGATTGTCCCAGGCTTGCCAGCAGGACTCTCCAAAAACACAATAAACACAATGATTGTCATTTAGTCTCTTCCTCTTCTTTTCAGTCCCACTACATGTTGTCCAATAAGATCTAAGGAAGAAATCCTATTACTGTGTGTATCAGAAGTGTCCAATCTGACTAAATAATCTGCTGCTTAATCATAGAGAATTCGTTTAGTGTTAAATGAATCATTGTGAATCTTATTCTTATGCTGAGGTCCTTTTTGAAAGACTTTTGGGGAAAAAAAATTAAAAAATTTCTTGGGGGGCTAGCATGGCTTCATTTCTAATGCACACAGATTCACAATGCAGACCCCCAAGCATAATTCGCCTGCAGAGAATTTCAAATGCTGAGTTCATTGGTTTTTTTTTTCTTCTTCTTCTTCTTGAAGGCGGTTTACACTGCTGTAACCTTGTGCGCTCTTTCTGACTCCCTGGAGGTAGCTTTGCAGCACTGCTCTGAAATGAACTCCATTTGAGGCCTTGGGAGAAACGTTAGCAGGGCTTCTCAGGATTGTACTGACAAACCCTGAGAAGAGATAAGGCAGTTTTAACTTCCTTCTGATGTTAGTTTCATTTGCCTTTATATCATATGTGGACATGGTGAGGTTCTGTTTTGGCAGTAAGAAAGTGACTTTTTGCGAATGAAACTACAAGGGCTCAATGAACACTTCAATGCAGCTATTGTGTGAGGCAGGGAATCAGAGTTGATTATTCATGATTAATCTGGTTGGAGAAGTAATTAAATCAAGCATCAGGTTATTTCGGTTTGTCTTGAATCATGTGCTTACTCAAACCCAGTAATGGTTTGGCCTAATTCAGCTATATTCTCTTTATGCTCAAATCCTTATAATTTTTATACAGATGTTGTGAGCTGGGTTTTAAATAGTATTTCTTTGTTGTTGTTTTTGTTTTAATAATACAAGTAGATATTACCTGTGTGTGTGCGCGGAAGACCGTCGGGTCATGGATGGATCTTTTGAGATTCCACACCTGTTTTTAAATACTTCAGTAATTGTAGCATTAATAGCAGATGACATTTTTACCATTTTTAACATCTGTCTTTTCAAGTGTCTTCTAGCAACAACACACAAACCCTCCACGATTGGTTTTTAAGAATGTGGTGATTAAGACTGCAGTTTGGAAAGTTTAAAATCCTGCTTCTTCCACAAGTCTCCTGTGGATGATTATACCATATCAATTTCATAGGGCTACATTTGTTTTTTTTTTTTTGTTGTTTTTTTTTTTTTTTAAATAGCCTTCACATCAGGCTCAGACTCTAGCATATTAAATGTTCATCACGTCAAAAGCATTACCTCATGCCTCAATAATTCATTTCTGTCATTTTTATATATATATATATATATATATAAAATGTCCCCCCCCCCCTTCGTACTGTACGTGTGCTTGACTTTAATTATAGCGCAATAGGATGTTTCTCGAAGTCCTTATCTACCCAGTTAAATATCTTGTGGTTTTTTTTTGTTTTTTTTTTAGTAAATATTCTTTTAGGGAATATGACCTTCCATACTTTTTAAATCTTCATTAACTAAATCCTGCCTTGGAGATTTATAATTAACTGAAACTTTAAAATTGTTTACTTGTTCTTTCTTTTCATTACCTCCAAAATGGTCATCTCTTCTTTCTTTTCACGTTTCCCACTTCTCTGTTAGGAATACACCTTATTTCCCTTCTCTAATTTTAATGTAAATGACACTTGTATATATTCACATTTTATTTTGTTTTCTTTTATATTCAATTCCCCCTTTTTCCTTTGCTTTGCATTAGTCTGTTCTGTCCAGCTTAAATTAACAAATGTACACTGTGCATTGATTTATAGGTAACAGAATGTGCATCTGATGAACACTAATTTCAATTTTAAAAAATGAGATGTTATGGAAATTTACACACATACACACAGTAGCTGCATTTCACTAAAATGACTTCATGACCGGATGAAGTGACTGAGTATTTGATTATAATTACTTGATGGAATTTAGTGAAGTACTGAATCAAATATGGAGGTGGGTACTTTTGCCATTCTTAATGTTACAACACGAGCCCTTTGAGATTAAAGATTTGATTGACCTCATCTTGCATTCACACTAGCAAATGACTACACAACATTAAACTTCATTTCCTTGAAATAGACATTTCGCAAGTGCAGCGGGGTGACATGCATTAGTTTATGTAAATTGGTTATAAAATGTTGACGTGGCAAAAAACGATTGGCTAATAAATTCCTCGGATTTTCCTCGTCTCATCTTAATTTTGTATCTGCGTTTGGTTCCCATTTTGTTGCACAAAAACTGAAGGAAAAAACATCAGTGAAACCAGCAAACACTAAAAATACTTTTCAGATAAAGGTCACGTAGTATACGTATAAGAGGTATATGAATTTCACAGTGGTCTGTATGTATTTTGGCTAAAAACATTTATCAGATCTACAAGCGGTAATGGTAGCAGTCGCGCCACTCTACAAAAGACCAATCTGGCAACTTGACATCAGCAGCTTGTCGCTTGTTAGTGTGATGTACTTTGGGTTGTGCCTCCATGTTCATTTTTACAATATTACCCTAGTAAGTGTTGCAGTAGTGAACTCAGCTGGACGTATCGTCTTGGGCTGTGTTACTCAAATAATGGCAAGGTCCGACGTTAACCTAACAGCATGACGTATTCTTATGAAGGTCTTCTAATTAAACACAAGCATTAAGCACTCAGTGTCCTGCAGGATTACTGGGCTTTGTGGAGGCCATGACCAAAGACAGGAACGTGAAACGTGTACGCTACACCGACGAGTTAAACTGCAGGAGAGACTCGCTTGATAGATAGGGATTATTTTCATTCTATATTTTAAGGTGGGTGTTATCTTGCCATATCTTGGTTTACATGGTATGACAGCTCCCATAATATCCCTCTCTCTCTCACACACACACATATATATATAAAAATATATGCGCGCACACATGCCGAACCTGTTTACCACCATGCACTTCTTCTGTGCCCAGCTTGAATTGTCAGTACGTCCTGTTGTTGAATGATTTTAGTATATATCTGAGACAGAACAACTAAATTAATATAAAATAAGACCTATTTTTGTGCATTGTCATTCATGTAATTTAAAGATTTTGCCTTTTTAAAAAGTTTTCTCCTTTTTATTTAATTGATGTCAATATATGAATTATAGATTTATGAAAAATAAAGATCTATGCAAAGTTATGAACTTGCCTCTTTACTCTTTACGTGTTACTTTTACCACGTTTGGTCAGACTTTTCACATGTGCATGTTCCAAAAGCCAGACTCTGCTTTGCTGTGGTCTAGATTTCTAATGACTCAAATATTTATTTATTTATTTATTTATTTATTTATTTAAAGTTAGTTAAACTTTGCTGCGAGAGAGACAGTTGAGTGAGATGAAATTATCCGTTACATCTGTATTTCTATGTAATGACTGTTGCATCCTGTAGAGTTTTGAATGGTGAGCTGTGACAGATATGTGGTTAGAGGTGTGGTTATTTCTGCACAGGAAACAACGACCAGTAGGTGTTGGGGTTTTTAAAAAAAAATTTTTTTAATAAAATAAAAAAGCTGTTGCCACTGTTGTATCTATAACCTCAATGTTTTTATTTATTTATTTTTTTTACTGTAATAAGATCATAAGATAATCATCCTGGATGAAGGACCCTCAACAATAATTTAGTTTCTGTATTTGTTTAATGTACATGTACCGATACAATCTGCAAGGTTTCACAATTGCAAAGACTGTTGAGTTTTGTATTCTTCCTCAAACACCTCCACACATGCTTTCATTTGACTGCATGTCAAGAGGCCTGATTTGCCAGTGTGTAGTCATCAAGTCTCTCATGTACAACATTGTAAGAGACTATATTGGGTGCATAGCTGCAGTGCATAATCACTTGACCCCTTTCTCATTGTGTACTTTTCATCTAATTAGTGTGTTTACTCTAGAGATGCAATTATTATGTTAATAATAAACATTATGTTAATTCCTGGGAGATAATGATAGAAGTGCCAAAAATTAAGTATGAAACCCCAAGCACTTTTTTATTATACTAGTGCAGCATGCTTTATATAGCAGAAGAGGCAGAACCTTTAAAAGTTTAAAACCTTCCAAAGAGATGGTCCACTAGAGTTTTGCTCTGTTTTGTTTGTTTGTTTGTTTGGTATTTATTTATTTATTTTTAATTGCCTATTCCAGTGGAGTTCTGGATTGAGATATGCATATACATGAGATACTATATATCAGTCTGTCATTTTCACTCAAGAACATTGCACTATCCATCCATCCATCCATTTTCTGCCTGGTGCCTATCCCAGGGAACTCCTGGGCATGAGGCAGGGCACAACCTATCTCAGGGCACAATCTCACACACACCTGTACACCCATTCATACACTACAGACAATTTGGAAATGACAATCCGCCAACAACACATGTTTTTGGACTGGGGGAAGAAACCCCTGAAGCACGGGGAGAATATGCAAACTCCACACACACACATGACAGAGGTGGGAGTCAAACACCCAGCCACAGGGAGGTGAGGCAAAGGTGTTACACATTGATCCATTGAACACTGGACAAGCAGTTTAAAAAAAAAAAAAAAAAACTATTGGTTTGCTATAAGCCTAATGTTCCTGTTCTCACTGTCAGTTAAAAAAAAAAAAAAAAAAATTGGTTAGAAACAAAAAATTATTACACTCGATTTATTTTCCCCCTCATTTTACATATTTAAAAATAATTTAAATAAATAAATTCTGTTTAAAAAAAAAAAACATTTCACAGTTTTAAAAATTCGGTACAATTGTTTTTTACATCAAAGAAGCTGCTTCCATTTAGGAGTGTAATAAGATCATTTATATCAGTGCATAGATTTAAGTAGATTCAGTGGTATCTTCAAATATAGAATCGTTGCTTAATGAATCTGATTGTATTGTAACAGATTCAGTGGTGGTATCAAATATTACATAATTTCCTTATCAATGGAAATGGTATCGTTTTATTGGAAATTAGGTTCCAAAACTCAGTCTTGTATACCATAGGTTTATACCCCTATTTCCAATCAGAAACGTAATTGCTATTTATTTATTTATTTTATTTAAACATTAAAAATTGCTGCATTATTTCAGTAAAGTGTGTTGTGACATAATTATGACAATCTTAATATTAAATTGCCATATTGCCCAGCCCAGAGTAGCTTCCCAGCATTTAGTCCAACTCTTGTGTTTATTTTTGATTCTCTATTCTTCTGGATTCTGCCCCTCTTGTACAGTAAGTCACAGTCTGTTACCACAAATGTTATGTTTATTATAAATCCAGCTGAATCGGAACAAGTTAGCAGTCTTGTACATCATGATGCATATTGTAGAAATGTCAAGTATCGATATACATTTTTAAGGACATTACTATATATATATATATATATATATATATATATATATATATATATATATATATATATATATATATATACATACATACAGTATGTCACAAAAGTGAGTACACCCCTCACATTTTTGCAAATATTTGATTATAACTTTTCATGTGACAACACTGAAGAAATGACACTTTCCTACAATGTAAAGTAGTGAGTGTACAGCTTGTGTAACAGTGTACATTTTCTGTCCCCTCAAAATAACTCAACACACAGCCATTAATGTCTAAACCGCTGGCAACAAAAGTGAGTACACCCCTAAGTGAAAATGTCACTTAGTGAAAATGTCACTTAGTGAAAATGAGGGGACAGCAAATTTACACTGTTACACAAGCTGTACACTCACTACTTTACATTGTAGCAAATTGTCATTTCTTCAGTGTTGTCACATGAAAAGATATAATCAAATATTTACAAAAATGTGAGGGGTGTACTCACTTTTGTGACATACTGTATATATATATCTTGTTACAATGGAACCTATCAAGGAGTGGAATATATTAGGCAGCAACAGTCAGTTCTCAATGTTGATGTGTTGGAAGCAGGAAAAATGGGCAAGTGTAAGGATCTGAGTGACTTCAACACAAAGCGCTCGGACTACAACCTATCCGTTATCATTGGTTAACATCAGGGTCGGGAGGGTTACTTTAAAAATGTATGTCCTTAACAGCGTTCAAAACAGTGTTGCTATGAATGCAGACTTTAATACACTGAAAAAGTCACACTATTAGCATCACATAAATATATATAAAGAAAATTGGTTTCACTCTGCCCACGTTTTACATTTTTTCCTACATTCTTTTGAATGTCCATGAAATAAAATATTAGATGCCACGAGTGAACCTTCTGCCATCATTTATACATTTGAATGGCCATGTAATACAGAGCAATGTGATAACATGAAATTTAAAATGACCTTATACTGTATGGCCACGAGCATTGTTTCGATTCAGGACAGCTTCTTTTGCTGCTATTGTCAAGCAACTGTCCCGCCTTCGCGTGTTTGACTGAGAGGCAGGAATTTGGCCAATAGTTGCTGCAAGCCTTTTATAATCGACCAATTGGTGTCCGAGAAGGCGGGAATTACACATCTTGCAGCATTAGACCATAAGCACATCATAATGAAATTAAAGTTGAATCCCTGACATTTTCTCAAATGCAGAAATCCCGGCCGGATGCTTTTTTAAGGCGCGACAAAGAGGATGCATGGACACCCTAACAAAAGCATTTCAGAGAACGATTTGTGTTCATTTCTACCAAATTAACTTGCGCATTGTTTTTGCGCATGCACCAGGAGGTTGCTCACCTGAGCCCAAGAGAGAGAGGTTTTAATGATTTTTTAAATCCTGATAGTATTCCCTTTTTTATTTATTCATTTATTTTATTGTTGTTGTTGTTGTTATTATTGTTGTTGTTGTTGTTTTTGTTATTAGTAGTAGTAGTATTTTACAAAATATACCTGTAATCTGCCTACTTCTAAGGTTAACTTTCAAGATTAATAATTCATGTAAAAAAAAAAAAATCTTTACATATAAGTGAGAGTGTCGCTTTTTTGAATAAACAAGTAAAATCTATGAATCGGTCGAATCCCAAACAGCTCCCAATCCCTATCTACATGTTCTGCCTAGGAGGTGAAACAATAGGCGGCTCCGCCCTACGTAGCGCTTTTTGACCAATAGGGGGCTGTTTTAGGATTCGGCCACCGTTGTGCGCGAACACAGTGCTTCTCTTCTTCAATACAGTTAGTGACATTGAACGCGTCGCAGCTCATGTGAACGGCTTTCTGTTCTCAACTAGAGCCTCTTTCTGCACTGAAGAATACGAGTCCTGCTGTTGTTTTGTTTTTGTTTTTGTTTTTGTTCTTGTTCTCGGGCTTTTGTTTCGTGATTAAATGGACCTTCACGCCCTTCACACATCCTGAGACAAGAGGAGGTGAGACTCGGATCATCATTAACACTGTCTAAATCTAATGGCGTAGTTCAAATAATTGACACTGTCTTATAGAAAATGCTACAGTTTGATCTCAGTTCAGTTCCACTGTAGATTTGAAGGAGTGGTCCAGGAAGCCTGTAACAACACCCTGTATAAACAAACCACTGCAGGTGACTAAAGCTGCGTTCACTCGAAACTCAGTTTGTGAACTTCAGTGAACATCCTGTTGTCGGACATTCATACCGTTTTTGTAAGGGATTTGTTCTATTAATACTAATAAATGAAGTTCTTGGAGTAGATTAGACTTCCGTGGTACGGAGAAAAATTAAGTAGTTTTCACAGCGTGACGTCACATGGACATACAATGAACTAACGAATTCTAATGGTTTGTACTACAAATACCATTACAAACCATCAGCTAACCATTAAAACCATTACCATTATTGGTCCTAAATGGTATCCACCAGAGATCACATGTCGTGTGTGTGTGTGTGTGTGTGTATATATGTATATATATATATATATATATCTCTATATCTCAGTCAACCATAACTTTAAAACTCCTGACAGTGAATAACGTTGAATATCTATTATAATGGCACCTGTCAAGGGGTGGGATATATTAGAAAGCAAGTAAACAGTCAGTTCTTAAAGTTGATGTGTTGGAAGCAGGAAAAATAGGCAAGTGTAAGTACCTGAGTGACTATGACGTGGTCCAAATTGTGATGGCTAGACGACTGGGTCAGAGCATCTCCAAAACGGCAGGTCTTGTGGGGTGTTCCCGGTATGCAGTGCTTAGTACCTACCAAAAGTGGTTCAAGGAAGGACAACCAGTGAACTGGCGACAGAGACATGAGTGCCCAAGGCTCATTGATGCATGTGGGGAGTGATGTAAAAGATGTTTTCTTTTACACTATGTGGATGGCCGGGTGTGTCTGCGTTGCTTACCTGGGGAAGAGATGGCACCAGGATGCATTATGGGAAGAAGGCAAGGCAGCGGAGGCAGTGTGATGCTCTGGGCAATGTTCTGCTGGGAAACCTTTGGTCCTGGCATTCATGTAGGTGTTACTTTGACATGTACCACCTACCTAAACATTGTTGGAGACCAAATACACCCCTTCATGGCAACGGTATTCTCTAATGGCAGTGGCCTCATTTAGCAGGATAATGCGCCCTGCCACACTGCAAAAACTGTTCAGGAGATCTTTTGATGTTGACAAATTCCCCAGATCTCTCTCTCTCTCTCTCTCTCTCTCTCTCTCTCTCTCTCTCTCTCTCTCTATATATATATATATATATATATATATATATTTCATTCAGTCAGTCTCATATGTTATGCTACAAATCAGTTATACTAAAATATATGTTATGGTTGCAAGCAATACTTATTAAAATAACTTGATAAAATTGGAAAGATGCCATCAACTAGTTTACCCATAATATATGAATATCCGTTTCAAAACTGACCTGTTATATAATTTCAGTGTTAAAATACAGAATTTGTTGACACAATTAACCTGACAGTATCAGTGCAGTGTAGCTCTATACTTCCTATAATTTAAAAAAAAAAAAAAAAAAAAATCTGTTATGATTGTTGCTATGACAACTGATGTCATGTGACTGCTGTGGTCATTCTTGGCTCAGAGACAAAAGTCACAACAGATTTTTTGAGTAATCCATTGAGGAAAGGAATGAAATATTATTATTGGCAAAACTTATTTAAAAAAAAAAAATACTACATTAAGTCAAAATTCCATAGGAAATGTATAAGGGTTATTTTGACCTCCTTTATGAAGACTTGGAGTAGTGATATGAAAATGTAACATTTTCCCAACCTATGAAATATGAAAAAAGAAAATTTCATTGATGATTGTCAGAAACAAGTTTCTTAAGGCTTACATGGAATATCAAAAAACTATGTGCTTATATTGATCAAATATTTCAAAAACCACATCCTTCGTGGTCAATTTGACCCGCTTTATCCATTCTAGGGTTGACAGCCAATAATTAAATGACCGTTAGGGCAGTAGGAAGGACTGAAAAGCAGATGTGTTTTAAGGTATGAGATAAAGATATCAAGTGTTGGAACTGTTATGTCATGAGATTAATCAGATTTGTGGAGTAACTCTAGAGAAGCTGTAGTATTCCAGTGGAGAAATAGTGAGAAAAGCAGTTGTTGAAGACCTAAAGATAAAGGAGGGCTGGTGGAGAAAGAAGATCAGAGAGGAGCCAACTTGATTGAGGGCTTTATGTAATGCAAAGGATATAGTAGTTCAAGTATGGCACAAACTTAGCTTTCTGAGTTTTTGCACATTTCATCAAACATTTACTTGATGGTCAAAAAGGGACTTGGAGATGAACAACAGTATCCTCTGACGCCTTCTTAAATGATCATGTACTGCTGAGTACCATTCATTTTAGAATTTATTTTGCTTTACTATTACTATTTTGCTTGTATTTCCTCATTTGTAAGTCGCTTTGGATAAAAGTGTCTGCTAAATGAATAAATGTAAATGTATTGCGAATGAATGTTATGCACTTGCAACAGATTATTTCACAATCCAAAGCCACAGATGGTTCAAGTTTTAGCTCTTTCCCAAGTTCCGAGCACACCTGAACAAAAACACCTGGTTCAGGTGTGTTGTGCTCTTTGAGAAACATTGTGGACTGTCTAGGTGTATGTGAGGGTGAAATATGGGACTTTTGTATGTGGTATTATCTAGTGAATGAATGAAGGACATCAGGTTTCTGTCTTTAGGAGCATGTGTGAGGTGTGAACAGGGTTGGGAAGGTTACTTTAAAAATGTATTCTGTTAGTTACAAAGTACTTCATAAAAAATGCAGTCAGTAACGTAATCCATGTATCACAATACGAAAGTAATGTAATCTGATTATTTTTGGATTACTTCAAGGACACATGTAAATAAAGTCAAGAGGAATGCAATATGATCTAAAATACTTTTATTTAGAGCTTATTTTAGAGCTTAAAAACATGTTCAATGTTTGGATTTGCTTTAATAAAATAAAATAAATAAAAAAGTAGATCACTGTCCCTGATGCAGGTGACATTACGTCACAAAAGCTAGCGTGACCACATGTATGTATAGGATGAGCAAAATTGGTTTCACTCTGCCCACGTTTTACATTTTTTCCTTCATTCTTTTGAATGTCCATGAATAAAAATATTGGATGCGCCGAGTGAACCTTCTGCCATCATCGTGGATGTTGATTCGACTCAGGACAGCTTCATTTTCTGCTATTGTCAAGCAACTGTTTGACGCCGTACACAACGTTTCACCTTCGAGTGTTTGCTGAGAGTAGGCTAATGTTTGAGAGACAGGAATTTGAATAATAGTTGCTGCAAGCCTTTTATAATCGACCGATTGGTGTGTGAGAATTGGTGCTTGGGTATGAAGTCCGGTTAACACTGATAGATATTAGCAAGTTGATGCAGTAATAAAGAAAGTTCAGTTTATGTGCAACATCCTTTTTTTGTGTCCAGAATGGCCCTGAAGGAAGTGAAATTCTAAACAACCACCAGCTTGTCAACCACCCTCTTTAACACCGCCAACAGAATGTCTTTTTAAAGTACTAAAATATGCAAAGTAAAAGTCTGTGACCAGGACAGAACAAAACACTGCATCAGCCCAATAAAAGCTACAGTAGAATCTTGAAACTTGATCTTTGTTCTGACTAGTTATATAACCGTAACTTTTTCCACTTAAACTGTCTACTATTATTCTTTTTATTGGGCGGGGAATTATGGTTTTTATAGAGGATAGAACCTTTTACTGTTGTTTAATTATTCATTCATCTTCAGTAACTGCTTTATCTTGGTCACAGTCATGGTGGATCCTAAGTCTATTCCATGAACATTGGGTGTAAGGTGGGAATGCACTCTGAAAGGCATGCCAGTTCATTTCAGGGACCCACGCACACACACTCATTTACATATAGGGACAATTTTAGAATAGCCAATCCACCTACTAACATGTTTTTGGGAGGTGAGTGGAAACTGGTGAACCCACAGAAAACTCCAGACACAAGGAGCACGTGCACAGAAACTCCACAGAGACAGTAACCCGAGCTCAGGATTAAACTTTGTCTTTTATTTTATAGCTGTACTTTAGAAATGGAAAAAAGAAACTTATAAAGTAAGGTACAAGAAGTAAGGTACAATAGATATTGCTGCAGCAGCACAAAAACAGAAGCATGTACTTGCATTTGGCCCAGCCAAAATATTAAATAATTACTTTAATTAATTTTAATAATGTTTTTGTTCCCCATGAAACTACAATAAATGCCAAGGATTTATAAATCTGCATTAATATGCAACTTGGAAACACCCCCCTTCTGCCACTCGATTAACTAGAACTAACCTACACTATATAGCCAAAAATATGTGGACACCTGACCATCACACCCATATGTTCTTGTTGTACATCACATTCCATATTTAGTCCATCCTTTGCTGTTATAAGAACCGCCACTCTTCTGAGAAGGCTTTCCACTAGATATTGGCTGTGTGGACTTATGTTCATTCAGCCACAGAGCATTAGTGAAGTCAGGCACTGATGTTGGGAGAGTAGGCCTGGGGGTGCGGTCGGCATTCCAGTTCATCCTAAAGGTGTTCAGAGGGGTTGACGTCAGGACGCTGTGCAGGCCACTCGAGTTCTTCTACATCAACCGTGACAAGCCATGTCTTCATGGAGCTCGCTTTGTGTGCAGGGACATTGTCATGCTGGAACATGTTTGGGCTCCTTAGCTCCAGTGCAGAGAAGTTGTAATGCTACAATAGACCAAAACATTCCAGACAATTCTGTACTTGCATCTTTGTGGCAACAATTTGCGGAAGAACCACATATGCATGTGGTGGTCAGGTGTCCACAAATTTTTGGCCATATAGTGTAGCTTACATTTGTCATAGTTAGACATAAATAAGATTGTCTTTTCATAATGATATCTGATTTCTGTAACAGTAGCGAACCCTGACCAAATACATATATGGTATATTCCCTAAGTGTTATTTTTTCATCACTAGCTCCTAGTATGCAGGTTCTGTGGGTAACAAAAGTTCAAGCAACCACATGCGTGTTCTTCAAAAGTTTGCATAAAACCGTTTGGTCAATTTCGTGACAAACTGAGCTCCCACGTACAGCTTCCTGAATCAGGAGTTAGCCAATGAAAACCATTTGGGTAGACTGCCAGTCAAAATTTGGACACACCTACTTATGCTTTCTGCTGTTTTAGAATAATAATAATGAGTCTGGTGTACTTTAAAGGAATATTGTACCTCAAAATATTTACTTATCTAATGATGAATGAAAACTAATGGGTTCCTATTAGCTCAATCATTAATGTAAGGAATAAAATACGACATGGTGTGCTGTTATAGAAAAATAATCAACGATGCGGTGGTGAAGCTGAGTTACTGCTACCACCATGAAGTCGATCATTTTCCCTTTACAGCATATATGAAAGTGTTTTATTCCTCTTATACCACAGCAATTTGCCAATGCTAAGAATTTTTATTTAGTAAAAAATGAAATGCAGTACTTTTTAACCATTTATAATTACATTTAGCATTGTGTAACATCTGCCAGACAAGCTCCTCTTATCACATATGTTAACAGCTATAACCAGTTGTTCTTTCACCAGCCTCTCTGTTTCCCCTCTCTTGAAGTCAGTAAGACAAAAGAAGCAGCTTGTCATGTTATCAAAATCCTGTAAAGCACAAACCCCTCTGTCAGAAAACGTAAAGGAACTGGATGGTCTGCTATACAAATTCCATTTGTTATGACAAAAACAGTAATGTATTAGAATGAGGACATTAATATAAACCTGTGATTTTACTGTCAGAGCTGCTGCTATAGAGATTTACACTACATCTTCTGACCAATCAGAATCAAGAATTCAGCAGTGCTGTGGAGTAGAAATATTAACTTGCCTTCACTGACACGGTGTACACATTTTCAGGGCTGCCCTTTAAAGGCCTCTGTTTTCCTCTAGGCTGTTGTCGTGCAGTGGGACGATGGGTTTTGGAGAGGAACTGTGGTGCCATCAGGGTCATGCTGCTCTACTGCGGCTGCAGGACTCTGAGCTGCGGCTCATGGAGATGATGAAAAAGTGGATGACCCAAAGAGCCAAGAGCGACCGCGAGTTCTCTGCTCAGCTGCATCAGATGGCGGCCATGGTGGAGAAAGTGGAAGGCCCTCAGCCTGGAGGAGGCTTGGATTACATCAGCCACCTCCATAAGGTACCTGTATGGATGTGTCCCTGCTGGACTTCATTCAATCTAGCATATTATCTGTGTATTATGGGCTAATGAGCTGAGGGTAAACCTACACCAGGGCTGCCATTCACAGGCTCAGTTTACACTAATTGCTATTTCAGATTCCATATTCTGCTGAACAAGTGTGAGCTGATTGAATTTTGCTGTCTCTGGGAAGTTATTGAAAGGTTGCTCAATTAAGAAGCGCTGTGCTTCAGTACGTCTCCAATGCCCCGAGCTGTCTTCTGAGCCAAGGATGCAAAAGCAACGCTGATTATTCACATCATGATGTTTTAGTGACTGCTGAGATTCTTGTGGGGTTTTTTTGTTGTTGTTGTTGTTGTTGTTGTTGCAGTCTATTTCATCATATTGAGAAGAGCAGGCAGGTAAAACAAATCTTTCCCAGGTGTTTAGCTGATGTTCTGACAGCTTTTCCCAGCCATGATTATGCAGCAGTAATGTGCTGTTTTCTTCAGAGCCCTTGTCAGAAGCACTCACTGTGTCCTTGGACACATAGACATAGTGAAACTTACCTACAGCTTCCAGTGTATGCATCACGCAAAAGACCTTTCATCCAGTGCACACTTGGGTGATTGGGTGATTGGGGGAAAGTCATGACCGATGTTGAGATGTATACATATCATGACAACATATACTGGCACACTTTCAGTGCATGGCAGAATTTCTGTCATAAAAAAGGTAACAGACATTTACAATCTTAATTTTCCATCAACAGAATTTATTTGGCTTATATTCTACATTTTCATACGCCGTAGTAGATAATCGATATTTAAAGTGTCCTTGTGTTCAGGTGTGATTCGCAAATGTTTTCCTCTATTTAGATTGTACAGATAAGATAAGGTCTTATGTAAGTTTGCTAACATGTTGTTAAATGACTCAAATTGAGATACTGAATTCAGTATCTAATGGAATTTTAAAAAATTATAATTTTTTTACTAATTAGCTGGATAGCTAGTTAAATGTTAAAGTCTGCAAAAAATTATATCTTAGCAAGTGATGGTATCTTAAATATAAGCAAATATCTCTAATATTTCTGATTCAGTCATCTTCAGTCCTCACAATATCCCTGTCAGGACGGTGTTGAATCCGGAGCATATCACTGGAACATTGGGCATGAGGCGGGAATACACCCTGAATAGGATGGCGGTTCTTTGTTCTTGCTTATTACAAGCATTTGATTTTATAAAGAAGTAAAGTTATTTGCCAAAAAAGACCAGTTCAAGCACATAATATGTTATAGCCTATAATATTTGCTTATCATAATCTCATAATGAGGCACGTGTGCGTGGAGTTTGCATGTTCTCTGTGTGCTTCGGGGGTTTCCATCTGGTACTCCGGTTTCCTTCCCCTTGTCCAAGGACGTGTTCTAGGCTCATTCGCATTATGAAATTATCCGTAGTGTGTGAATGGGTGTGTGAATGTGTGTGCGATTATGCCCTGCAATGGGTTGGCACCCCGTCCAGGGTGTCCCCCGCCTTGTGCCCCGAGTCTCCTGGGATAGGCTCCAGGCTCTCGGTGTAGGGTAAACGGTATAGAAAATGGATGGATGAATGGAATTTCATAATGGAAAAATAATTAATACATTCAAGAATATTCCAGATATTTTCACTTTTTTGGTACAGTTGTACAGTTTCAGTAAGCAGTGTCAGTAAGCGCTCTCTTTCTCTGAACTTATCATGTTGAAATGTCATCACTTCCCCATTTTTGATGAACAAATGACTTCTGTTTGGAGTTGGTCTGAGGTTCAGTTACAGTCATGTGTCCTCTCACTTTATCATAATAGGATAATCACACACTGTCAAAAGGTTAAGTGAGCGGAAGGGGTTTGGATTACATAAGAACCTGAGGGCATTTCCCATTATGCTCATGCATATTCATAGATTTGTGTATTCCTTTTAAAGGTAAAGGTGTAGGGATGCTTTCACGTGATTTGAGTAGTGCCATAAAACGTATTTTATGATTTTAATGGATCACATGTAGACTTTCATGTGTACTATATGATGTAGGTATGCCTGCTGATCGTTAAATCTCTCCAACAGTCGTGTAACGTGATGGTGAGCGAGACGGAGAACCTGAGTCGGATCCTCCGTAAGCACTCTGAAGACCTGATGGTGGGTCCACTTAGCAAACTCACGCTTCTAATCAGAGACAAACAGCAACTAAAGAAGACGTACAGCGAGCAGTGGAGCCACCTCAACCAGGAGCTATGCAGGGTCAGCACCACAAACACATGAATTTTCATCTGGTGTATATAAAATCTAACAGTGTATAACAATATGTGAGAAGGCGGGACATATTTTTCTCTTTGCATCAGTGTATGAGCTGCACTTTTTATGCACCTTTGGTTGTTGGTACTCTTGAGACATGAGTAGGAATATATAAAGATGTGTGCAGAGACTATATCATCATGCCACAGTGCAGGAGTTTTCAATCCCAGTCCTATGTTTTTCCTACTAAACACATCTGACTTCACTCATGAACGGCTTGATGATGGCTGACGTAATGTTTTGGTGCAGGGAAAACACATGTGCAGCACACGGGGTCACAAGATTGGAATGGAGAACTATATGAGCTTATCCAAATGAAGTGGAAAGCAAAGTGTTTGTTAATTCATGGATCATTAAACAAAATGGATGATAACATATTGACAGTGAAAAATAGAAAGGACAAGGGAACAGAAATAAATAGCATAAGGGAGGATATTAGAGTGTTTAAGTGATGATAAAGCATTGCTGTGTCTCTGACACATCAGGGTTGTCCTTCAGTGTGATTTTCTCTACATTTATGGCATTTGGTAGACACCCTTTTCCTGAGATACTTGCATTTTTTTCATTTATATCACTGAGCAGTTGAGGGATAAGGGCCTTGCTCAAGGGCCCAGTAGTGGCAGTTTAGCAGTGCTGGGATTTGATCTCACGAACTTCTGATTTAGTCATCCAAAATCTTAAAGCCTCTAAAATCTCTGCATGAGATTAATTTTAACTGAAAGCAATAATTATTGTCATTGCAGTGTGTCACATCATTGTATTACTGGAGGGCCATTGCCACCATGAAGTTTTTCAAGAACAGCGCATCCTGTCTTGTTTTATTCCTCATATACCAGTTTTAGAATGGCCACAAAACTAGTTAATTCCAGTTATCACTAATATTATAACATCTATAAACAATCCTTCCTTCACTAGCTTCTCTTTTCTTCTCTTCCCCTCTCTCATGAAGTCAGTAAGACAACATAATGTAGCTTGTCATGTTAGCAAGAAACTGCAAATTCCTTTATCCTATAGTGGAAAACCTAAAGTTACATCTTTGACCATTACAAATCACTGATACTGAAGACACCTTCCAAAAAATTCTAAAAAAAAAAAAAAAAACAAACCCTGCAGTGATTACTTGTGTCTTTAAAAAAAAATCCATTTATGTGGAGCATCCACCATACAAGTCTCTGCAAATGAGTTGTTACTATAGAAATGATAATGTATTAGAACAAGAGCGTTAATATACAGTAAACCTCCTTATGGCTGGCACTGCTGTCACAGCGGCTGTTAAAGAAAATTATTTAACACTTTCTAACCAATCAGAATGGAAACAGTGCTGTGCTATAGTATAAAATAATGGATCAGTGCTACACAGTAAAGCAGAAGAAAAAAGCATATGACCATGGATGAATCACAATGTGTCGACAAGAATACTAGTAACAGTGCACTAACGATCTGGATTTTGATTGTTAAAAGTCATAAAAGACTTATTCATAGGTAATGCATCCAGATCTGATTTGCATCAGTGCCAAATATACCACCTTTGTCCCCTCAATAATGCAGCCAATAGACAGGCAACTTGAATGCAGTGAAAATGAAATGAAAAGTGCAGCAGCAATTGTCTATTTTCTATCTCCAGGTCACTTTAATAGGACAGGAAGGGAACTAGGCTGTGTTTCCATAATGAAAGTACAAAAAATGCACATGGAAGTGAAAAAACCGTGGTGGAATTTGTTATGTGAAACAGAAAGGGGATCTGGCCAGAGTATACAGGTGGACAGAAAGTCAGAGTTGGAGATTTTGCACTTTGCACTTTGTAAAAGCAGAATTGTGTCTTAAAAGGCAGACTGCACTAAACCATTATCTGTAGGCAATTAAATTCGATTAAAACATCTAGTATCTAGTACATGTGCGTATAAAAATATTTGGATATCTACATCAGATTATTTGCTGTTAAATATACCTTAAGGTCTTACAGTTGTTGGTGTGTGTGTGTGTGTGTGTGTGTGTGTGTGTGTGTGTGTGTGTGTGTGTGTGTGTGTGTGTGGAACCAAGCCCAACAGCACCCGCAATGGTTGTAGGAAAAATACACAGAATGGTATGAAGAATCAAGTCTGCAGCTGATTTCTTTCTAGCCGAGACTGTTCATGCAGCGTATCAGTGACATTCAGTATCAGTAACAGTCAGTATCAGTGACTGTTGGGTGATTACACAAAATGAAACACTGCCTAGATCTGATTTCCATTTGGGCTTATATTTTTTAGCCCATGTCGCTGACACATTCGCAGCATGTCATCAAAGGTAGTTGAGAATGCAAATGTGAAATACAGTCATGGGTGTGTAATAAATGCCCATAGAGGAAAAACTAAAAGAGGAAAAACTAAATGAATCCAGTAGAGCATTAGACTTCCGCCTCCTATTTAATATATCATGACCAGCTGTCACTGGATTAAAGCTACGCTTACAATATTTACGATTATTGAAGTTCAAGCTTCAAGATGAATATAAAGCACAATTGGACAGGTACTTTTTCAAGAAATGGTTCCTTTTTAAGCTGTCTAGTGGATTAACAAAAAACATGGTTGGGGTTCCTGAGTGGCCCTTGCTGACATTGTCTTTGCATGCTAGTGTGACCACATAAAGTAGTTTGCGCTTTGTTCATAATGAAAGGGAGAAGTTCACCGATAATTACTGCAGGTTGAGGTATAAGCCTGCACGTCAAGTTTCTACTTGTTGTACTGCTGCTAAAGTTCTCTCAAAGTTTTTGGGATGCCATTAAGTAACCTGTTTAAATTGTGCAGAAGAATGTCTTCCATTTCTCTGACAGGCGATGAACTAAAATGAGCAAGTGGAGCCACAAGGCAGGCGTGAGTTCCTTCTTCACAGATATGTGAAAAGTCCATAGATCCTTCATCATCACAGTGACACCTGGCAGTCTTTTCCGGTCTGAACAGTTGGCTCTTTAGAGATCAGTATCGGTGGATTTCTAGAAAAATGTGAAAATACCAAACAGTGTACATTTGTACTAAACTGACATGCAAGACTCAGATCTTTTGTGAGCGATCTTTTTTTTTTTTTTTGTCTGTTGTATCTTAAGCCATATTTATTTACTACCTACTTTGTCATAGGACACCTGCTTGTTTTTTCTGTATTTATTTTTTAGGTCGAACAGATCCTGGATATAAAGTTTCCGTTACTATTCCTGCCTATGATTAGTCATTTGTTTGTCTTTTAGACTTCTGCATTTGATGCTTTGGACTTCCTTCTGGGAAGTGATTAAAGGAATCATGAATCTTTGGTGCATTTGGCAAATTTAACTAGGCAGCTAGTTAGCACAGCTGGATTATTGGTAGTAGGGCTCATTTCTTGTTTAATTTACCAAATGTTAAAACTCATAATGGAGCTAGCAACTGTCAGTAGCTTCCATATACAGAAGGGTCAATTTATTAATAAGCTATTTCAGCTGTATGAGGATCCTTAACTAACAGCATAGTGTAGTATGAATTTGCTCTATTTTTGACCCTGTTTACACCAAAATCATGTATCCTGATAAGATTTTCCTCACACACATTTACATTTGTAGTCAAACCAGATCTCTTATATTAATATGCAAATCAGCTTTTATTCATAATAATCATTATTAGTATTATTATTTATAAGTATTATTTATAATAATAATAATACTTATTAATAATAATAATTTCATTTACTATGCACTTTTCTCATACCCAAATCGCTACAAAAACAGGAAATAAAGATAAAATACAAAAATAGAGACATAATACAATACAAGAAGACAAATGTAAAACAAACAATAATTAACTCAGCACACTATTGGAAAAAAAAAATCTAGATCAAATTAATCAGTATAAGCTATTTTAAAAAGATGGGTTTAAAAAAAACAAAAAACCAAACATTTTCTTAAAACTGTTTAATGTGAGAGCACTTCTGACTGTAAAATGAAGTGCATTCCATAGCTTAGGGGCTGCAAAAGAAAAAGCTCTCACCCACAGATTTTAGTCTACAAAGAGGCTGCTGAAGAGTGAGAGACTCAGCAGAACGGAGAGAACGAGAAGGCGTGTACAGGGTAACCAAGTCACAAATGTAAGAAGGGGCCATTCCGTGTACAGCTATATATGTCGGAGTGAGAGTTTTAAAATCAATACGTGATTGAACCGGAAGCCAATGCAAATTACAAAGCACGCCAGTAATGTGCTGACTTGAAGGAGTATAAGTGAGAATATGTGCTGCTGAATTCTTGATGTACTGTAGTCGTTTTATATATTTTGCAGGTAGGCCAATAAAAAGCACATTACAGTAATCAATCCTTGAAGTAATAAATGTATGAAATAAGCTTTTCAGCATCATGTAATGAGAGGAAAAGCCTAATCCTAGAAATATTTCTGAGGTGGTAGAATGCAGATTTTGAGATAGATAGATAGATAATTAATTAATTAATTTTATTTGTCCTCTAAGAGGAAATTTCTTTCCACCATGGGTGTGCAGAAAAACATAAACACAACAACACCATACATATTAACCATCAAAAACAATCACAGACATAGAGGGGAGAAAGGGACAAAAAGAAAACATCAGGATCATACAACAAATGTCAGAGCATAAGTTGGCATCACAATGGCTAATTACCTATGTGTTTAATTCTCGTATAGCCATAGGAACAAAACTCCTACCATAGCTGGCCTTTCTGCACATGGGCAGTCTATACCTGCGGCCAGAAGGTAGGGGGTTGAAATATTGATAAAGTGGGTGGTCTGGCTCATTTAAAATTTTATGTGCCTTCCAGAGCGTATATGAAATGACACAGTCCAATAAATTGGGGGTGGGAATACCAATAATTTTTCACGTTAAATTAGTTATCTTCAAGAATTTGTTCTTATTGGTAACGGTTAGCATATGGAAAAAACAAATGGCACCATACATAAGAACTGGCTCCAAAATACTTCGATACAGAAGGAGAAGCAGACTAGGCTGAACAGAGATACTCTTAATATGTGCATCCAGTGTTAAGTGAGCGTCAAAAACAGCACCAAGGTTACAAGCTTGAGAAGATGGCAATGCCAAACTGTTATCCAAGGTCAAATTCTAATTTCGACCTTTATGAGTAGATGCTGGTGTGCCAACAAGAAGTACCTCTGTCTTGGAACAATTCCATTAAGAAATATCGTGGTGCATCCATAATTTGATTTCCTGCAAACACTCAGAGAGAGTTGTTGAAGTGACCGTTATATCAGACTACGAGTTGATGTAAATTTGCTTATCATCAGCTAGACCATATTTCATAATAATTTGTCCTAGGGGAAGCATATAAATACTAACAAGTATAGGACCCAGGACAGACCCCTGAGGAACACCATGACAGACCTGTCCAATATCAGATTCGTTGTTTCCCAGGACAGCAAACTGGGAACGATCAGTAATCCACAAACTTCCTGAATTGCTCCCTGTTTTAAGTTGTGTTATGCATCCAGAATTGTGTGTGTGTGTGTGTGTATGTTTTTGTAAACTTGGGAGCAACAGACTATGCGTGTTACAGTTTGAGATGTAGTACTTATATACAAATGTAGTTTGGAAAGATGGACACATTGCTAAATTACAACTCAAAATTCTTGAAGTGATTTTAATGATAAGCATTTACACTTTCATTTGATGTTGATAACAAGTTTGTACAGGATTTCGATTACGGTTGTTGAGGCCAAAAATGCTGGATTTTGCTGCGGGTTATCTCAAAATTTTTATTTTTTAAATTTTTTTTCTTTTTTATGGAAAACTACTTGAATTGGTGAAATTGCAACTGCACAAAATTGTTTTGCACCCTCTTTCACAGTGATGTTTGTTGGTAAATGAGATCTTTTAGCTGTACTTGATTCACGTGCGTCGAATACGAAGAGGGCTTTGGCTGAATTCGCGTTGTGATGACGTCATATGATGTATCTTGGCCCAAATCTGTAGAAAATCTGCGGTAATACTTAAAAATTGTAAACTCCTCAGAATATAGTGGAGTTTGCTTGATTTTGCGTTAATTTCTGCGATCGTGAAATTCTCAAGGGACTGGACAATCTCTGTCAAGATATAATCCTTATAATCAAGACACAGGAAATGACCAGATAAACACACAGCCCTTGGTGTCACGGCTCAATTTAAACTGCTTGGTCAAACAACCAAATGCATTTAAGCTTCCAAAGATGCAGGTTATGCAAATGTATCACTTTCATATAGAATAGAAAAGTTCCTGCAGCACAGGATCTTAGTCATGATATAGTTTACATGGTAACTGAAAGTCAAGGGGTACTTCTGTTTTAAACAGTCTACGAAAACTCAATGGAGGCATGTGTAAAAGGTAGAAGGTGTAGCTTGCAACTGATTAAATTTGCGTAGTTTAAGCGGGTCAGCAATTCTGAGATTTTGAATGTAGGTTAGTGTGAATTCAGCTTAAATGAACACGACAGTCCTTTGACCTGTGTGTGTCATACTTGCACTTGTCCAAGCCCGCATCGCTCCACTTTTGTGACTTTTCTTATGTGTTTTTTTCTCTGGATCTAGACTCAAAGAGATGCCCTTTCAAGCATGGTTTCTTGAAAATAAAATAAAAAATAATGCACCTCCTATTTGTATCTGTATTTGTATAAGTTTAGAACACAGTATATGTTCAATCCAAATAATTCATCCTTATTAAGCATTTTTGGAAGGAGTCTCCAGTGTCCGCACTTTGAACCTGTGAGAGGTAAAGCTGTAACTTTAGGTTTTCTAATACGGGAGTATGCATGGTAGAGAACTTGGTTACACTTCTCTGTAACAAGACACGCTGTGTTGGTTGTCTTATAAGCTTCAAGAGAGAGAAAAAAAGAGGCCGGTGAGGGAATGAACGTTTATAGCTGCTCTAATGTTAGTGATAACAGGAACATACCAATGAATGAATGAATGAAAAGTATGATGTGTTGTTCTTTAATTAATAATAAATGTTATTGTAGTATAAGACAGGGTGGTGTGTTGGTGGCCAGACACAAGCACAGTTACTGTTACCACTCTGAAGTTTATTATTTTCCTATTACAGCACAACCTATTATGTTTTTATTTAATAAACATGTATATTTATTGCAGGCTGTGAGATCCAAGGTAATTCTGTTTTCCGAGTTTAACTTGGAAACAGCTGTCTTGCAAACTCAAATGTGATGCAGAATATGGTCTTTTAGGTGTTGTTTTTCTTTTACGGTAAACCGGCTTTGCAGGGCACTACCTTGGATGCCTTTCATCTCGAAATCTGTAAAAACCACAAGGATTCACACTTCCTGCTCACTTCTTTGTATGACCATTCTAAATCAATGCGTGCCTGTCTAATTGATTCTCTCCTCTTGCCCTGTTGTGGAAGGTTAGGTCACCCAAACTGAGTTGGACCGCCTGAAGACTAGTTACAAGCAGCTGGTGCGGGACGTAACCCAGGCCAAGAAGAAATATCAGGAGGCGAGTAAAGGTAGGGCACATCGTTGCTTCTCATTTCCCTTTGCAGCCTTGGCTTCCTTCACTTCCACTCTGAATGCCAAATGCTATGCAAATAGCAAACAAATGCCCAGGGCTCTCACTTACAATTAGAGAAACTGCTTTTGTTCAGAGCACAAAATCTGGAAATGATGAGAGTGTAATTAAACCAAACACGACCCTCCATTTTAACAAGCTTGTAGCTGTCATAAAGGGTGTCCCATACTCCGCACATCATATCTCATTTGTATGTTTTCATGTTAATGTTTTGAATTGTGAAAATAGCCCAGAACTTTCAGGTTCTTTCTCTAAGCATGTCTGCATTTCTCTGTGTCACATCTAGACAAAGATCGTGAGAAAGCCAAGGAGCGCTACATCAAAGCCACATTGAAACTTCATGAACACCACAACGAGTATGTGCTGGCAGTGAAAGCGGCTCAGGTGCATCATCAGCAGCACTTTGGCCGGAGCCAGCCGGCATTGCTTACAGCTCTGCAGACTCTGCAGGAGGAGATGGTGCTCATTCTGTGAGTCAAAATACAATGTTTACATTTGCAGCTGTGCTAGCGCTATCATCGTCCTAGTTCTAATTTAAATCATGTTTATAGAGGAAAGGTCAGATCTTGCGATGCAGTCCGTACAGGATTTTGCAGATTTTTTTTTGTGTGGTTGTTGCAGACAAAAATGCTCAATTTTACTGCAGGTTTTTTTCAAACTTTGTGATGCAGCTTGCAAAGTTTTTTGTGCTGATCTGTGGAAAACTACTTGGATTTGTGGAATTGCAATTACACTGAATTGTTTTGCACAGTCTTTCACAGTGATTTTTGTTGGTAAATGAGACCTTATAGCTGTAATGATGATCGATGCACGTGCACCAAAGAGGGCTTTGGCTGAATGCGCATTTTGATGATGTCACATGCTGCGTCTTGGCCCAAATCTGCGGTAATTTATAAAAACGGCAAGATCCTCAGAATATTGCAGTTTGCTTGATTTTGTATTCATTTCTGTGATCACAGAATCCTAGAGGGACTGTGCAGTCATGCATCTTGCTGTCTGTCTAGGTGTGCTAATTTTATTTATTAGTTCTACCACTTTCTCCATAGAAGCTACATGAATGCTGTGTGAGTAGAGACATGAATAGTCACAGAGGGATTTTGGATAATGGGTATTAGGTCTTATTCTTGATGTCACATCGGTTAAAGTTTAGATTTTAGATAAACTTATTGAAGCCATGTGATACTAAATACCTATTTATATTATATATTTATATTAGATGTAAAGTGAAAGTAAGGTAATGACACATAAAAACCAGATTAAAATACAGTAACAAAGTAACTGTTACTCCATACCTACATTAAAAAAAAATATTTTTCCTATTTTTTCACGACATATTACTTTTATATTTACTATATTATCTACTATTCCATATAATATATATACGCACGGTGGCTTAGTGGTTAGTACTTTTGCCTCACACCTCCAGGGTTGAGGGTTCGATTCCTTCCGGCCCTGTGTGTGTTTCCTCCCCAGTCCAAAGACATTCATTGTAGGCTGATTGGCATGTCCACATTGTCTGTAGTGTATGAATGGGTGTGTGAATGTATGTGTGAATGTGCCCTGCGATGGATTGGCAGTCCATCCAGGGTGTACCCTGCCTTGTGCCCCATGCCCCCTGGGATAGACTCCAGGCGACCCTGTGTAGGCTAAGCGGTACAGAAAATGGATGGATGGATGCATTTTGACATACAGCAAATATATTTGGAATTTCTTTGCTAAAACATCACATATCTTTTCAGTGTATTTCTTCCATATAAAATATTTACTATAGATTAATACCATACAGTAAACAATCAATTACAGTATCAGTTTAAAAACCCTTTTTGAGTGTGATAATGTTCTTTTTAGCTGCCGTACACATCATACAGGCCTGTTCATAAAGAAACATGCACCTTATGTGTAAGACCTTCAGTCTTTGTGAGGATAAACATGCATTATGCTTGAGAATAATGCTTAGGGGGAATTTACTGTGGCTGTGAATGACAGCCATGTTTCACAACAGATATTCCATATTTCACAACTCATGTTCGTACTGACATTTTTCACTTTTGCTTTGGCCAAGCTGTTGAAATTCAAAGAAGTACACAAAGCTCTTAAAATGATTAAGGTTGCAAAATTCTCATGAGAACCCCTTCAAACTTCTGCTATTTTTCTTTCTGACAGTGTGTCGTTAGCTCACTGTCTCCCATAAGACCAGGAAAAATGAGAAGTGGTCTCTCTGCATGTGTCTGAGACTCCTTAATGAGCAAAGTTGTGATTTTTTTCCCCCCCACAGGAAGGAGATTCTGCAGGAGTATTTTGACCTGTCCAGTCTGCTCCAGGATGAAGTGGTGTGTGTTCATAATGAGATGGCCAGTGCCCTCAAAGCCATCGAACCACACCGAGAGTATGAAAGCTTCATTCAGCAGAACAGGTAGAGCTTTGTTCTGCCCTCTGAGTTCCTCTGTTTACTGTAAATTTATTCAGCAGGACTAGTCAACCTTCACCAATTAGGAACTTGGTTCAATGTTCAATTTGTACTGTTTTCAATGCTATTTTCTAGTCAGGGGGTTTTTCACTTCATTGTTAAGGACTGATAACAAATAGGCTTATAAAATAATGTTTGAGTGTGTACATGATATACTAGTATTTGTACAGCATTAGGGTTTTCATACGGGTTAGGGTTTTTGTGCTCAAATAAATAAAAAAAAGTTTGAAACGTGGCAAATTTTAAATAATCCTTTTTAAATGGACTAAAAGCATTTTCATACTTTTCATAGTACTGCAAGTAGTAAAGCTTTACTTGTGTATAAATTGAAGGCACAAGCCTTCAATGCAAGTCTTGATGGTGCCACAAAGACATTGTGTGAAAATGGCCAAACGTCAAAGAAAAGACAGTTGGTGGCGTATATATGGTGGTGTGCCAAGTAGTTTGTATTGGTTTCCAAGGTTGGTATTGGTCACAATGACAATACTGTCCCAAAATAAAACCATCAGACTACAACAGACAAATGAGACATGGTTGAAACCAACAGGGACATAAAACCAGAACACGTGCAGAGACTAGAATTGAAACAGAACCAAAATGAAAACAAAAACATTAAAGCCACGACACTCTCATGTTAATGGTTACTGACATTAACTCGATGTTTTCACTGGACATTCTTCTTGATATAATGTGCTACTATAGACAGTGAGTTTCATTCCACACTATCGTCATTAAAGTGCACCTATTATGGTTTTTTAAATATTACCTGTCATGTAGTGTGTTATAGTGCTGTATGGGAATGTAAAAACGTCTGCAACATTTCAAAAATCATCATGCATGACAGACGGTGCTATTGACTCCCAAAAGAAGGAACCGATTCTGAACAGCTGAAATGAGTCATTAGTAATTACAGACTTACTTCCTACACAAACCTACTTAGGTTTGTAACAAAATGCCCCACCTCTGGTCTTCATTGGCTGCTCGCTGACAACGGTAGACCAATCACAACAGACTGCTACATCTGACCAAACAGAGCAGAGTATGCTCTCTGAAAGGAGGAGTTTAGAAGGAATCCTTCAGAACGGATCATTTAACGAGTCGTTTGTGACACTGTGGGGGGAAAAAGGTAATGCTGCAATTTAAATTATGAGCACATTTAAAGTGTTTTTGACCTTGGATGCATGTAAATCTATTGTATGAGAGCTTTAAAACAAAATTAGACACGTTTCAAAACTATAATAGGTGTGCTTTAAATGATCCATCCAACTCATTCCACGTCTCAGTCCAGTACATATACACCAATTTCTATGTCACTTATAATTGCAGTTCTTGATATTTGGAGGAGACGGGCATAAATTCTTTTGGTGGAAAGCTTATAGTCTTGTACTGAATCTATGTGAGCGATTTCTGAGCTCTGCCATAGGTTTGCACCCCGTCCAGGGTGTCCCCTGCCTTGTGCCCCGAGTTCCCTGGGATAGGCTCCAGGCTTCCTGTGACCCTGTGTAGGATAAGTGGCATAGAAAATTGATGGCTGGACGGATCTGTGGGGCAGCTTCAGATAACTCTTAACAAAACAAATAAACCTACTTTTCTGAAGCAAAATATATTTCCTTATTTGCATGTATTTCAAACAAAAGATTACCTCCAGAAGTGAAAAAAGAGAAATTCACATTTAAAGAGCGTAGTGCAGGAGCATTGTGAACTTTTTTTGACAGCTGCTATCTGAAAACTAACTGAAAGCCATTATCACATGGCCCATAGCTCTCTAACACCCTTATCAAGGCGTGATATTTACTGCATGAGAAAAGCACACATGCAAGGTTTCAGACATATTCATGCGGACGGGCTGTTTTTACTACCGCATTTGTTAAACTGGTGGTTTCCTTTCTTTAAGATGTGAAAGTATATTATAGCCAGAAAAAAACAATTTTGGGCAAAACCAGATTTTCCATCTTTTTTTTGGCTGCTTGACAGAATTAAGCTACTGTGCAGTGACATCTAATGGGGGTTTTCACCCCCCCAGACAGCTTCCTGGATGTCTATCATATGCTCAGTGACAGTTTGTTGCATTTGTGCATAGAGATATAAACATACAGACGGAGTTTTCACAAGCTCACACTGTCGCTGAAGTGCACGCAAACACACACACACACACACTCACACACACACACACACACACACACACACACACACACACACACACACACTAGAAAGACACCAAAGCTGTGAAATATATATAGCCTAAATTTTGGTCTGAATTATACTGGAAAAAATGTGATCATCTACATTACTAGAAAATGCTTGATGGTATGAACACTGTGTATATAAAGAGAATTATAAAATCATTAATGCAGTACAGTCACAAAAAACATACTATCATTTAAAATGCTGTTCTCACATATACAGACTGATAGATGGCTCAGCTCAGGGAGGTAAACAGTCTGATAGCCGCAGGGACGAAAGACATGAGAGAGACCGCTGAGGCATGCATGGTCTGCTGCCGAGCATAATCTGCTGTGCATTCATGGTCCCCTGGAGCAGATTGGATGGATTGCTCATTAGAGCTAAGCACTTAGCCAGTGTTCTTCTGTCCATCACTCGTCTCCAGAGCTCTGGCACTGAGGCAGCCTTCCTGAGCTTGTTTGTCTGTAGGTGTATTGAGAAAACAGTTTTCTTAAAATATTTGTGGAACCTGCTCTCCACCTAGTGCAGGAGGAGAGAGTTACTCTAGTTGGAAGAAAGTGAATATTAAAAATACATATAAAAGTTATTTACTGCCTTGCTAATTTAGAAGGCTCAGTGTCTTGAATCAGCAGTGATGTGTTCTGGCCTAGGCAAGGCCTCCACATGTGTTTTAGGGCTTACTGTTGGAAGGAGCACTGAATTTTGTGTTTCAACATATTGTAGATAGTTAACAGCCATTGACTGTACACTGCCAGTCAAACATTAATGAACACGTTATATGTTATTATTTTTATTTAAATGACCTAATCCTAAATAGTTTCAAATGAATTGGTATAAGTGAATTGAGAAATGTCGGAAATTAATTTATTATTTTACTGAAACGAAAATCTAATCAAAAATGGCCCAAATCTTTATCACTGTAATTGCACACTTGTAGCACACCACATATTTTTTTTTTTAGTTAATATTAGCAGTGTCTATTAGTCTTTTATCTATAGCCTTGGCATATTTACCCTCCAAGTCTGCCAGCCTTTAATAAAGCACTCATTTAGACTCACATTTGGATCTGAGAATGATCAGTTAAGAAGTTCCACAAAAATGTCATTTATTTCCTATCATTTTGTGATCCATGACACTAATGGGTATTACGTCAAGAATAAAACGTGACCTGCTGTTATAGAAGAATAATTAATGACCGGGTGGTTTGTTGCTGATGTGAAGTCAAATCAAGTGTTTTATTCTTCTTATACCACAGCAATTTGCCAATGCTAGCAAAGTTTTGTTAAATAACGACACATTGTCCGCTTTGTCGTTTATTTTTGCGTTTAATGTTGTGGAATGTCCATGAAACAAATCTTAGTTTCTTTTATTCCTTGTGGTATGTCAGATATAAAGAGTCCTACTCTTACCAGAGTCTATTTTTGTTCTCTCTTCAAGATAATAAGGCAAAAAAGCAGATTGTGATGTTACAGAGAAACTACAAAGATCTCCATCCTGACGACTTTACTATAGCGATCACTGACTGTTAGAAAGCGCTGACACCTAAACTGCTAAATAAATGTCTCCTTACAGAATACCTAACAAGGAATCCACTTTAAAGAGCATTAGCTATACAAGTCCCTGTGTATGTTGTTACTAGAATTGAGAACATATTAGAACGAGCTTATGTAATACAGTATAAACATGTCATTTGCACTGCAGATTTGAGAATTCAGCATTGCTGTGGTATAAAATAAAGCATTTCACTGGCCATGTATATATAACAGTGTGGTAAACATCATATGAACTATTTATTATGATTGAGCACTATGAGTAGGATTAATAAACTGCAGGTTACACTGATGTTTGCGTGTGTGTGCATGTGCGTGTGTTTCCGCAGGTCAAGAGTGGAAGTACCAGCGTGTGTGGAGTTTGACAGCAGTCTGTTGGAAGATACTGAGCGTTTGAAGCCTGAGGAGCTGGAATTGAATGAACTCACTTTGGAAGGAATACAACACCGGTGTGTACTGTCTCACTTACTTACTGCAGGATTGTGGAGTCCGTGAAAGCCAGCTTAGTAATCGTAGTCCATCACACATTACTGTGCATTGGCATAAAGTGTATACAGTATAAGTATGAATACGTGTGCACTATATATATTTAATATAAATAATAGCACTACACCTTGGCGTTTATTAGTATGCACTACCCACTATGCTATGAACATAATGTACATCAGCACACAGTATAGACTTGAGTATGCATTAGCATGCACTACAGACAGTATTATGAATATTCTTGTATTATAGTAATTAGTGTACTTAGCATGTTGTGGCTGTGGCTCAGGTGGTAGAGCGGATTGTCCACTAATTGCAGGGTTGGCGGTACTATCCCCAACCCCTCCACATGCCAAAGTGTCCTTGGGCAAGACACTGAACCCCAAGTTGCTCCCGATGGCAGGCTAGCGCCTTGCATGGCAGTTCTGCTGCCATCGGTGTGTGAGTGTGAATGAGAAATAGTGTAAAATGCTTTGTAGAACCGCTAAGGTTAAAAGGCAGTATATAAGTGCAGACCATTTACCATTTGTGTACTTACTGTGCACTATTCAGTGTGTGTTGCATCAATAATACACTTTAGTGTACATCAGTCATTAGTGTGCATCAGTGGGTACCATATATATTAGTTTACTTACTGTGCACAACACATTGAAGATCATTGTGTACTTCACATTAGTTCATCAGCCTTCACTGCAGACATTAGTTATCATCAGTATCAAGCACATTCAAGTACTAAGTACGCACTACATACTTAAGTGCACATGGTTTGCACTTGGTAAATGGTCTGCACTTATATAGCGCTTTTATCCAATGCGCTTTACACTGTGTCTCATTCACCCATTCACACCAATGGTAACAGAGCTGCCATGCAAGGCACTAACTTGCCATCTGGATGGCATCTGGTTCAGTGTCTTGCCCAAGGACACTTCGGTATGTGGAGTCATGTGGGCCAGGAATCGGACCTCCAACCCTACGATTAGTGGACAACCTGCTCTACCACCTGAGCCACAGCCGCCACATCAGTGTTCACTAGACAGATTAGTGTGTTACACAGGGGACACTATTTGTATATCTACCCGAGTTTAGAATTTCAAATATCTGTATCCGTGCCTGTATTCGGATTTAAAGTCAAAGTTGGTGTGGCCTAAACTGTAAAGAAAATATACAAATGAACCCTACCACTATCAGCACTGTCAGCATGGTCTGTGAATTCTGCCTCTGAAAGTTCCTCAACCTCAGCTGCATAACTTGTGTTCATTATTTGACTCAACTAGAGATGTGCATTAGACTGCTTTTTATGCACTTATTATTTTCGTTTGGCCATGATATAGTCTAACAAATTTAGTTGGTACAGTATCCCACAATATGACAAACTAGTACCCTAATTTAACCCATCATGACCCTAACTAGGCAGTTACTAAGGATGAATGAATGAATCCTGTACATTCATGTTAATGAATCTGTTGTTTGTTTGTCGTGCAAACAAACCTCACACTTGTGTGACTTTTTTTTTACGTCCCATGGGATCCAAGTCCCGATGCTCTCTATAAAAAAAAAACAAAAAAAAAACGAATAGTGCATTTCCTATTCATGTTTTTAATTGTGTCTGTTTAGAACACATTATCTGTTCATTCCAATTAATGTATTTGTATTCGGGTATATCCTTAGTGTGCTTCAGTCAGCATTTTAGTGCATTTCTTGTTTTATATTACTGTAGTTTTATTGTTTTATCATCTGTTAGTGGCTCCATTGCCTAAAGAAACTATATTAATAATGTAGTGCCTATAATCGAGTATTAAAACAATGCAGTTGTATCCCCTCTGTGCAGTGACCCTTTCTCATGCTCTTCTCTCCTGCTGCTTCAGGCTCACAGCTATCGAGGAGGAACTTCTCAGCATAGCAGCGAGTCTGGGAACACAGCAGGCCACTGTTAACCAGCTGGAGATGGACCTGGAGGCTGAAGAGAGTTTGGACAACTCTGGCCAGAGGTGAGCTTTCACTGCTAAGCTGTGTGAATTTAAGGAAAGATTTACTCATTTACGCGAAAATAATACATTAGTCAGAGGAATTCGTTGTGTCTTAAAAGAGATTTGAGGTTCCTCTCCCCCACAGCGAAGAGTATTTTCATGAATATTAGTTGTATGGAGTGAAGTGCTGGGCTAATATATTGATATGTCTTGGTTTATATGCCTGTCCAGCACTGTTACTGCTTAGGCTACTGCTTAGTTTAATTAGTTAATGTTGTGTGTAATTAACTCTGTAACTCTTACTGCCATCAAACATCTGTCACAGGCTCAGTGTGTATTCAGGCATATATATATATATTAGAGAGCCAGATGATGAGGTGAGACTATGTATTATGCTGTGAAGTAACTTGGCTGTTGTACTGGTCCTGCTTCTCCAGGTTAATCACTACAAAGTTATTATTCATTAAGATCAGATAACAGTAAACAAGTCTGTGACTAGGTAATTGCCCTGAATTATTCCACAGTCCATCTGTGCTGCCACCAAAACCATCAGTCAGATATTTTTCAACACCCTGTATTATTCCACAAAATATTTATTACAAAATAAAAATGGTTTGGTGACTTGAGAAATGATTGTGTTTTGTTGGAAACAATTTATATTTAATTGGAAAAGGTATACTATCTTACAATTTACATTAGCACTGTCTATGAGTCTTTTCTATGGGCTGAACTACACTCCAAGTGCCCCTCCATTTAATAAAGTACTTATTCTTATTAGAATCTAAGAGCAGCCTGTTTAATAACCATTGATTAGCATCTATGCCCTTCATTCATCTTCATTAGCCACTTTAATCTGGTCAGGGTTGTTTTGGAATCCAGAGCTTACTTTGAGAACCCAGTCCACACATAGCAGCTGAATGTTAAGGGTTCTGTGTAAAGGCGCAAGAGTGGCTCTCTGACAGTCCTGGGATTTGAACTCAAATCATTCTAGTCACTATTGCAGAATATAAAATGCTAATGTACTACCATCCCTTTAACCAGGGTGTACCAGTTCAGCAAGCGCAACGCTCTGGAGGACAGCAGGCAGCAGGTGGTGATATCGATGGTGGCACGTGCCCGGCTCGAGGCCCAGCGCAGGTTGCTGGCTGATAAGCTGCAGAGCCTCGGCAGTAATGACGCACCAACATTGGGCCTGGATGATGATCGGATTTCTCTCAACTCCAGCACCTCTGTAAGTCAGTTGACTTTAGACAGCACAGAAACACTAGGATTCTGTGAGAAGCCTTTGACAGTCTGTGTGTTGTGTTTTTGATAACCAGGATTTTTATGTGTGAATAGGATTGAAATAGTGGGTGTACATTCACATGAATTGGAATTGTTTTCTTTAATCCAGACATTTTTCAAGCATTATGACAAGGCCCATTATTCAAATACCATTCTTCAAATTTCTGACCAAATCTGCTATTCCAACAAAGACACAGTCATATAGGGATTTTGTAGCAGTAAACAAATCCATGATATAATGACTGCACTGTTCTTTCTCTGTTTTTTAATGTCCAGCTTTATGTAAAATTTTTGACCACCCACTGAGTGTGAAGGCCAGTCTTGATACTCCTTGTAGCATTTAGCATTGATAAACAGATTCATATACAGTTTAGGGTTGTTTTTCTTTGTTTGTTTGGGTTTTTTTTTTTTTGCTAGGGGTGTCCAAACTACAGCCTTGTGTCATATTTGAATAGGCATGTGATTATTTTAAAAATGAAAACAAAAATTCCCACTCTCTTCATCTTCCCCTGTTTCAAACATATTATATATAGACCTATACATTAATCAGGACTGTATTTATTAAGACCACTGTATCACTTAAAGACTGTATTCCTTAAGACTACTTTTTCCTGATCTTGGTCTCCTCTTGGTCTTGAGCCCATTTTGTTATGTAATGGTCTTGACCATAAGTCTCAACTATGATCAAGAAAAAAACAATGATGCCTAAAATAAAAATAATTATTTTTAGCATTTTTATTCCTTTCAATACATGTAATGCCTTTTCACTGCAGTCTGCTCAGTGCAGCAATGTCCACAGCCTTATCTATTATATAGTTTAGCAAATAATGACAAATTTTTCTATGGAACCAAGAAATAATATAAGGCTGTATGTCTGTTCACTCTCATACACTTTAGTCTTGGTATTGTCTGGGTGTCACTTACAGAAAATAACTGACAGTATATTAACCATCAAGTATACTGGATTGTAGAATATATAGACAACATATTACAAATATGTTTTATAAAAATATTATGATTGATTTGTATGGATAGATACAGTAAATTGAGTATATACACATATAATAAACATGCATTAGATCTAGGCTTTATACCACAGTGAATAATACATTTATTTTAATTCTATAAACATGACTAGATTTTTGTCCATTATTTTTAAAATTTAAGGTGTAAGCCAGAGACACAACACTGTGCATTAGATGTACACACGACAGCAATTATTTATGTGTCGCATTGCTAGTATATCTGAAACGAGCAACTTTACTGAACCTTCAGAATAAACATAAGTAATACCATAGCTTTTACTCATTTGTAAACCGGAGTGGTTTTAGTGCTGTACATCGCACCGCATAGCAGGAGTGAATATTTTGAAAAATACTGCACTTTCTGTGGGCTGCATTTTTGTTTTAGTAAGCTATGTCAATGTTTGTAGCATAAGGATAATGTGACTCCCTGACTGAACTGAAAACAGAAACCCTTAACTTCGTCACAAAACTCACATCTAATTAGAGACAGGAACGGAAGCTCAAAATAGAAAAAAAATAATGATCAGTAAACAATCTAATATGTATAATCGGTAATTACATATCACAATATTCATTCATTCGTTCATTCATTTGTCTTCATATTTGTCCGAGATGCACCCTGTATGGGATGCCATGCACACACACACACACACACACACACACCACACACACACACACACACACACACACGTTTGCACACTGTTCCACACACAGAGGCAGTGCAGTGTAGCTAATCCACCTACCAGCATGGCCTTTAGGAGATGGGAGCCTGGGGATAAACCCTGTGTACACGGGGAGAGCACACAAAACTCCACACAGACAATATCCCAAGCTCAGGATAGTAATGGGTGTGTGTATGTATGTCAGAGGATGATTGGTAAATGATTTCAGTTTCGTATTGTTCATTTATTCATTCATTATTCATTATTATTTTCATAAAGCACAAAAGTCAGGCCTATTATATTTTCAACAGATTTATTATTCAAGATAGCCTGTGGTCAGTGACTCCTATTTTTTTCATCTAGTCATCACTATGGAAAGTTTTGACCCCCCTGCATTAAACCATACCTGGTTAATATGAAGACCTTTCTCACAGTTGAGTAGGATTTTTTTTTTAATCCATTTGGCAGTCGCGTTGATTCCAAAGTTCCTAAATACCGAGCCTAATCCAGGCATAGAGCTGAGAAAATAAGTTTTAAGGGTCTTGCGCAAGCAGCTGACAATGGATCTTCCTGCAGTTCTTCCAGTCACTAGTGGAGAACCTTAACTACTGAAATATTAAATCTTTTAATGCATTGCCCTACAGCTCGGATTAAATTATGTAACCTTGCCAGGCCATATAGCTCCTGGGCTTGCTTGAAAGTTTTTCTGACTTTTCTGTCAAGACTGAAGATTTATTGCCCTTAGCTGATCGTTATGAATCATAGTAACAGGATGTAGTAGTGCACTGCTTGGATAAAGACGAAAATATGGCATTTACGTGTGCAGTGTGCATTTACGAGACCCTGATGCATTAAACGTAACCTTTATAGCTGCACTGTGTTTCAGCAAAGTGACATCAACAGCTTAAAAAAGGACCCATTCCATAGATTTGTATTAGCTGGAAGGGTTTGGCACTGGACTGCACCCTGGATTTATTGTTTCTGCAGCACAGAACTGCTGAATCCTCTACAGATAAATTTGTTACTTAGGATATTGTTTCTGTTTGCTGTATTTCCTCAAGACTGTGACTTACACAACCTTTACTGTCTACCGTTCCCTCCATTATTAGTTTAGGACAGAGTTGTGTATCTTCCCCAAAGAGAAGCTACTGAGGCAGAGAATGAGGGCTGAAGTCTTACTGTTAAGTTCCTAAAAAGGCTGTGGATACCTAATTATGTATGGAATATTTAGACAGTGCTCTCTTCTCTCTCAAGGGATGGTATGAGGTTTTCTCGGTGTACATGAACAAGCATGATTGATTATACAGTGAGATAAAAAATTGTCGGCTCTTATATAGCACTCTGCAGGGTTTTTTTGGCTGACCATATTGTATCTGCAAAACCTTTAGTTTTCTCTTTATCTCAAGTACAAAAACATGTCATGCAGCATATCATGTCTTTCTTTTTTTCTTCTTCTAAGGAACGTGACAAAGACTTCAAGGTTCCCAGCATGGACAGCATCATCAACCACCTGAGCAGCCTGTTCAAACCCAAGTACACTGTGAGTAAGCCGTTTTTATAATTTTCTTCTCTTGCCGTAATAATACTATTGCCAGAGCCATATCTCACCTGGTGTCCCACTGAAGCTAAGCAGGGTTGAGCGTGGCCAGTACTTGGATGGGAGACCTCCTGGGGAAAGCTAAGGTTGCTGCTGGAGGTAGTATTAATGAGGCCAGCAGGGGGCGCTCACCCTGTGTGGATCCTAATGCCCCAGTATAGTGATGGGGACACTATACTGTAAAATCAGCACTGTCTTTCGAATGAGACGTTAAACCGAGTTGCTGACCCTCTGTGGTCATTAAAAATCCCAGGACACTTCTTGTAAAGGAGTAGGGGTATAACCCTGGTGTCCTGGTGACATTCCCCCATTGGCCCTTATCTGTCATGGACCCCTAATAATCTCCATCCCTGAATTGGCTACATCACTCTTTCCTCTCCACTAATAGCTGGTGTGTGGTGGGCGTTCTGGCGCACTATGGCTGCCATCAGATCATCCAGGTGGATGCTACACACTATCCATACTATGTAAAGTACTTTGAGTGTCTCTTGAAAAGCACTATATAAATGTAACTAACTAACTAATAAGACTGGGGCACAAGCTACTTTTAAATAATAGTACAAAAAAGAGAAAAACTATGGCCATGTATAAAAAATTTTTTCAAATTAAACATGAGTTGAAAAGCTAATAAAATGACATAAACGCATTCATACAAATAACAATAAAAATGGTAGTTGAAAGGCATAAATACAAATTGAGTCTTTTGTGATGAATGTCTTGTTTAGAAAAAGTCTATAACTATGGGACATAAAAACAGAAAGCAGTCTTACCACTTGTTTTATATTTTGTCTGCCAGAAACTCCTGCATCAGTTGATCCTAATCAACAATATGGAAATTGTTCAGACACTGAAATTTGATAGTCAAGTAAAAGACACCAAAACAGGCACAGTACCTTTATTATTCTGACTATGTCACTCTGTCTGCAGCATTTTGTACCCAATACAAAGGGAGGTTTTTCTGGTGTCTTTTAAATAGAAGAAGTTGGAGCCCTTATTTGTCACGTACACATTAAAGCACAGTGAAATACATTTTTCGCATATCCTAGCTTGTTAGGAAGCTGCGGTCAGAGCACATAGTCAGCCATGATATGGTGCCCCTGGAGCAGAGAGGGTTCAGGGCCTTGTTCAAGAGCCCAACAGTGGTAGCTTGGTGGTACTGGGGCTTGATCCCATGACCTTCTGATCAGTAACTCAGAGCCTGAACAAAATAGAGCAGGTAAAAGTGCTTTACAGTAGTATTAGAAAGAAATTGTAAGAGGATTATGAGGAAATGTCATCAAAATCAATGTTTAATCTTGTTTATCTGTAATCCTAAAAGCAGAACTAGCAAAACTCGCAAATAATTGTAATGCATGCTAATATAGTCTGCTAATGTAGCCCGTTCATGTCCTGTTGTGTAGAGTAGTGTGTTTTACGATGCCTCCCAGGTGCCACCGGCTCTGTCTCCTGTGCCTGAGATTGAGAAGCCTCTGACTCAGCAATGTTGGTACCATGGTGCCATCCCACGTGTTGAAGTCCAGGAGCTGCTGAAGAATGATGGGGACTTTCTGGTCAGGCAGAGCCAGGGCAAACAGGAGTATGTGCTGTCTGTGCACTGGGCTGGACAGTGTCGCCACTTCCTCATTCAGAACTCAGAGGTACGTGTCTTAGAATGCGTTGCATCCTGTGTCATGGTTAATGATGCATCCTGTGTAGTACATGTGTAAATCCTCACACTCACACAGTGGCAACATCAGTATAGAAACAGTTTCATAACATAGTAGAATAGTATTATCATCTAAATCACTTCAAACATAAAAATATGCCATAAACCTGTGAACCACATTTCCTATACGAGTAAGGACAAATATGTTCAATAATAAAAGAAGTGTGAGACATGATGCAGTACAACCCTGCGACATTTACTAAGACATTTTCCACCTGTCTCCTCACTGTCTATTCTTATGTTCAATAGAATATAAATAAAACATGATGGTAGCTAACACCAGCCAACCTAAATAAACTAAAACTAAACAATTGCTGCTTCTAGGAGTTAGTGGCACCAGAACCTGTCGATTTGCATAAAGATGTCTAAAACCATGGGAGCTAAGTGGGATTTTCTCACACAGTGAATGTCACACTTTGATCACGTTGCTTGACAGCTATGTGCCTAATTAATTAAGTTTGCATTCAAGTGGTTTCTTCAAATTCAACTGAAAATACATCTTATAATGACTTTTCCATTTTCAAAATTATTCAACCCCTTCATGGCAAGCATCTTTAGTACTTAGTGGAGCACCCTTTCGCTGTTATGACCTGCTGCAAATGAGATGCATAGCCAAACACCATTTTCTAGCAGCGTTCCTGAGGAATCTTGGCCCGATCCTCATGAGCAATGGCCTCCAGTCCAGTAATATTCTTGGGTTTGCGTGCTGTAACCACCTTCTTCAAATCCCACCAGAGATTTTCTATGGGGTTCAAGTCAGGTGACTGTGGAAGGTCTAATGAAGCCCAAGTTTCAGCTTCCTCACAGATGGCATGACATTTTCTCCTTGTAGTTCCAGTTTTGTTTCATCACTCCACAGAACAGAACAAACTTCTGTGGCATATTTATATGCTTTTGAGTGACTTTTCTTGTGCTTTTGGGTCAGTACTGGTGTACGTCTTGGAGTTCTGTCATGGAAACCTTCTGTGTTTAATACACGCCTTACTGTGCTCACTGAAACCTCAGTGCCTGTTGCCACCAAGTCTTGCTGCAGGTCTTTTGCAGTCTCTCGAGGTTTTTTCACAACCTGCCTTCTCAGAAATCTGGTTGCAGCTAGTGATAGATTCCTTTTTCTGCCCCATGTAGGTATTTTATTTATTTTCTGCCCCTAGTAAGTTCAGGAATTTCATGTGTTCCAGGTCAAGCACACTTGGTGCAACTAATGAAGCCCTTGATTAGATGCATGAGATGTGCTTGAGACAACACCTGTTTTGCATATTTGTGCTGTTGTGAGGGATTCTATTCAGGGGGTTGAATAATTTTGATTTGATTCGAAAATTTGCATTTTCAGTTGAATTTGGGGAAACCACTCATTGCATTCATTGTGTTGAACTATTTCAGTTGCTTTTGTTTGATTTGTTCATTGTAAATAGCCAAAAGTCTCTAAATTTTGACTATAAACCTGATTTACAAAGGGTGTTGAATAATTTGATTGCAATTGTATGAGTAAGAGAAAAATATTTTAAATTGATCTGGCTTCCAAGTAAAATTATAGAAATTTCTACTACTACTACTAAGATAGTCATTATCCTAACTTTCCTAATTGAGCCAACCATAATAGAGCTTATACATAAGTTTGTCCAGATTGTTATGGACAATTCAATGCTGCTGAAATCATTATCATCTTAATTTTTGAGTGTAAACTGTAAAATCCAGATTTGAAAGCCTACAGCTCGTTCACCGTGCTTTTGCTTGTAGAGTATGTACAGTAATTGTGAAGTACTTTACATTCATTCATTTCCTTCAGCTTTTTCTGGTGGGGGTCTCGTGTGTCAACAGGCTGAAGTGGTCAGCCCAGACTTTATCCTATGTAGAGCATTTCCTTATTCATCCATAAAAACAAATGGCACGTTCAGTAATTGCTACTGCACAGTCCTCAGTCAGAAGACATCCAGTGCAAAACAATAAACCTTTGTGGACTTGCCACACAATTACAACAACTGGTTAGTGTCCTGTGACAATAACATCAGTCCTGTGCAGTTGCCTTTATTGCCTCTCACTTTTTTTTGCTATATGACACATTTTGTTTTTAACCTTTTTAGATATATAACAGTACAGTCCCAGAAACCACAAAAGCGAGGCTGTTTGAGAATACATAACTTTCGAGACAAGTGTGTGCTAGAACAAACATGTCCTGGTTAATCAGCCACATTAGAGAAAAGGGTGTATGAATTTAATTTTGGAGTTTGCTGTATGAAAACCATTAATATACGTCATGTGTATGTGCTTGTGTGTGCATATAGGGTATGTATCGTCTGGATGGTGAAGGTTTCCACTCTATACCACTGCTCATGAACTACCTTCTCAACTCCAACAAAAATGTCACTAGGAGGACAGATATAGTGTTGAAAAGACCCATCCCAAGGGTAACACTCAACTCTCAACAACAATGATTTTCCTTTTGCCTTGATTGATTGGTTGATTGATTGGTTAGTGGATTTACTTATGTGTGTTGGTCTGGGAAATCCTGCTGTGGTTGAATTCTGACATTCAACTTTTGGCCAAAATGGTTTTTCTGTCTGTAACATACTTTGACACCTCAGCTTTAAGAAACAATATGTCTTTCAGTAAAACTCTGTTTCTGCAAGGATCATGTTTAGTACGGAGCCAGCTTTGTCATATTGCACTGCATCCTGTTACTGGCTGAGGATGAAAAACTCTGGTTAATTTAGTGTCTTACTACATCATCCCCTCTGATTCTGTTGTTCTATGGGTTCTCTCATGTCTTATCTTCAAGGACAAATGGTGCCTAGAGCATGATGACGTTATCCTTGGCCAAAGCATTGGGCGGGTAAGTACACAGATCAATAAGGGCTCTTTATCAGCAATGCCATTTAAAGATGCTAGTGGATGTCTTGAGTAAGTGAGCCATCCATGTAATGCCTTTCAAAAGCCATTCGTTACCATGTTAAGTATCCCAGCATTGGGCCAAGGCAATTTTACCACCAGCAATTATAGTCATTAATTAGATTAATGTGAATGACATAAACCTTCTTACTGTGGTGTCACTGTATCAGTCAGAGGCTGATTGTTTTTTTGTTTGCTTGTTTGTTTATTGTTTTCATAATTATGGCCATGGAAGGGGTCAACATACAGGCACATATTTAACATGGGCAAATACATATTCAAGATCAAACCTCATGAATTTGTGGTGTACATATTCCAATAATGGCCTTAACTAGCTAAGAGTCCACAAAGCTCCAGACCTCGGTAGCTTTGGAAGGGATTGTTTTGCATGTGCACTATATGGCTAAAAGTTTGTGGACACCTGACCATCACACCCATATGTGTTAGTTACATTTATATAGTGCTTTTCTAGACACTGAAAGCATTTTACATAGTAGGGGGGATCTCCTCAACAATCACTAGCATATTGCATCCACCTGGATGATGCGACAGCACCCATAGTGCACCAGAACGCCCACCATACAATAGCTATTAGTGTAAGGAGGGAGTGATATAGTCAATTCAGAGAGGGGGATTATTAGGGGCCATGATAGAGAAGGGCCAGAAAGACACTGGAGTTATACTCTTGCTCTTTTACAATACGTGTCCTGGGATTTTTAATGATTACAGAGAGACAAGTCCTTGGTTTAACGGCTCATCCGAAAGTGCTGTTTTCATTAGGCCCCACACAGACCACAGGGTGAGCACCCCCTGCTGGCTTCATTAATACCACTTCCAGCAACAACCTTAGTTTTCCCCAGGAGCTCACCCATCCAGGTACTAGCCAAGCTCAACCCTGCTTAGATTCAGTGGGAAAACAGGCAAGAACTGCAGGGAAATATAGCTCTGGCAATATGTGGTCCTTCCCCAAACTTTTACCACAAAGTTGGAAGCACACAATTGTCTAGAATATCTTTGTACAGAAATTGCAGCATTATAAATTCCCTTCACTGGAACTAAGGAGCCCAAACAAGTTCTAGCATGACAATGCCCCTGTGTACAAAGCGAAGTCTATGAAGACATGATTTGCCATGGTTGGTTTGAAAAATCTCAAGTGGCCTGCACAGACCCCTAACCTCAACCATACTGAACACCTTTGAGATGAACTGGAACACTGACTGCACCCCAGGCCTCCTCACCTAACATCAGTGCCTGACCTCTGTAATGCTTTTGTGGCTGAAGGAGCACAAATCCACACAGCCACACTCCAAAATCTAGTGGAAAGCCTTCCCAGAAGAGTTAAGATTATTGTAACAGCAAAGGGGAAACTAAATCTGGAATGGGATGTTCAAAAAGTATGGTCAGGTCACAAAACTTTGGCTTTATAGTGTATATAAAAGGTTTTATGGTAACTGCCAGGCACTTGGGGGGAAAAAGCTGCCACTCGTTTGCTTTAGAATGGAATGGAAGGATAGCCTAATGGAATTAAAATTGGTGATTGATGTAGTACACATTAAACTTTGTGATTAGTATAATAACTGACACATTTCTGCTTTGTGGACCTCACTTAACTGAAGATTAGTAATGTTAACACAGAAACCAATTTCTAGAGTGAATAATAATAATAGAAAAGAACCAAATGCAAGAAGTCAACCTTTTGCCATGATCATACCATGATATACTATGACTAAAGGCAAAGGCAGGGCATACAAGTTGTTTGTTAATATTCATCTAACTTTAAATATCATAAATATCTTAACATAATCTTTGACCTATTTTGTTACTTTTGCTACATCTGTATTGTTTTGTGTCTTAGGAGTGTACAAACTTTTGCACTAATTTTAATTGAATGATTATTCAGATTGTTGATGAAAGATCAGAACAAATTCTGAAATGTTATTGGACTATTCTCTTACAGAATTTCTATAATTAAACAAAGATTATGCTTAAATATTTTGAAAGGGGTAAAAAAAAAAAAGACATGAGACAAAGCAGATGCTTCACGTACAGGAGGCTGCTGTGCATGGTGTTGTGGGCAAGATATATTTATTGATTATTATGGACACACGAAAACAGTGTGCAAGTGGTATGTGAAATGAGTAAGACTATACACTTTGAACTTGGTTATCTAGTACCATCTCAATTGAACGCACTGAACACAGTGCAGTGTTTTGCACTGACAGCCTACCACATGGTGCCTCATATCAGCAGAGCAGCCTCGTCAGCAACAGCCGGAAAAAAGAATATTCTTTTTTTTTTCTTCAATATTTTTATTATTTTCCAATGTTAATGAACAAAGAATGCAAATCTTGTGCCTATGTACAGACAGATGGCAAGAATACTGCCCATATTGAAATAAAAGTGATTGTGTAGGTAAAAGAAATGAGAGAGGTCAAGACTTTAATTTGTCCAACAACACCATGGCGATTTCTAGCCTGCTTTGAATAGTCTTATCCTTTGCTCAGTCGAGCTTAGCGGTGGTACCCTCCAACAAAGCAATGTCTCTGAAGTATGTTAACCAAATCGAATGTGTAGGAGTAGATGGTTCCACCCAAAGCTTTGTGGTGGCGGTGCCTGCTGCTAGTAAAATCCTTTTTTGATGTATGTTTAGCTGGAGTGTGGAGTCATCCAATAGCAGGAAGAGCAGGGGATCCTTGGATATCTCCAAGTATAAAATGTCCGAAAGGACAGTGCATACATATGTCCACTATAGGGCATTCCCAAAACATGTGTATATAAGAGCCAACTGTAGATTTATTGCAAACATGCCTATAAGGATCAGATCTAACCTACATTTTATGCAATAAACTTGGGGTAATGTTTGCCCTGTTAATAAGTTCATAAGATAAGATAATACTTTATTAATCCCCAGATGGAGCATTTAGGGTGTCAGAGCAGCAGCAAGACAGATGAAGAAAAAAGAGATACAGGGAATACAAGGATATATAAACAGTATATACAAGATGTATAAATATGTATAGACATAAGGACAAACTATATATACATATGAGCATTAGATACAACAAACAACAATGTACAGTCCCACTATACAAATAGCCCATGTACATATTGGATATGTACAGTGTACACAATTCTATATACATATTGCAGCTGTATGGTATAATCAGAGTAGACATAACAATAACTATGAGGCAGTGATGTGTAAGCAGTGCAAATAGTACAAAACAGGGTACCCATATTACAGCAGTGTAGCAGCATATATGTACTGTAGTAAAGTAAGGTCTAGATAGGGGGGGTGGTTAGGTGTTAGCACAAAAGAACATCTGATGCATTCTGTCTTGCACCTGGAGGGGATGAGCCTGTGGCTGAAGGTGCTCTCCACCTCCATCTGCCACAGCTCAACATACAATGGATGAGAGGGGTTTCCCAGAATGGACCTGGTTTTATTTTATTATATTATTATTTTATTGTCGATCAGTTGGTGTGCAAGGTTCTTGGAGGTAGTAAAACACCTGGCCCATACCACGTCCCAGTCAGGTTTAACCCCTAATTCCCTAAAAGCAGGTAACTGGAACACTAGAATACTGTTGTAACAGGATGGAATTATAGACCCTGGAGACCATGCCTCTTGAAAAGGTACTGGAATCTAGCCACTTCCAAAGTGGATGAGACGACACATTAGTAGACCAGGGAACACCATAAGCCTTTAGAGCTGACCTCAGTCTCAAGTATAAGAAAAAAAAAGGGAAAAATATATTCTTTTTTGCATTCTTGTTTTATGCATTGGCCATTTATAAAAATACAAAATAGAGCAGACATGTATGTGAATACAGTTCTTACACTAGGGTTAAGGTTAGGGTTAGATGAGAGCAATTGTGTGTTTTGTGTTAATGACAAGCATTAATATGATTATAAGTGCTACATTTTATAATATTACAAAGGGCCATGCCAATTATATGGTGATCATTAATGTCAGCAGTGTGTGTTTCAGTATTTCTTCATTTTTGCTCATTATGAATGTAGTTTTAGTACAAGCAAATCCAACAAGTGGCATTTATTTAGCCAGTTAAACTGATTGAGATTTGTGTGTGTGTGTGTGTGTGTGTGTGTGTGTGTGTGTGTGTGTGTGTGTGTGTGTGTGTGTGTGTGCGCCTGCTTAAAGGGGAACTTTGGTGAAGTGTTCAGTGGCCGCCTGCGCTCAGACAACACACCAGTGGCGGTGAAAGCCTGCCGTGAAAACCTCGCCATAGAACTCAAAAATAAATTTCTCATGGAAGCTCGGTATAAACACTCACTCTGTTACTGTCTCACTTACACTCACTCACTCACTCACTCACTCATTCACACACACTCACATACACACACACACACTCACTCACTCACTCACTCATTCACACACACACACTCACTCACTCATTCACACACACTCACTCATTCACACACACACACACACACTCACTCACTCACTCATTCACACATACACACACACACTCAACCTGTGACTGAATCTTCCACTGTGTTTCTAAAGGATTCTAAAACAGTATGACCATCCAAACATAGTGAAGCTCATTGGTGTCTGCACGCAGAAACAGCCCGTCTATATAATCATGGAGCTGGTGCAAGGTAATGAGGTGTGTCTTAGATATCCCTGTATTCATGGTGTTAAAGTAGCAGTCACTTCATTGTGTGTGTTTAAAATTGTACTGTCAGGGGGAGACTTCCTGTCCTTCCTCCGTTCAGAGGGACAAAGCCTGAAGCCAAAGATGCTGATTAAGATGGCAGAGAATGTGGCGTCTGGCATGGAGTACCTGGAGAGCAAGAAGTGCATCCATCGGTCAGTAGTTATTTATGAAGAAGACCTCAGTGAGAGAGAAAAGAGAGAAACATTTAATATGAGATGTACACTACACATTTTATATCTTGATTTTCTCCCAATTTTTCACTTTCTGACAGATTGTCAGAATCAGAATTTATTATTATTGGCCAAGCACCAAATAGTATGTTTGATTCTTATTCTTGTTCATCTACATGGTAATCTATGACAGCTCATAGACTCTTTGTATGATTTTTATGAAATGTGGCACAGTGATAGAAGACAGTCTCAGCCACCAACACAGCAATTACACGGTGTTGCAGCATGAACAGGACAAAGTTGGACACATGTTTGCAATAATAACTCTGCAATGCAACTGCATAGAAATGCGATTCCTTTGGGTCATGCCAAGTGCAGTGTATACCATATTTTCCCCACCATATTGGATTTTCCACCATTATGATTTTTTTTAACTACTTCTACAAATTTTGTCTAATCATCACAACAACATAATCGCATCATAAGACCATTCCAAAGGGAACATTTTTTTTCCCTGATTTTTGATATGCAGGATGGTCTGTTAATAACACATAAACAAATCTGATAGCAAAGTCCCCAAACGGGAACTGAGGGCATTTCTCAGCAATGCTTTTACGTAGTGACCCCAAACTAATGGTAAATGGTCTGCACTTATATAGCGCTTTTTTAACCTTAGCGGTTCCAAAGCACTTTACATAGTGTCTCATTCACCCATTCACACACACACTCACACACCAATGGTAGCAGAGCTGCCATGCAAGGTGCTAGCTTGCCATCGGGAGCAACTTGGGGTTCAGTGTCTTGCCCAAGGACACTTCAGCATGTGGAGTCATGTGGGCTGGTAATCGAACCACCAACCCTACGATTCATGGACAACCCGCTCTACCACCTATTTATTGTTAACAAAAAAGCATCTAGTTTATTTGCAAATTAGGGTGGCTACTGAAAACAGGAAGTGAGGCAATGGCTTGAAATTTTGTATATCCCCTTGGGAACAAGTGCTGAAGGTCCCAGTGGCTTCTGGTCTTTCTCCTACACTAAGGTGTAGACCCAGAAAGTGCTTGGCCCCTTAATCACTGCTTTCAACTATATTTAGACTATTATTATTGTCATTTTAATACATGCTAGTAGATTGAAAAGCATCAGAAATACTTGTTCAGGACTGATAGGTTTTATGTCATTTCTGTCCTACCATACATTTACATTAATCTATATCTCACTCCTTTCTAACATTTGCATTGTGTATTTGTATTTTGTATTTTCATTTATATAATCTGTGATGTGCAGAAATATATGATCTCTGTAACACATCTAATTGTGTAAAAGTAGGTTGAACATTAAGCAGCAGTGAGAACCGATTTTATCAGGGTGTTTCTCAATATATTTCTCAATAGGCTTGCATTGGCTTACAGGCAATTCCCACCGCTATTTCTGTGTCTGTGGCATTGATGTATGAAAGCAGTGAGCAACAGAGACTAATTCAGCATCTACATTCATTATCTACATCTATGTGCACATGTCTCCGCAGAAGCATGGGGTAGTCAACAACCTGTTGCTGTAGGGGAGAATTAGCTAATGAGTGGGAATTGGCAGGGACCAAACTGGGCTAAACAGGAACATGATTTATAACTGCTCATAAACTTTACAAAGGAAAGGGTATGATTACCTAGACGACCAGCTTTTTATTTTCAAAATCTATTATGAAGTCATGCAGTGAATGAGAGTAAATGAGAATAATGCTTTCTATATAGCTGTATATCATAAGACTTTGGTTTAAAGCTGTGTATCAGCTCTGGGATCCCGCAGAAGCCAAGAAAAAGTCACAAGAGCGAATGGTCCGATATGAAGCTCACAGGACCAATAAAGGCCATGTTCATTAACATAGGAGCATATTGTTTGCTCGCGCTGTATACCTTGTTCATTCAGTTGTTTCACCCTGGACAGGATGGTTTCAAATACTAATTTGTTTAGAATTTGGAAATGGAACTAATTAAAATAATTTGAAAATATATTGCAAGCAAAAATAATAACCACAGAGGTGAAACTCTTCTGCAGGAGAGGAGCAGACTTTACTTTTTGCACCTCTCTATCTGTCAATGTTTCTGTTTCTGCCTTTCTCTCTTTTCCCTTTATTTCATCTCATCTTATAATGTTCTGTCTATATTTCTATCTGCCTGTCTGCCTCTCTGTATATTTCTGCTTGTCTTTGTCTTGCTCTGTCTTTCCCTTTCTTTTATGGTCTATCAATCACATTCTCTCTGTCTCTCGTGCAGGGACCTGGCAGCGAGGAACTGTCTTGTAGGAGAGAAGAGTGTAGTGAAAATCAGTGATTTTGGCATGTCGCGCGTGGAACAGGAAGGCGTGTATTCAGCAACTGGCGGCATGAAACAGATCCCAGTAAAATGGACTGCACCAGAGGCCCTCAACTATGGTAGAGCCACATATAGCTGGGTCTTTCATACATGTTAAACACCACAAAATTGGAAAGAGGCACCATGAGTCATCATTTCAATCCCTTAGGACTGTGTTTATTGACATAAATTCTTGTTATATAGTATGGCATTGTGCCATGTATGTCACACTGAGCAGGAGATTATAGACAGACTCAATAATCTCCAGCAGATGGTTGGATCTTTGGCGAGTTTTAATGCCTCATCAGAGAAATCTGTTGAGTGTCTGTTTTCCACCCAGGGATTATCTGTAATGTCACTCACCATGTTTGTTCTCATATGGAGTTTTTCAAATTTGGTTTATCAGAGCTGCAGATGCTTGTGAGTGACTCGTTGCTGCCCTCTGGCTGTGTTGTAGGGCGCTACACCCATGAGAGTGACGTGTGGAGTTTTGGAGTGCTGCTTTGGGAGACGTTCTCTAGAGGAGTAACTCCATACACCAGCATGAGCAATCAGCAGACCAGGGACGAAGTAGAAAGAGGTGAGATTACTGTAAAGTGTCACCTAAACCTTTCTGGCATCTTCTGTATCAGGAATCCTTATGAAGATTCCAAATAAATTTAAATCTGATCTTTCCAACAAGTTTTGATGTTCTGAGACACATTTTACAGACAGTACAGACATTTTGCAGTCAATCCATCCACACAGTGTAAATGAATCTGTCTATCTGAACCGAGTACCGGTATACAATCCAAACCTTGTATTTAACTTGCTCTAAATCAGGGGTGTTAAACTAATTTTAGGTAACGGGCTACATTACACATAGTACAATGTTAATGTCAAGACCAATAACAGATCGCCAGCTACTCTTAAATATGTTCATTTGTCAGTATTTGTTCAACGTATGGAACATCACCTACAAAACAAATAAACAGATTGCAATTAATTACCAAAAAAAAAACCACAAACAAAACTTATGAAGTACCAGATTTTTTTTATAGTGAATAAGTGTTAACCCCCTGGAACGTTGCCACATTTGGTTGTGGTGGAACAAACAGGAACTGAATTATATATCAGGTATCTACACCAAATAGCCGATATTGAAGTGGGGAGAAAATGAATATAGTGTCCGAATTATTTGCAAATAATCCATAAATGTTATGATTGCAGAAGTGATTGCTTCAGAAACCTCAAATTTTCTTGGAAAGAAACATTTTGAGAGTAGTTGAGTTTATGGGCCCTGCGTTGATTGCTCTATTTTGCCCCCTAGTAGAATAAGGGAGACTGAGTCCCTTTTTATTATTATTATTATTATTATTATTATTATTAATTTTAAACTTTTCAATTAGAACATTGATTCAAAATTAATTTGTTAGGCTGGATTATGACCTTCAATTTCACTCACCGCACCCAGTGAAATCCATTTAGTGTTTTCCTGAACCAAGGTTCGTTCACAGTTCCCTTTCCCTACATGTAAAAATATACATGTAACCATGATATTTGTTAAACAAAAGATATTCTGTAATAGAATTAGCAAAAGCAAAAGTTTTCACACCCTTAGGAAAAAAAAATAAAGAGACATATGTCAACCAACAAAGGTACAGCAAGTTAACAAATTAGGTCAAAAGATTAAGATATATATTTTCTTAATTGTTAAGATATTACAAGTAAACAAATGAAATTAAAACTTTTGCATTCTCCTTGACTTGCCGAAATGAGTAAGGGCTTAAAGGACAAATCCACTCCGAATGACTTGCACACCAGTATTTATAATCTTCAATTGTGCAAAAGATTATTTTTTGGTTGATTTTTAAAATATATTTCTATTTCTAATTAAATGTTCTAGTTTCACTGTGGTTAATGTCAGAAACTGTGGTTTCTGACATTAACCACAGTGCATCTGACTGATAACAGCTGCGTATACAAATGCAGATTTATCCTAAAGAGTGATCATCTATTTAAAGTTTAACCAAAAACTTTTACATACTCTGTTCATCAGATGTCTAGCAGATGTCTACGCAATGCATATATTAGGGCTGCACAATATGTTGTTTGTTAGGCATTATTGTAATTGGTTTTGACATCACAATACTGATAAAACAGAAGTTTGCAATATGAATATGAACACTCTAAGGGTGCTTTCACATTTGGCATTATTTTCCTTACTTGAACTGTGCCAGCATAGAGTCAATTTGCACAAGCAGCTGATCTTCTCTTGATTTTCTGCCTCTCATGCTAAAGAGAAGGCAAAATAACCTCCTCACCACCAGAGTTACACCAATTGTTTAATCTTTATGAAGAAAGTGTGAAAGCGCCCTAACAGAGCACAAGTTTTTATTTTGCATTCAAAGTGCTCAGGTTATGAATAAGTCTCAGTAGCATTGGCTCACCCAAAGCAATTCATTTTGGTGAAATGAATGCATCATGATCTTTAACTCCAACACATCATAGGAAATATATTAGTAGTTATTACTCTTGTTAACAAAAACACACTTGTGTTGACAAGCAGCAATCAAATGTAAAGAGACATGCAGCTATGGAAATGAAATATTGTGCACGCAGCAGCTACCAGGAGGCTGTGCTCTAGCTGTTAGTAAAGCCAAGGTTAAGCTTAACTTTATTTTAAATTTATTTTACTGAGCACACTGAACTGTTGAACTTTAAAACTGGTCCATGAACACTGCTCTGTAATTACAATTCATTTCACTTTTATTGTATAAAGTTGCCTGGTACAGTATTATGACTTGAAGCATACACTTGCTGGCCACGTTATTAGGAACACCATACTTATACTGGGTATATTATGTTAACATATAATACATTTGCTACAAACTATGTTGTAGGCAAAAACAATTTTTTTTTAATATTATGGCCAGAACCTGATTATTCATCTTCGTTTTTTGGGCAGTTTTCCAGAATTCAGACACAACAACATCTCACAGGTTTAAGCAGGCAAAATTCAGAGGCTTTTTATCATTTTATATGTCGTTTTGACTACAAACATTGTGTATATTGAGACCAGGACTGTTTTGGTAATGTTTTATGAAATATTTATTGTAAATGTGATGGTTGATATTTCATATGATGTTTGTTAATCACAGGGTATCGTATGCCAGCTCCCAATGGCTGTCCAGATGAGATCTATGCCCTAATGCGTCACTGCTGGCAGCATGACCCAAGAATGCGTCCTTCCTTCCTAAAAATCAGGGCAGAGCTACACGCTCTTTGCATTTAACACACACACACACACACACACACACACACACACACATATCTCTTAAGCTGTGTTGTTTTTTGTTTTTTTTTTATAAACATGCAAAATTATGTCTAATGTCTAAATGAACAGAACTTTTGATATGACTGTCTTTGTAATGTATATTTTGCTTCTGGAACATTTTTTATAATTTTTGTAATGTATTTAAATTGAAACCTTGCCATAACTTATGATCACGATGTACTCACATGACATTGGTTTTCCTCTAAATAAAGTCAGTGTTGTGAAACAAAGATGAAATCTGTAAAGATAAAATCAGACTTCACATGCATCTTATCTAATAGCCCTTGTGATGTAAACTGCCTTCATCATCAGCTATTCCTTACTATAGCTGGGGTAATTTAGCAGGTGATCTGTACATAATCAGGCTGACAAATGACCACAGCTCTCTTTCACAAGAACTGAATTTCAATTCTCCTCCAAAACAGTAAGGGAAATGGATTGCAAACTTAACTCCTCAATGCTGTGAAAAGGTCTTTTGCAGATGCATCATAACTGACATGAAGTAAATAGAACAATAGAGCCAGCAGACTGCATTCTGAAGCTTGACTTTACACACGTTGTTTTGCCACTTCTCAGAAAGGCATCGTCAGTCTGCCTAAATGATCCACACTATTTAAACACTGTGTATGATTCTCATGACATCATGAAATTAGTGTCATAATGATTGACAAATGTGTGTATCATGATTTATCAATAAGAAACACCTCACAAATGGCTTTCAACTTTGGTCTGATATTTTGATACTTCGAGATAAAGCATGAAGGGTACTATTCAACAAAAATACCTCATTAATGTGTTAAAATCAGTCATATTTTTGCAGAAAATATGTTCTTTATGCACTTTTGTTATAAGCTTTTCAAAAATAAAAATGACGATTGCTTTGTGAAAGTGCCAAATCTGCATTTATGTACCTAGTGATATGCTATGCATTCAGTGACTGAATATAGAAATCTTTCACTGTTTGTTTACTTCATCACTTCATTTACTACATCAAGTAATCAAGCAAAAAAACATAACCTTTATTTTTTATAAGATCTTTATTTATTTGGATTAAAATAGGTTTTGGGGTTAATTAATAGGTTGCTGCTCTTATGTCTGTTCCATCTGAGCTAAAGGTTGGGGTTAGGGTACAAAGACAATTGGGAACTTGTGAAATTTGTGGCAACAGTTTGGGGAAGGCTTATATATGGGTGTGAGGGTCAGGTGTTCACATACTTTTGGCACCACATCATGTTAGTATATTATGCCATATACCACAGCAAAGCTGAATTCTCAAATCTGATTAGTCATAAAGTGTACATTGTTTTTGTATAATCGCAGGGGTTGGACAATAGTTTAATGAACAGTAGCTTTATATTGATGCCCTCATTCTAATACATGTTGTTTCTATAGTAACAGTTAATTCACAGACATATGTATGGCAAATGATGAACATAATCCAAAACTAAAAATAAACAGATTTTTAAAAATGTGGTGTTTAACCAAGAAAAACGTATAATTGTTGATGTGGTGAAGTTGCGAAATCACACTCTGTGCTGTTACACAAACAAATTCCACGTTTCACGTTGGGCAGGATCATACCACCGTGGTATGTTATGTGTTATTGCATACATAGTGCTGTATTCATGCCTTGATAAAAGCAAGGCATGCTTTCTTAATGGAGAAACATAGAATTGTATCTAGAGTATATCATGGTTGTTGGGTCTGGATGGTTTCAGCTTGCAACATTAAAAAGGCAGTTTCAACTTTGATTTAAAAAAAAAAAAAAAAAGTTAGTAGGAATGTTTATTTGAGAAAATCTTTGAAATAATCGGAATCAGTCCGGGAATTATATGGTTCATAATAGATTCAATGTTTAAGAAATCTAATGAAGATAGAACACTGACATTAATAACCATAAATTATCTTTAACACAAGTAAAGACTTAATAACAAATGCAATAACTGTAATGAAATAATTTATTTACAACTGAATTGCAATCAATAATGGAAATAAAGAGGAAAGAGGAAATGCATACTTTTAAACATGGAAAGTTTTGACCACCTGGCAGAGGTGATCAGCTCTTTAGCTAAAATATCCAGATATTTAGCAGAATTCCGTCTTCAAAAGCCCCTGAAACACTAACCACAAAACACCCCAGACACTGATGATCCATAAAGTGTCTATCATGTGCTTTTCCTTGTAAACAGTCTCATTTTTCACCAAACATGCCATTTGTGCATGGCCAAAACTGCTACTGACTTTTTTAATGGAAGATTCTTTGCACCTGATTATCCTGTTATATTAAAGTTTCTCTAGCTTCTGAAGCTGCAAAGCAAAGTGGAATGAAGCAGTTACTTGGGATAATGCATAAGAATTGTATGTATTTGAAATGCAATATAATCCAGGTTCCTTATGTATTTATTTACCTCACCATTCTTGTTGAGTGGGTTTGTGAATGTGTGGTATGTGGCACGGCTCATGCAGGTACATCTTGACTTTGCTACTGTTTGACCTACAATAAACTCATGATCTATCGAGCACAAAGGAAATAGCAGGTACTACTTTGGTTGTTGAATACATTTTTACTGTTTAAAACAAATTTGCAGATGTGATCCTCCAAAGAAAGGTAAATGAATGTATCACATATTGCTGCCATTTGTAAGAAAATTGCTCCTGGAAAAAAAAGAAGGAAATCTCAGTTAGTGCTAAATGGTTCATATGGCATAAGCTAAGGGAGTAAAACTGGCCATGCCCTCTCCTGTAGCACCCCTGTCAGTCACGGCAGCACTCGTCAACCATGAGCATCTTTGAGCTCATGTGGATGGCTGGCTCAACGTTTCTCAGAGGAAGCATGTTAGACTTCACCGTTCCTGGTTGGTAGCTGCCATATGACAGGGGAGAGCTGTCTGGGGGAATTGGCAGGTGACCAAAATTAGGGGAAAATTTTGAAGAAGAAAAAAAAACCCAACTAATGGCTTAGATTTCAGCTTGTTATATATTTTCTTGCCCCCCAAATCAAGCTTTTTGTTGTAACCCCTACAAGTGGATTACTCATATTAAGTTGGTAGTTGCTAGCACCAGACATATTTGCAATCTAATTACATGCTAATTAAAAACCCTTGCAGAGATCAGAAAACACATGTAAATATTAAATATGCATTTTCTTTTTGTCCTGATCAAATTTTTAACTAAGTGTACACATATGCAAGATGGCTGCCCTATGTTTCCTGCAGTTGTTTTGAGCGTTGCTTGTATGCAACCTCGGAAATTAATGCTATTCAATTCCCGTGGCTCTGTGTGTGCGGAGTTTGCATGTTCTCCCTGTGCTGCGGGGGTTTCCTCTGGGTACTCCGGTTTCCTCCCCCAGTCCAAAGACATGCATGGTAGGTTGATTGGCATGTCTAAATTGTCTGTAGAGTATAAATGGGTGTGTGAATGTGTGTGTGATTGTGTGCCCTGCGATGGATTGGCACCTTGTCCAAGGTGTACCCCGCCTTTTGCCCAATGCTCCCTGGGATAGGCTCCAGGTTCCCCGTGACCCTGAGAAGGATAAGCAGTATAGAAGATGGATGGATGGATGGATATTTGGTTGCATATCTCTTGCTTGCAATAACTGCATCAAGCCTGACTCACTGACATCACCAGATTGTTGGTTTTTTCTTTTGTGATGCTTTTCCAGGCTTTTTACGGCAGCTTCTTTCAGTTGTTGTTTGTTTCGGGGGGATTATCCCTTCAGTCACCTCTTCAGGAGGTGACGTGCATGCTCAATTGAGTTAAGTTCTGATGAATGACTTGGCCAGTTTAAAACCTTCCACTTTTGTGGCCTGTGGAGGTTGTTGGTGATGTCACTGACTGTTGCTTTTGGCTTTTTTTCTTCACAGTTTTCACAATGTTTCTTTCATCAGTTGTTGTTGTTTTCCTTGGCTGACCCATTCAGTGTCTGTTGCTCAGTACACCAGTGGTTTCTTGCTTTTTCAGGACATTCTAAATTGTTGTATTGGCTATGCCCAATGCTTGTGTAATGCTTCTTATGGATTTTCCCTCTTTTCTCAGCTTCAAAATGGCTTGCTTTTCTCCCATAGATAGCTCTCTGATCTTCATGTTGAAAGAAAGACAGAGCTCCTCAGTCAGTTTGGCATCTCTATGCATGAAGTTGATAAACATACATTTCATCTTGGAAACCAGGTGAACAGAGATGTTTTGGCTCTGATGAACCATCTAGTGGATGTTCATTCGAATTCTCTAGATGTACATACACTAGATGTACTGTATGTGAACAATGCTGCTGCTGCTTTTGCATGTGCACATAAACTCATGTGTCAAGTATAAACTGGACTTTATAATGCAAGAACTATATCAACTGGTCCAGATTTATATACCTCACTATTGTAACTATACACCTTAGCTATTAGTTTAATTGTAGTTACCGAGTAATTAACTCAGTAATTAACCCAAGTTACTAAATAATATGCTTTAAAATGAATTACTGGGTGGCACGATTGCTGTGTCACAACTCCAGGGTCCACCATGACCCTGAGTAGGATAAAGCAATTACAGAAGATGAAGGAATCAAATGAATGATTGTATCACTACATACACAATATACAGAAAGGAGCTGTAAATGCAATTGTCTGTACAATTCAGTTTTTTTGCTTTCATTTAGAAATATGACTGCTTGTACAGAACACTGCCATACCTGTAATTCCAGGACATGCAGATATACCAGGAGTCAAAATTCCAAGAAATGCGCAACACACCTTCATGTCACTCAGCACTCTGTTGTTGTGCAACTCTTATGATACTGGCACTCATTCAACACGTTAAATAGTAATGATTCATGGATTAGACGCACTTTGTATGGCTTTTTGCTGCTGCCATGCTACACTACTGGTCTATATAATGCATCCAGCTCATTTGTCTCTTTTTTTAAATGACTTTTGTAGGAAGTGATTTAGTCACAGACTGTGACTGAATGCGGTGTAAATGCTACAAAAGAGAAATTCTGTTGTGTTAAACTTTTTTGCTTTGTTGACCTGAACACTGTCTAATTTTCTGATCGCTGCTTTGCATAGCTGAGCTGGTGTTTATGGTTGTATTCATTCATTTTCAAGTGGAAATCTGGAATATTTTTGAGAAAAGGTGAGACTTGTATGTACACCAAAAAAAATGGCTTCTCCAAGTCAAGCATGTTGCCTCATTCAGGGTTTTAGGTGTGGACGAAAGCCTGAGTGCCACAAGTGCCTTATGAGCCTCCCATAAGTGTCTTAAATGACTGTCCCAGCTACTGTTGTTCTACTTGAGGTTTATAAGGAACCAACAAGTCCATTTTTCACCTAAAATCCAAAACTTACTTCAGACAGAAAATGTCTTTCTCAATTGTTTCACAACTTTGGTTACAGGGAAACACCTCCTTGTCAGCTTGACATGTTGCGTGACCTCAGTCACAAGCTCTGTTTATGTAAGCAACATTAATTCAACATTAATTCAAGCTGTTAAAACAGTGCAACAAGCTATTAAAACAGTGCAAACTGTTCACTCTGTCATAAACCTGCTGAAGTGGATGCCATTTTCATAAATTGCAACTTAAAAGTAGCATTTTGTACATGCCTGTAAGTGATAACAAATCTTTATTGAGACATTAACATGCAAAACTAAGTTGTGTGATGCGGGCACATTAAAATGCTGTCTGTCAGCATCATGTGATTACCTCCCATGTCACCATCACCTCCTATGCTGTTGCTGTCTGCCACCTGTCATAATCAGCCGATAAGCTTACATTCCATTCTGCCAGCTCAGCCTCACCTAATCATTTGTGACAGGATACCCCAAAAGAGTACATTCCAGGCCCAGCTACTTACATACATTGAGTTACAAGGCAACCATTTAGACCAATGACTATACTGAGTGAGTGGATTATTATGTTACGTAAGTGACACTTATCATGTGTGCTCTGGAGAGGAAATGATAAAAACATGTTTTAAAGAATGTGAAAGTTGACTTAATAGGATCATAGACACTAGGAACGCCTTGTTAATGAGCTTGTATCCAAACACATGATTAGATGGTGCTATGTGTAAAATCGATTCACTTAGATGTGTCATTGCGGGGTGTTGTGGGATATGATCCACTACTGTAATATAATAGAAATGAGAAGAAATGCAGAAATGCATTCTTGTTTGTTCACTTTAATCTTTTATCATTTACAGCAGTGGTTCTCAGAGTCAGGGGATGGCCATGATTTCTTGTTTGTTTGTTTCTTTAAATTTTGTTACAGTGGTGGAAATAACAAAACACCTTAATCAGAGGTATTAAATTTATTATTGAGTTCTTAATGACTCTTTTACTGGTCACTTAAATAAATTTATCCCAATCCCCAGTAGCTCAAAATGGATCTATAAATAAAGTCAGTTTGGACCTAATGTGTTCTGTCAGTGTAATGCACCTCTGATTTGGAAGAATCTATATCTACTTCAGCAATCTGTGATGCAATCTATTATTTATTTCTCCAAGAAATTATGTCTAAAAATCGGTTATTGTCAAGCAAATTTTGCAAAGAGTTCTGGACAGATTCAGAATGGATTTTATACTCAGGTTGCATGGGTGTCTATGTAAAATGTTATGCACCAAGCATAGATATAGTATATGTATCTGAAAAACTATGCCAACACCTAAAATGTAGGTTTGTTTAATAACCTGGCAACTTAGTGTAAAGAATCTATTGTATGTTTTGTGTCAAGTTCAGGTTGTGTTGGTTTGATCTAGGCTAGGCTGCTGTGGGTGTGCTGCACTTTCTGCAGCAGAGATCCAGTACAGCGATGTATAGTTGCAATCAAGTGGTTTCCCCAAATTCAACTGAAAATGCAACTTATAATGATTTCTCCAGTTATAAATGTATTCAACTCCCTGAATAGAATCCCTCACAACAGCACAAATATGAAAACAGGTGTTGTCTCAAGCACACCTGATGCAACTAATCAAGGGCTTCATTAGTTGCACCAGGTGTGCTTGAGCTAGAACACATGAAATACCTGAAACTGGCTAGGGGTAGAAAATGTATGAAATACCTGGATAGGGAAGAAAAAGGAAGCTATCAATGGCTGCAACCAGATTTCTGAGAAGGCAGGTAGTGAAAAACACTCCAGTGACAGCAAAAGACCTGCAGCAAGACTTGGTGGCAACAGGTACTGCGGTTTCAGTGAGCACAGTAAGGCTCATACTAAACGCCGAAGGTTTCCATGCTAGAACTCCAAGACGTACACTACTGCTGACCCAAAAGCACAAGAAAAGTCGCTCAAAATCATAAAAATAAGCCACAGAAGTTTTGGGATTCTGTTCTGGGGAGCAATGAAACAAAACGAAGAAGAATGAAGCAAGAACTCTCTGTCCACAGTCAGGCATGGTGGTGGCTCGGTGATGCTCTGGGTCTGCTTTGCATCCTCTGGCACTGGAAACCTGCAGCGTGTAGAAGGCAAGATGGATTCAATGAACTATCAGGAAATCCTAGAAGAAAAAGTCATGCTGTCTGTGAGGAAGCTGAAGCTTCCAACAGGGCAATGATCCCATGCATACCTCCAATTCCACCAAGGCTTGGTTGCAGAAGAAGTCCTGGAAGATTCTATAGGGCCATCCACAGTCACCTGCCTGGAACCCCAAAAAAATCTCTGGTGGGATTTGAAGAAGGTGGTTACAGCACGCAAACCCAAGAATATTACTGAACTCGAGGCCATTGCTCATGATGAATTGGCTAAGATCCCTCAGGAACGCTGCCAGAAGCTGGTGTCTGGCTATGCATCTCATTTGCAGCAGGTCATAACAGCAAAAGGGTGCTCTACAAAAGATGCTTGCCATGAAGGGGTTGAATAATTTTGAAAATGGAAAAGTCATTATAAGTTGCATTTTCAGTTGAATTTGGGGAAACCAACTGAATGCAAACTTAATTAATTAGGCACATAGCTGTCAAGCAACGTGATCAAAGCGTGACATTCACTGTGTGAGAAAATCCCACTTAGCTCCCATGGTTTTAGACATCTTTATGCAAATCGACAGGTTCTGGTGCCACTAATTCCTAGAAGCAGCAATTGTTTGGTTTTAGTTTTAGTTTAATTAGGTTGGCTGGTGTTAGGTACCATCATGTTTTATTTATATTCTAACATAAGAATGGACAGTGAGGAGACAGGTGGAAAATGTCTTAGTAAATGTCGCAGGGTTGTACTGCAGCATGTCTCACACTTCTTTTATTTTTGAACATATTTGTCCTTACTCGTGTAGGAAATGTGGTTCACAGGTTTATGGCATATTTTTATGTTTGAAGTGATTTAGATGATAATACTATTCTACTATGTTATGAAACTGTTTCTATACTAATGTTGCCACTGTGTGAGTGTGATGATTTACACATGTACTACACAGGATGCATCATTAACCATAACACAGGATATAACACATTCTAAGACACGTACCTCTGAGTTCTGAATGAGGAAGTGACGACACTGTCCAGCCCAGTGCACAGACAGCACATGCTCCTGTTTTTGTTTGATTTTTTCATTGCAAACAGCTGAAAGTCTGTACATTTTGACAGTAAACCTGATTTGCAATGGGAGTTGAATAATTTTCATTGCAACTGTCTATTATGAAAACAGTGCCACTAGGCAAAAAAACAATTATATGCCATTTAAACTATTTTAACAACTGATCACAAGAAATATGTTTTAATACACATCTCCTGCACGGGTATCTGGCTGGCTAGAAATATATGATAATTGAATATGATTGAGTGCATTTGACAAATGATTTTATTTTATTTGAATTGTGTGGAGTTTACATAGACGTGTGGTTTTCTGCTAAGCTTACTTTCTGGCAAGGTTTTCCATGTGTCATATTTGCTTTGAAGTGACAGGTTTGATCATTTCGGTTTGGTAATCAATATCCACTTTATGTGCTACTCTATGCTAGGTATTCCCTGTGGTCATGAATGACATAAGGATTTTATGTGTACATATGTTGCCATAATGCACTTGAATGCTCATGTCCATCATCAAACTTTTTTGGATATCATATGGCATATTTACTTTCATGTTTGCCCCGCACCTCCAGGGTTAGGGGTTCGCTTCCCACCCCTATCCTGCACACATGGAGTTTGAATATTCTCCCCCTGCTTTGGGGTTTTCCTCTGGGTGCTCAAGTTTCCTCCCCCAGTCCAAAGACAGGCCTTCTAGGCTGATTGGCATTTCCAAATTGTCTGTAGTGTGTGAATGGGTGTTTGAATGTGTTTGCGATTGTGCCCTGCATCCCGGTTGGCACCCTGTCCAGGATGTCCCCCACCTTGTGCCCTGGGATTGGCTCCAGGCTCCCTGCAACCCTGTGTAGGATCAGTGGTACAGAAAATGGATGGATGGATGGATGGAAATTGCATTAGTTCAGTGCAGATCTTTTTTCATTGATTCTGAATTGCTTGTGTTCACTCCTCTTCTCTTCATACTGTTAAATCAGGGCCATCCTCCAAACATTATTCATCCATCCTTTTAAACAACTGGTAAAGGTAACAAAGGGTATCATTAAGAGCTACTGAATCTTCAATCTATAGTATAGGTGACACTGATATTCTAATTATAGAAATATCTGACAGATTAGACCTTGTGGACACATTTGACTGGACCCCATGAGGAAAAAAAAATTTTAAGAGCCAAAAAGTTTAGCATTAAATAGCTGCGGTGGAAAGCCATCACAACAAAATCATACTGAAACAGGAGGCATCACTACTTCTGCACAGTCCCATGTTTTGCCAGCAGTGACATTTAAAATAAATAAATAATTAAACTGTACATGTAAAAGTTGTTTAATTGTAAATTAAAGGAAATATGTAAATATGTAAAAATGTAATATGCATTATAGTTGGCTCTGTTTTGAGACACATTTATTCCTTGGCTGAATATCAAATGCACAGTAGGTGTTGAGCACAGCAATGATTTATATTATACCCTAGCTAGAGTTTGTAAATGATTTTTAATTTATATGTAATATAACAGTGCATTTGGGGTAACAGCAGATGAATATAAACCTGTGATTTGCCTTGCAACAAGCACTATTGTCAGAGCTGCTGTTATAGAAAATTCATCAACACCTGACCAATCAGAATCAAGAAGTCAACAGTGCTGTAGTATAAATGAAAATAAATATGATTAACCCTTGTAACTTGAAAATCATCTCTGGAAGGGGGATCTGCATGAATTCTATAGAAGAGAATAATGTTAGAACATGTTCACTAGTGCTGTATGATGAGTTAGTCTGAGGGGGTGTGTTGGCTTTCGCGTACTGTGATTGGTTGTACTATTGTGGAATGTGGAAAGAATGTTCCATGTAAGAATTATAACTGAAGAGGGAGAAAACAATAACATTTAAAGTAATTAAAAAGGTTAAAAAATAAATCAATCAAAAGGTTTTCTAAGGCAGTCTCTAGCTCTGTAATCAGTTCTTTCACACTGACAGTGCTGGGAGTCACATGTTCTGCTGGCATGTAACCACATGAGCACATGTGACCAGCAATCGTTGGAATGTTGCCCCGATAACAATTTTTTTTTGTTTAGTCAGACGTCATTCACTGTTCAGTTTTGCTCTAAGGATTGGACCCTGCTTAGACTGTCACAATGACATCTCATTTATCTACTAATCCATCTGTGACTTCAAACTACACAGATTCCTCTTTCCACCTCAGAAATCTTCAGATAACAGCATGTCAGTCAGTTTTCAGGGTGGATTGTCATGTGACTCAAAGCACAAGCAGAAACCTATGCACATAATGCAAACACAACCACTGGGCAGTGTTAATTAAAAAGATTTGGGTTGGTCTACTTGGAAGAAGAAATAAAATAACTTGCAGGTGCAGACTGATTAAAGGCTGTGATTAAGTGGTTGAACAAGTTCAACATGCTGAATGTTCTGCGTGAAAAGGTTGAAAACATAATTAGTCATTTTAAACGCTACAGTTGTCTCTGTTCTTTCTTTATTGCGGCAAAGCTGTACCTGGTTAGGGTTTTTAGGGTTATTTTGTCACTCAAAGCTATTACATCATTCTCCAGAACCATCCAGAGCCAACATTTTTTTAACTATGAGCCACAAATTAAAATGCACTTTAGATTTTAATAGTGGAAATTTTTTATCAGGCCTACATCATTAATCCAGTGCAATTTAAAACTTTTTTTTTTTTTTATGTATGTGTGTGTATATCTCAAAATAAAAAAGAAAAGATATGTGAAAGGTCTCCATGCATAAGGACATTTCTCTGCAGGAAAGGTTTATGTCTTTGTCTGAATGTTTGCAAATGCCTGTACTTGTTTTAAGGCTATTTGATGCAAGCTAATTGTATCTGTTAGGAAATAAATAATAATAATAATAGGTAAAATACTACAAAATCTTCCATGTAGTTGAAAAAAATATTCATGTTTGAATTTATAATTCTATTGAAACAGTTAGCATTTATACAACACTGTGCAAATATCTTGAAAGTAAACTTAGGTGACACTTCAATAAGGTACAATAATGTATGATAAAAAGTTGTCTTCCACCTGCAGGTTTTTAAAACCTGTTCACTTGATTAAGATTAAGATCAGTAGTAAAGTAGTAGAGTCAGCTGATGAGTCAAATTTACCCACTAGCATGTGCCAGATATACTGTATGCTTGATATTTAATGTGTTGATGCTCAATTTTTGCCATTTGAGTAAAGAATATATTTATTGACTTCTTCTGAATGCTAATCAAACTAAGCAGCTGTTGAATAGTTCAATGCAAATACTTCAGTGAATTCAAGTATATTTAAGGTTTAAGAAAAAGTGTTATACAGACAAACTGGGCAACCTGTACTTAATGCTGATGGGATTAGGGTTAGTTGGCGCATTTGGCATATAGGAACCAATAAATAAATAAATATAAAAAAGGTCAAACTAATGTCACCTGTCCACTTTTTCTTACATCTGTAAACCTTAAAATATATTTCCCTTTATGAAATATAATGTGGAAAAAATAATAATCTGCTAGTCATTCATTTATTTCTATTTTGTGTTTGTTCCTTAATGAGAATTGGCTAGAACATATAGAGCAGTGTTGAGTGATTTTAATCTTAATATGCTATTAGCGACTAATGAAATCAGATGCAATTTTTTAAAAATTCACTTTAATTTTTACTTTAAAATGTTACATTGCTTTCACATTCAAAGCTGAACATATCTGTCATAATTTTACAAAATAATCAATTTCTTTTCCCCTGGATTTCCAATTTTTTTCACAATAAATTTTATTCTGGTTAATTATTCACTTTATTCAATATAAATATTTTCACAATTAAAGTCGTTTCTTCTTACAGTTCACAGGTAGCAATGTCATCACTCGTGCCTTTCAGATATTCATCAGAAACCATGTCTGCTGACTTCTTTCTTTTTCCTGAGTCATGTGCAAAAGATGCATTTGAAACAGTCAAACAGGTGTCCGGCTGAGACACACCTCTAAAGAGTCACCTATATATATCTCTGCACATAGCGTCTCTTTACACAAACTCCTGCATGAAAGGTATCCTGTATCCTGTCTTTGGACTTCAATTATAGTCGCAATGGGAAACTGTTGCCAAAGTTTGTGGAACTCTCCTAAAAACACTGATATCCGGATCAGCCTGCCAGCTGTTTGCTTTGTTTGGCAAACTGCCATGATCATCCTATTTGGGGTCTTTGTGCGTTATAATGAAGAGTCTGATGCTCACTGGTCTGAATTTATGAAAGAGAAGAATATTTCAAGTAATATTGAAAATGATTTCTACTACAGATATCCAAGTGAGTATGGATTTATTCTACTCTGATTTATTTATGTACTTGAACAATTTATGAAATCTTGTTTTAGATTCTAAATAGTATCTATTATATTGTAATGATGTTAACAGCATTCTTCATTCTTTCTACATCTAATATTGTATATAAAAGAAAAAGAAATACTTACGACCAGGAGTTAATCTGCCCAGAGACTGAAAAACTGTTTTATTCTCAGCTCTGTGGTAATATTACACTTAAAACTGTATTAATGTAGATCAACTGATTTCTCAATTGACAACTTATGTTGTCTCATTGATTCCGTAATCAAATCTAAAGGCCGAACTGCAGTACTTTTTCTCCTAACCCAGCAAATGAACTGTAAAGGAAACTGCAACAATAAATATGTTGTCATTATTTAAGTGAGGCTGTTGGCTGTGAACCAAGTAAGCTTAATGTGACAAAAGACTTCTACCTCAGAGCCTTGATTCTTCTCTAATACCGCCACCTTTTTTCCCTCCTCTTTTGTTTGTTGGACAGGTTTCCAAGATGTTCATGTCATGATCTTTGTGGGTTTTGGCTTCCTCATGACTTTTTTGAAGCGCTACAGCTTTGGTGGAGTGGGCTTCAACTTCCTTATTGCTGCTTTTGGGCTTCAGTGGGCCCTGCTGATGCAAGGCTGGTTCCACTCACTGGACCCAGCAGATGGCAAGATTAAGATTGGAGTAGAAAAGTAAGAACTGGCTTGACTAGTTCATTTGAATGCAACTTGAACCTGAAATGTCTGCTCCGTGTTCAATGTTTGGCATCAAAACTTTCAATAATAATAATGCAATGAACTATTTTTAATTTAATGTATATGTTATCTTTCTATCTCCAGTATCATCAATGCTGACTTCTGTGTGGCGGGGTGCCTAATCGCGTATGGAGCTTGTCTGGGAAAAGTCAGTCCTGTACAGCTGATGGTGTTAACTCTGTTTGGAATCACCTTATTTGCAGTAGAAGAGTACATCATCCTCTATCTTTTGAATGTATGTGCCACTGGTATACAATTATAAAACTGGACTGAGCATAATTTCATGTATATTTTGTGAAACCACATTCTATATATCCACTCATGTCTAGAAATCCTATTGATTATGGTTATCTGATTGTAACATTCCTACAGGCCAAAGATGCTGGTGGCTCCATGGTCATCCACACATTTGGAGCATATTATGGTCTGACAATATCGTGGGTGCTCTATCGACCAACTTTAAACCAGAACAAACGTCTGCAAGGATCCACTTACCACTCTGATGTCTTTGCTATGATTGGTGAGAAAATATTCATTTCCAAACACAGAATATTTAATAAGCATAAAATCTGATAACAATGACTATAATCTTCTTTTGCTCCAGGCACTCTCTTCCTCTGGATGTACTGGCCCAGTTTCAACTCTGCCATTGCACATCATGGAGATGGGCAACACCGAGCTGCCATCAACACGTACCTGGCCTTGGCATCCAGCGTCCTCTCTACCTTCGCCATATCTAGTCTTTCTGCCAAGAAGGGCAAATTAGACATGGTAATTCAACATGCCTCTCAAAAAGTGTATTTTAGGTCATGTATATGTATGAAGGACACTTGAAATCATGTCAGGTAAAAGATGTAACATGCATAATCTCTTGATTAGGTTCATATCCAGAATGCCACCCTGGCTGGAGGTGTTGCAATGGGAACTGCAGCTGAATTTATGATCACACCCTATGGCTCACTTATTGTTGGCTTCCTCTGTGGGCTCATCTCTACTTTTGGCTACGTAGTGTTAACTGTAAGTGTTGCAAGAGGATACATCTGACTGTTCTGCTAAATGTAAACATTTTTATTGTACCACTAAAATGCTTGGTTCTACACACAGCCTTTCCTCGAGAAAACCTTGAAGATCCAGGACACTTGTGGGATTCATAATTTACATGCCATGCCAGGAGTCCTTGGAGCAATTGTAGGTGCCATTACAGCTGCCACTGCCAGCGAGTCTGTCTATTCACATGAAGGGTAGGTGTACTTGACACATAAGTAGGTTTCCAAATTTATTAAGTGAACTGACAAATTAAATTTCATTGCCTTTTCCCAGCAATGGAAAGTTTTTGATAATAAAACAAATAATGAAATATCATTAATATATTCAATTTCAGATTGATCAGCACATTTGGATTCACGGGTAAATTTGCAACAAGGTCGCCACAAACACAGGGAGGCTATCAGGCTGCTGCTCTTTTTGTGGCTCTTGCCTTTGCACTAGTCGGCGGAGCAATAGTGGGTAAGTATGTTTCAGTGCATATAATCGATTGAAAAGTGATGCAATTTAGGGAGCACTGGTCAAAAATGTCTGAAGCACCTTTAAACACATATTTAATTACCACTAACCAGCTATCATCATAAAAAGTAATTACACAGAAAATATCACTGGAGAAAATGTTTTTTCTGGCTTGGTCCTTAACCAACTGTTGAGTTCCTCCAGAAAATTGAGCTCCTTACCACCTGCCATTTGGAATTTTTTATAAGAACAGCATATCTGTTTTTAGTATCCTAAACTATTCATAATTTGGATCTGTAAATTGTGGAGTTCTGAAGTTGTTGTTTTCTTCAATATTTGCAGGTTTTATCTTGAAACTGCCTATATGGGGAGACCCAGCTGACGATAACTGCTTTGATGATGAAGTGTACTGGGAGGTAAGTGATATGACAAAATTCAATAGCAATTCTGTCTGTCTTTACTACATTTAAATGTTTAGGTATCTAAATGGACGGAACTTAAAAATATGTCAGAAATTAAATTGTTATGGGAATTTGTTTTTGTGCAGCTACCTGAAGATGAAGAAAATATCTCGCCAATCCTGGAATACAACAACCACTTTGCTAACAAACAATCTGACACATGTATGTGAGTAATATATAGTAAAATTAATACTAATAGTATTTCAGTAAGGCTAGTAACAACAATGGATCACCTACAAGTTAATACTGATGAAAATCCTGTAAATTGGGAAAAACTCATGTGCGTAAATTGACATATGTGAAGACTAGCTAATGTAAGCTTTGACTGATCAACTTCAAACCATATAATGGTTTAACTTGCATTTAATATACAGATTATGCTGTCAAATTTTAAATAGCATATTTATTCCAGTTACACACACACAAATGTACTATTATTTTTTTTTTTTTTACATCAAGCAAGCCAACCCAAATAAATTTTAAAATAAATAGGACTAGACATACAACAAAGAAATTCTTCTGTATGAAACGAGGCCGGTCTCATCTGCGCATATGGAAGCCATAAGTCAAGGCTATGCAAAAGGAAGAATTTATATTACTGGAAGAGTTAACACATGCTGCACTCAGGAGGCAATGGATAGTCAGAGACTGGGATGATGTTTTTAAGAGGATGAAAGTCGCTTTATAAGTCAGCTCGGTTTGCCCCAGTATCTTCTTTCACTGCTGTGCAGCACTTTAAAGCCAGCATTAATAGAACGAAAAGATGCTGTGTCATTCTTGTGCATGTACAAGTTTTGTCTGGGCTTGGATTTCTTGCTTTCTTTCAGAATTTTGACTGTAAATCTTACAGTCAAATCTTTAAGATTTGACTGTTGATCTAGTTTTCTAATTCAGTTTCTTTAAGTTTTTTTTTTGTAGGGTTTTTTTTAGGAGGTTCCTAACCAAATTACTATGTTTTCCTCTGCTTGAATTACTTTCTAAAAATAACTAAATGCAACTAATTTCTGAGCTAATATAACTATATTTTAAAAAGGTTTTTTTTTTCAATCCTGTTCAATAGGCATAGTCAGCGTACTGTAATCAACAATATAGAAATGTGTGCTACTAGTTCCTGAAAACCTAATGTCTATAAACAAAAAGATAAACAGATGTGCTTCTTCCATTTTAATGGAATAAAAATCCCCTGCCTTTTGTTTATTAATGGCAGTGTCAGGTTTATTTGTAATGTTACCTACTTAATGCCCTAAACAAGATTTAACAGATTTAAAAAAAAAAAAAAAAAAAAAAAAAACTTTATCACTAAAAAATAGTGATACTAAATTAATAGAATTAGTGATACAAAATGAACATTCTTTATGTTTCATTGTCAGTTTTCTTATATGTCATGTCCTTTATCATTTTTTAGGTCAGAGTCCAGCTTCTCCGTAGAGCAGAGCTAATCAGATTTGGAAAATTATACAGAGATGATGCAGATCAGTGCTGAATGAAACCTGCTGGACGAGGCCTTGGCAACCAGGAAATCTATGATATAATAGCATTTTGCTTGATTTAACAGCCAAATTAAAACTGAAAATTACTAGGTGCCATTTCTGTAATACTAATTGCTTTATTAACATTTTGCTGTATGTATGTATGTATGTATGTATGTATGTATGTATGTGTGTGTGTGTATGTGTGTGTGTGTGTATGTGTGTGTGGTAAACTAATTTTGTTTTCATGGTTGATCATTGACAAATGCATTTTTTTCAAGAAAGAATTAGCACATTTTGTTTAATGAACATATGTACAAAGGCTTGAGTTATCTTTTTCTTCTCTCCAGAATTGAATGGTTGAGGCTTTATTACTGCCCTTTATTACTGTGTGATATTTATTCAGATTGTGCATCGTATTGTATTTTTAGGTTTGTGAATGTGACTGATTTTATTTAATGCCTTATGCATGCATTATTATTATTATTATCTGCTGGCATTAAAGTAAACATTTAAATTAATTGTGTATTTTCCTATTGTTGCCCATCATGCACAATATTCAGCCCAAATACACATGGCTGAAAAGAAATTATACATTTGTATAAGTAATTCCTAAGTAATTCCTTAGCCAGTTTTTTTGTAAATATATGGCTTAATTCAGATACTTTGAATTATGAAGTATTATTTTGAATTATTGAATGTGTAAATATAAAATACAATGAGTGCTCACTTGTATTTTGTGAAGAGTGAAATATTTAGGCTTTTCACTTATGGGCTGCACTAACGGGGTAACAGTGAGTTCATGGAGTTTCTGTCTACCCAACTGTTGCATTATGTGAAACAGTATGTGATTTGCTTTGATTAATGATACTTATAATTAAAGAAGGCACTAATCCAATACCCAGTGTTGGTATCGTGGTCGACACCAGCAAAAAGAAATAAAAAATAGCACTGGAATAAGAATTGGAGCTGGAAATTTTTACATTTAAAGAGACAACTGTTTTTTTCTTTTCTGTGATGGGTTTGCACCCTGTCCAGGGTGTCTCCCGCCTTGTGCCCCGGGTCCCCGGGATAGGCTTCAGGCACCCTTTGACCCTGTGTAGGATACGTGCTACAGAAAATGGATGGGTCATAAAAATCCCATGTTGTTTTTTTTTTAATTTAGTACTGTCCTGAATAAACTAGTTCACGTAACATATGTTTATATATAGTCCACAAGACAAGATGATCACAGGACGATCGGTGTAAGTTATTATTATTTTGTGTAAAGAACTTTTTTATTTATTTAATACTGCCCTTCAGAGGCTAAATATGATAGTTACATGTCTCCCAGAAGACAAAATACTAACAATTTACACAGATTATCCTGTTCAAAGGTTTACACCCCCCTGGAGCTTAATGTATCGTGTTGCCTTTTTGAGCATCAGTGAATGTTTACACCTTATGTAATAGTTGTGTACGAGTCCCTCAGTTGTCCTCAATGTGAAAAGATGGATCTGGTGTGGTGGCTTAGTGGTTAAGGCTCTGGGTTACTGATCAGAGTGTCAGAGGTTCAAGCCTCAGTACTGCCAAGCTGCCACTATTGGGCTCTTGAGCAAGGCCCTTAACCCTCTCTGCTCCAGGGGCACTGTAGGGACACCATGAGGCTGACCCTGTGCACTGACCCCAACTTCCTGACATGCTGGGGTAAGTGACAAAGAATTTCACCATGCTGTAATGTATATGTGACTAATAAAGACTCATTAATATTATTATCTGAAAATCATATTGTTGGAAAGTGGTAAAATATGCAGAAGATGCTGGAAAAGCAAAGAATGTGCATGACCTGGAGGATTTTCCTGAAGAACAGTGGACATTTTAACTGCTCAGGACAAACAAGGGACTCATGAACAACTATCACAAAACAAAAAAAAACAGTCATGGCTCATCCAGGCTCATCCACACACAGTATTAAGAATCAAGGGTATGTAAACTCTTGAACGGGGTAATTTTTATAAATTCGGCTATGATCTTGTCTTGTGGACTATATGTTAACATCTGTTATGTGAAATAGTTTATTCAGGACAGTACTAAATAAACAACAACATGGGATTTTTATGATCCCTCTTATTTTGTTAATAGCGTTAAGATTTAGAAGATTCAGCAAAGGGTATGCAAACTTTTGGGCACAACTGTATATTTTGTGTATTATATTGACAATATAGGTGATTTTTGTGTGAAAGAGTTTAATTGTGAAGTGCTTCACATAAAAAAAAATTAACGCTTAGTAATATTTAAAGATACGATATAAAATGGATATTGATATCAGCTAATATTCAAGGTTTCAGGATCGGTATCGATATCAGAAAGAAAAAGTAATTTCGTGCTTTTATAACAATTGTATTCAGCAAGAAACATTATAGTATATTATTGTAGAATATAGTTAGCTGTCCATGTCAAGAAAAGATTACAGTAGGTGTTTTGTGATTTTCAGAGATTTGGCAGACCTTTATTAAAAATCGATCACACTTAAATGCATTTTCTAACATGCCTCAGTTAACTTGGAAAGTTCTGAAGTAAGCAAACAAATCTTCTAGAATCAATGTCCCTACTCCCACACCATTCTACAAATCATACATAAGTTATAGATTATAGTTTTTATTTCCAGTGTGCATGATTCATTTGTGGTCATTGTTCATTTCTGACTGTGTAGGGTGTGTAAAGCACCTCCCTCTCATTTATGTAAAATGTTGTTTTGATAATGTGAGCTCCAACCTAAGCTCTGTTTTGCAGCTTGATCTCCAACCTAAACTAAGAGATGTTTCTGTCACATGGCTTGATAGTTTTCAAACTCCAAGTCACCCTTCATATAAATGTCAAACAACATCCTGACTTTTTCCTCAAATATAGTTCTATGGTAATGTTGTCTTCTAACACAGTGTATTCCCATAGTATAGACAAAACTTGGACAGAGCAGGACCCTTTTGTTAAAAAGTGCCCTGGTTAAGGTCTATAACAATTATACTTTATATATAATCCACTTTTTTTTTTTTTGCCTTCTTGGTGGTTTTGAATGTAGTTCAGCTGCACTGTTTTCCAAGAGCTGCTTCAGTGAGGCCCAACTGAACCTGCCTCACCCTGGGAATATAGCTAATGGGTTTTATTTCATCCCTCCTAACTGTCAGGGACAGTGAGAATACCAACTTGTGTGTGTGAACACACAAACATATTGAGACCTTTGGTTTCCACTGCTACTTTCACTAGTGATTGCTTCCTCCCTGAGCAGGTCTGTTTTCCCAGTAGTGGAAGATCTCCATGATTTGGTCATGAGTCTGAGGTGACTGTGATTAAACCTGGGGTTTCTACGCATGGCCATAATGCAAAATTTTATGAACCTGGTTGCCTTCAATGTAGGTGAATCTATAGAACATTCCAGGTTATGCCCAATACAGGCCTTACAGTGCATTTACACTTAGCAGACATCCTTATTCAGAATGACTTACATTCTATCAATACCATATCCTCATGCAAGTTCAATGGGTCATGGTCCAAGAATATCATTCAGTGAAAAGCCTGTTAGTGGGATATTAGAATTTAGTACAGGGTTATGAAACCCAGATCACCACCAAGGCTCATTGTCATTGAAACCAATGTCAACCGAACAAGAACTCAGTGAGAAGGTTGCAGAGAAAGATGGCTGTATGACAGTGGTATTTATTACAAATACCTTTATATATTCAACTTTAGAACTTTTTGTTGAAGGTCTCAGCATGTAAGCAAAAGCTCACAACAAATTATCCAGGTGATTCTCACTACCCCTGCTGATTATCCAGAGTTCATAGGAGCACAGTTATTTATGTAACTGGCATTTTTTCACCTTGGGTTTCAAGAGTTACATTATTACTCTTCTGAAGTAGTACAGTTCCCTGTAAATGCACTCATTAGCATGCCTCATTTAACCTGGACTGTTTTTAAGCAACCAAACAATTCTTCTAGGATCAATGCGCTCTCACACTGTTAGGCACATCTTATAAATATTATAGATTATACCTTTTCTATCCATTGTGGTTGATTCGTTCATGTTCAATGTTCATCTCTGACTGTGCAGGTTGTGTAAAACACCTCCCTATTAGTTATTCACTTTGTTTTGTGATGACTCTAAGCTTGAATTCAAACCTAAACTCTGAAATGTTTTTGTCACATGGCTTGACAGTTTCAAGACTCCAAGTCATCCTTCATGCAAATGTTGGACAATGTCCAGACTTTTTCTCAAATGAATTTCTATAGAATTGTTGCACATTGTGATCAATGTTGTCTTCTAACACAACATATTCACATTGTCTAGACAAAGATACAACAGAGCAGGAACCTCTCAATATTTTCTTGTTATGTTGGGCCCTCCTGTTAATATGTATAACAGTAATAATTTTATATGGTATCTACCTGGTTTACAGAACAACAACATGCACCTGGAGAGTAGTCAAAAGCAATGTTTGGTTGTCCTATTTTCTCTGTCAGCAAGACACAATTAATTCAGTTCTGCCTGGGAATATAGCTGATGGGTTTTGTCAGCTTGTGTTCCAAGACCTACATTATTCTTGGACAATTCTTCTGGTGCAGTTTCTTTTACTCTTAGTGTACTATTGAAAAACATGTGACAAACTACAGCTTTAGTTGTCCTGCATTTCTGAAATATAAATTGTATTCATTATGAGAAAATAATACAGAAACCAATTTGGGGGCTTATACCGCAATCCATATTAGGGCTGCTGATCTAGGCTCTTGTCAGCGTTTATAATGACCAAAGAAGGTAAAACTGGTAAATACACTAAAAATAAACTTTACTTAAGTGAAAATGTTGTGTCAAAATTTTATTTTAAAAAAATAAATGTGAAATTAAATTTTTTAAAAGTGTCAAAAAAGGAACACTTTTTTCAAGCCATTCAACAACAGACTGTGTGATCATGAATGGTAACATTTGGGTAGGTGTAGTGGGAGTGTTGTTGTCTTTGCCAAACCTGTTTTCTGCCTTCAGAACAGCATGAATTCATTTGGGCATGGATTTTGTAAAATGCTGGAGATGCTGTGCAGGATGTGTTGTGCAGAACTGGTGTGCAGTAGCTGTTAAATGGACAGCTATCCATCTAGTTGTGAAATGCCCTTTCTACCCCATCCTAAAAGTGTTTGAAAGGGGTCAGATCCATTGATTGTAAAAGCCACTGAAGCAATGAAAACTCACTGTTATGTTCTTGGAACCATTCATTTTATGGACTTCTTTGCTCACTTCCATTACTGATACTTGCATCAGCATGATGCCAAAGGTAACTTTGTCCAACCAGGCAACTGTTTCCCTTTCCTCAGTTGCCAGGACACACACACACACACACACACACACACACACACACACACACACACACACACACACATATATATATATATATATATATATATATATATATATATATATATATATATATATATATATATATATATATATATATATATATAAATAATATACACACACACGCGCGCACACAAACACACAGTGTTCTGGTCAAAAAAAAAAAGAACAGCCAACAGAGCATCACTGTCTAAGGAGATTGCTGTAATACCTCAAACAAACCTCACAGACTCAAAAGAAGAATCATACCAGCTGTGTCATTTATGGGATTAATTTGTTAAATTCCATTCCTGAAAGTGATACCACCTATATACAGGTAAACATGCCTAGGTTACTTAATAAATTAGTATGTGCCTCCAGATTCCTCTGCCCAACTCATTGTGCAAGATAACTTCAGTTAATTATGTCTGAGTTGTTTGCAAAGCAGTTAGTGGAGAAATGAGATTTGAAATGAGACTGTCAGTCAAATAACTAAGCCATAAATCGTTGGTGTTGGGACGAGAGCCAGTACTTTTGTTTCTTTTGAACGTTGGCAGTTTCTGTAAACCTGCGTCACAAACTGAGCCTAAGGCATTGAACCACTACAGCTCATTTTCCCTGTTGTGGTTTACTTGAATCTTTTTTCTGTTTCTAGAACTTCACACGCAAGCACAAGAAACTGGGAACTGTTTAATTTTTACCTTCTACTGCACATATGGTGAGACTCATTTAAGAAACGTTACATCGCGTTTTATTTTATTTATTTTTATTTCAGGGTGTATTTTGGGGTATGCTGCCATATGGCAACACCATACAACAATGCAAGTAGGTGTACTGAACATTTAGTACATTTTTGCCACTGCTGAAGAAGAGGTACACATTAGTGCGTTTATCTTTTCACTTTTCTTTTGTTCGGTCATGTCAGTGCCGGAAGTACTGCCAGACTACATTCCCCATCAGCCCCTGCACACCACAAGACCTCACAAAGACCTGAGTCACAGTAATGTCTAATGAGCACTAGTATTTAAGTTCTGTCATTTGAAACACTCTTGGTCTCACGACTGTCGTGTTCATTTCACGTTCATGTGTGGTTTTTCGTTTGCCAAGTTCTTGTTCATGTTTGTAGAGTTTGTATTTGTGTATTGCACTAATTAAATGTTTATCTGTACTTGCACATCACGTTATGTAGGCGCAGAACAGAAGCAAGTGCAGGTATGGCAGTTTATTCACATAATTAGAAGTACAGAGGATCAGGCAGGAAACAAAGTCCAAGGCAGACGAGGGTCAAACAATCAGGCAAACAGGCTAAACTAGACAGAGCAGAGAATCAAGGTCAACAGGGTAAACAAAGTCTATAACCAGAAATGCAAACACGAGATCAGGCTTGGAAATACGACAGAGACTAAGCAACTGAGCGTAATGCTTTGCGAAGTCATTCTGTAGACCCAGTCTCTTTGTACTGTGGTTGTGAGTGCTGTGAATTGGTAACAGGTGTGTGTGATTAGAATGAATGTGAGTGTTCTGGGAGTTGTAGTCCATGGCGGCCATGTTTGTAGGCTGCAGTGCAGGATGGGAAATGTAATCACTGGTTTGCTGTGATATGGCATTTTATCCATCTCTGACTCATTACCCTGACAGTCATATGGGAGTTTTTCATTTAAAAATGGTCTAAGCTTACTTCAAAATGAAGCCATCCCTCCCACTGAAATAAGATATACATGATTTACATGTAGGAGTTTACACATTACATGAAGTACATTCCTCGAAGTACATACTTGTCTCCTGTTCCTGTGAGTCTGCTAAAACTGACTCTTCTTCACTTCTTGCACTACTGGTTCTCTCCACGATATACTCTGCCTTTCTTTCTCATACCTGAGATCAAAGATGCCTTAAGATGACATCTTTGTAGATTATGATTTTAAATAAAGTGCACAGTGTATAAAAATTGTGTTTTTGTGATTTCAATGCATTTCTATTTGAGTTTACACTTCACTCACATGCATGAGTGAAAAATAAAATAAAATAAAATAAAATGGAATTGTATAAGATCTTTACGCAACATGTCCGAGTCTGAATCTGCCTTTAGTGTTAATCAGGGAGATCATGGAACATTTTATTTAGCTTCTATTTGTTTACCCAGTTTATAAAGTGGCTGTGATAAGCATACACATATGTGTGCTTAGGCTACTGTATTTGTTCTTTATAACATGGGCAAGTTTAATTGAAATAATGTGCGCTTGCTAGCTACATTAGTTAGCTTGGCTTGAGTAAGGTTTTGTTTCACTTTGGAAAAGCAGTTAGCTGCAAGTAAATTAAAACAATAAATATGGTGTTTAAGTTTAGTATGTGACTCTTTGCACTTGATATTAATTGTATATACTAATTTATACACCTTGGGTTCCATGACCAGTCCGAAATTATATTATGAACGATACTAGTTTGTCACCCAAAATAACAGAAAGAACTAGTTTACAATTTAGAAGCATCATATGCAGCCTATATATTTCTTTGTAATATGACTTGTCATTAGGGACTGTAGCTGCTTTTAGATGAGTTTTGGCATGTTCTTATTAGCCAGCTGTGACACACTTCTGACCCGTCCACTATAAATACCTCTTCAATCAGCAGCTGGAAACACAACCTCCTAACAGAAAGGTGCCCTCGCTTTGGTTATCAATTTTGAACTTTTTTTTTCCCCCCCAGACACCAATTACACAACAATTCCTCTCATGCACCACCTTTTTGTCGGACAGCTTTCCAAGATGTGTATGTTATGATCTTTGTTTGTTCTGGCTACCTCATGGCCTTTTTGAAGCACTACAGCTTTGGCAGAGCAGGCTTCAATTTCCTTATTGCTGTCTTTGGTGTGTGTGCCCTGCTTAGGTGAGGCAAATTCCATATATTCTCCAAGTTTCATTTTCATTGCCAGATCAGTGCCAGAGAAGCTGGCCAAAGTGCTCTAGATAAACTGGTTCTACTGAACAAACTGGCAAGTTAAAGCACAGTAGCACTCTGGTCTGTAGTCAGTGTTGTTTTTTTATTTTCAGTTTCATCAGTGCTGACTACTGTGTGGTGGGGTGCCAGATCGTGTATGGAGTTTATTGGGCAAAATCAGTCCTGTACAGCTGATGGTGTTAACTCTGTTTGGAAACACCTTATATGCAGTGGAAGTGTAAATTATCCTCAATCTTCTACCTATAGGTGTCACTGGTTGCCAATTATAGAACTGGACTGAGCATAATATATGTACTGTACAAGAGTTGAAATCATGGTCTGTTTGATCATATTTGTCACATTTGATCATATCTATTCTAGTAATGCTAGTAATCATGATTATCTGATTGTTACAGGCCAGAGATGCAGGTGGCTCTATGATCAACACATTTGAAGTATATTATGGCCTGGCAATATTGTGGGTGCTCTATCAACCGAATTTGCATCAGAGCAAATGCCTTCAAGCCTCCACATACCACACTGATGTCTTTGCTATGATTGGTGAGTTAAGGTAGACCAACCAACTATCTAAACTTTAGTTCAGGTTGAGATCTGGGGTGATTTTTTTCTCTCCAAATAACATAGTACAAAGACAATCAGAAAAGAGATACGAAATCTAACTTTAAACACTGAAAATGATAATGAAATATGTATTTAAACAGCAATTAAACAATAAAAGAATTAAACATCATTAAATAATTTAAATTCTTTGTCCCAAGTACATTCTTCCTCTGGCCAAATTTCAGCTCTGCTATTGCTCTACCTATTTGGCCCTAGCAGCCAACATCCAAACCACCTATTTTCAACCTTTCTGCCAAGTTGAACAAGTTAGACATGGTAATTTTCCTAGCCTTAAATAGGATTATGACAGACAAATGTGGCAGACAAATAATTAGCATTCCAATGCCAAGCCTTCTATGCTAAAGCCCAAAATTTATGTTGCAGAACATGCAACATACAAAAAGAAATATACAACCAACTGATTACCAATTTGTTTTTTCAAATGGATTGAATGTTTTTCCTGAAGGATTGATTAACTGAATTAGGCAAGTTAAATTAGGAGTTTGTGAATGCTTAAACCATAGATATGTGTATTATATTCTTAATACATATTAATAACGCATTTTTTGTTCTAGTGATGATTTAAGAATTTTCTGAGTCCATAATGCACTGTGACTGTGTACCTATATGTAATTCATAAATTTGTACTGGACAGCTTCTCACTACGTCTGGGTCAGCTTACTGGCTAGAACTCGTCTAGAAAGTTAACATAGCTACATAGCTTAATTTGCTAATGCCTATTTGATTAACATTATACAGTATGTGTACCAGCTGGTGATAGTTTGATAGATACTCAGCTTTTAAAGCAAAGAAATAAAATATTTACATGGACACTGTCACAATTCGAGGTTGAGCCAGAAGCAGGTGCAGACAATAACATTTATTGAAACAACGTACTAAGAAACAAAAGACACTAAGACAACTTGACAAAACACTGTGGCATGAAACAAAACACTGAAACATAAACTAACAAGATCAAGAAACATGGAACACAGCTGTCTAAGACAATGAAAGACAAGCACACAGTGCAGACCAGGACTACATATACACGAGTGCTCATTAACCAAAACGTGAATCAGGTGCAGGTGGTCATGTGACAACTAGAGCAGTGCAGTGGCTGATGGGAAGTGGAGTCCAGAGTTTCTTGATACGTGACAGAACCCTCCCCCAAGGGCGCTACTCCCGGAGTGCCCAAAATTATACGTCCTCCATCGGGTGGTCCTGGCCCCCTGCAAAACATGTCCCCAGCAAAACCAGGAGGCCGGGCGGCTTCCACAACGGCACAGGGAGGCTGAGATACTTCCTCGGCAGAGCATGAAAACGGGGCGACGTCCTCGGCAGAGCATGAACACGGGGCAACGTCCTCCACGGGACAGGAGAGGGGGGCGACGTTCTCCACGAGACTCAAGGGGGGAGCGAGGTTCTCCGCGAGGCCCGAGGGGGGAACGATGCTCTCCGCGGAGCCCCAGGGGGGAACGATATCCTCTGTGGAACAGGAAGGGGGAGCGACATACTGAGAGAAGCAAAGAAAAGGAGCGACGACCTCAGCCGAGCAGGGGGGCCGAGCGACGACCTCAGCCGAGCAGGGAGGCCGAGCGACGACCTCAGCCGAGCAGGGAGGCCGAGCGACGACCTCAGCCGAGCAGGGAGGCCGAGCGACGACCTCAGCCGAGCAGGGAGGCCGAGCGACGTCCTCAGCCGAGCAGGGAGGCCGAGCGACGTCCTCGGCGGGGCATGAAAGCGGAGCGACGTCCTCGGCGGAGCAGGAAGGCAGAGCGACGTCCACGGCGGAACGTGAAGGCAGAGCGACGTCCTCAGCTGAACAGGCGGACTGAGCGACGTACTCAGCAGAGTGGGTAGGCTGAACGAGAGCCATAATAGGGGAGGGAGGGTGGGAGATAGTATTAGCCCCGACCACAAACTCCCCCTTGTACCTGGACTCCTCCTCCTGTTGGCGTGGCATGGCATAGTCCTTCATGAACATAGGCGGTAAGTTGAAGCCCAGGTAATTCCTGGCGACCTGCTGCTTTCGTAGCGCAGCTTGGTAATCTTCCGACTGTTGGCGTAACGTGGCAAAGTACTCCACTAACATTGGTGGCATCCTGACGCCCCAGTTATCCATCCTGGCGATCTGCTGCTTCTGATTATAGGTCTTTCGTTCTGTCACAATTCGAGGTTGAGCCAGAAGCAGGTGCAGATAATAACATTTATTGAAACAACGTACTAAGAAACAAAGACACTAAGACAACTTGACAAAACACTGTGGCATGAAACAAAACACTGAAACATAAACTAACAAGATCAAGAAACATGGAACACAGCAGTCTAAGACAACGAAAGACAAGCACACAGTGCAGACCAGGACTATATATACACATGAGTGCTCATTAACCAAAATGTGAATCAGGTGCAGGTGGTCATGTGACAACTAGAGCAGTGCAGTGGCTGATGGGAAGTGGAGTCCAGAGTTTCTTGATACGTGACACACTAATACATAAAACTTTTTTTTTTTTTAACCTTACATTCATAGACAACCAATCATTATACAGTGTAGGAAGGGAGGACCAGTATTGTAGCCAAGTGACCTAACACGCTCCGCTTTCTATGTTTCTAATATATCTATCTATATGTTAAGAGCTGTTATCAACAACAACAACAATAACAACAAAATATAATATATAAACCATTTAAATATTTTGGAAAAATTGTCTTTGGGTAAAGTAGTGTCAATGAATAGTGAATGAATAGTGTCAATGAGTGCTTCTTACCCAAACTGTTGCCACAAAGTTGGAAGCATACAGATGTATAGAATGTCTTTGCATGCTGTAGCATTACGATTTCCCTTCACTGAAACTAATAAGCCTAGCTCAAAAATATTCCATCATAACAATCCCCTGTCCACAAAAACATGGTTTGCTGATGTTGGTGTGGAAAGAGATGTTCAACAAGCACATCTAGTTGTGGTCTTTTTGTGTCCACATACTTTGGCCATATAGTGTATATGGTGTTTGCTATTATCAAGTTGAATGTCAACTGTATGTAATACATCTTTTTTTGTCACTCTGGTTGGAAGTGTGGCCATGGGCCCATCAGCTGATTTTATGAGCACGCCCTATGGTTCACTCATTGCTGGTTTCTGCTAAGGAGTCCTCTCTACCTTTGGCTATGTTGTGTTACTGTGAGTGGTACAAAGAAAAGTGCATTTGAGCCCCTTGCATAATGAACATTGCATATCTGTTCACACAGCCTTTCCTTGAGAAGCACTTAAAGATCCAGGACACTTGTGGAGTTCACAGTTGACACACCATGCTAGGCATCCTTGGAGGAGTTATAGGCACCATTACAGCTATTACTGCCAGTGAGATTTGTTATTTTCAAAAGTGCTTTGCATCACTTAATTATTAATGCTTCTATAACTTTAAACATAAAAGATGAATACTTGTCAGCTGTCTAAACACAGTTCTTTTCTTTTACCAGATTAATTCAAACCATTGGTTTTATGAGAGAATTTGCAAAAAGAATAGTGGGAACCCAGGGAGCCCATCAGGCACCCGGTCTGTGTGTGGCTGTTATCATGGGACTTGGAAGAGGAGCACTGTGTGCAACTCACTGTAACTTGCATAGGCAATAAGATTCTATTTCAAAACCTGCTTCTCTAAGTAGACAACTGCTTTGATGAAGCATACTGGAAGGTGAGTGAGACATCAATACTAAAAAAAAACCCCACCAAAAAACCCCAAAACAATTATTGCACCACCGGGTGGCGCTGTTGGACACAGCTGATATACAGATCTGTCAGTAATCTTTACAGAAAAATCATTTACATTTACATTTATTCATTTAGCAGACGCTTTTATCCAAAGCGACTTACAAATGAGAAAATACAAGCAAAGTGATATATCAAGCAGAGAACAATACAAGTAGTGCTACCATTCAAGATCCATTAATTGAGTTCCAGAAGAAGCAAACTGCGCAGAGTAGAGGTGGAAGTGCAATTTTTTAAAAATTTATTTATTTATTTTTATGAGTTGGTTAGGTGTTCACGGAAGAGGTGGGTCTTTAGCTGTTTTTTGAAGATGGTGAGAGATTCTGCGGTCCGAATTGAGGTTGGAAGTTCATTCCACCACTGAGGAACAGTTAGTTTGAAGGTTCTGGAAAGGGACCTTGAGCCACGCTGAGTAGGAACTACTAAGCATCGGTCGCTAATCGATCGCAGATTGCGTGAGGGAACGTATGCCTTCAGGAGAGTGTTGAGGTAGGGCGGTGCTGTTCCAGACAAGGTCTTGTAGGTGAGCATCAAGGCCTTGAATTTTATGCGGGCGGCTAGAGGAAGCCAATGGAGGGAGATGAAGAGGGGTGTGACATGGGTTCTCTTGGGCTGGTTGAAGACGAGGCCTGCTGCAGCATTCTGAATCATCTGAAGGGGATTGATGGAGCTGGCTGGGAGGCCCGAGAGTAGTGCGTTGCAGTAGTCCAGTTTAGAGATAACGAGAGCCTGGACTAGTATCTGTGTAGCCTGTTCGGTGAGGTAGGGTCTGATTTTCTTGATGTTGTACAGGATGAACCTACAGGACCGTGCAGTTGTTGAGATGTGGTCTGTAAAGGTCAAGCTGTCATCAAGAATCACCCCAAGGTTCCTGGCCATCCTGGTTGGCTTGAGTGTAGTTGAGCTGAGCTGTACAATGAGGTTGTGGTTGATTGAGGGACAGGCTGGGATGACGAGAAGCTCAGATTTTGCCAGGTCATATGCAAATCATATGCATTTCAAGTCATCAGAATGTTTTCTACATATGATTATGTGCATGCCACATGTATTTTAACACGTTATGCACTGAAATTGCACAGTACATACAAGCAAAAGCATGAGACATCATATATGAACAATATACGATAACATGTGAAAAGGAATTACTTGTGAGAAACTCACAACTGAAAAATGATTCCAAGTCGGAAAAGATTCCATGTGAAAAATTATGAATCATGTGTAAAAATTACACATGACAGTATAACACATTCACTTCATGTGAAATATGTGAACATAAATATATGTGAAGATATGAAATGTCTAAAAACCACAACTTCACACGTTAACCATGTGACTATTCTATGTATCTACCTTTAAACATCCATTTTGCACATGGTTCTAAGTCTTTCAACATATGATTATATGAATAATGTGATCACATATGAAAAATGTGTGAATGTGTATATCAACGTTATGCCCTGATACTGCACAGTGAATTCAAGTGAACACATGAGACATTATGTGAACAATATGTGATCACTTGTGAAAAGGAATTACTCATTGGTTAAAATCTCAACTGTAAAATGAAAGTGTGTGACCTACATGTGAAAATAAATCATATGTTAAAATCATAACTGGCAATAGGAAAAAAACATGCATTAAATGTAACAAATGTGTGAAACGTAACATGTGAATGTCTAAAAACCCCATTTTCTGTAAAGGTAAATCTATCTACTGAGGGGGAAATAAGTATTGAACGTGTCAACATTTTTTTCAGTAAATATATTTCCAATGAGGTTATTCACAAGAAATTTTCACTGGACTTTTGTATTAACTCAAGAAAACCGCAGATATAAAGAAATCCAAACATTAAAGTCCATAAATTAAGTTATGTGTAATAAAGAGGAATGACACAGGAAAAAAGTATTGAACACGTTAAGAAAAAGCAGTTCTCCAAGGCAAGGTAAGGCAAGGAACCAGCTGAAATCCGTAAGTAGTTAGAAAGTAATTATACCTCCTATCAGTGCAGATTAATACCAGCTGGGTTAGTAAATTGATGGTCTATAAAAAAGGCTTTTCTTTACCAAGGTGTCACACAAGAAGCATCTCATGATCGGTAAAAGCAAAGAGCTCTCCCAAGACCATCTATCTATCTATCTATCTATCTATCTATCTATCTATCTATCTATCTATGAACCCTACGTGATTAAAAAAAAAAAAAAAAAAAAACACTTTTCATTGTGTCTGCTGTAGTGTGTCAAATAACCTCATATTACTTAATGTGTATTATGATGTCACCCAAATCTCCTCACACAGTCAATATAAAAGATGAAATTTCATAGGTGAAATTAAGTGTTAGGCTGCATTATGTTGGGTTCAGCTTTGTGTTTGTGTGCAGCTGCCTGAAGATGAAGAAAGCATCCCCCCAATAGTGCAGTACAACAATGTATACAACTAAGTCCTTTGTATAAAAAGTGGACAAACAACAAAATCCATTTACATCACTGACTCACGTGCCTACAGCTGGTAAGTCACCTTCCCTTAAACCACCACACGGTGGCAGTATATAACCACCGACTACTAATTATCATCTCACTTCATCTAAATTGAACACTGGGCTTTTTCTCACTGACAATATTTGACCTTGTAGTACAAAAATACTAAACAATAATTTATTTATATAGCACTTTTTTATTTTCATGGTAAAACATTGTGAATGTCCCTATTTATTTAATAGGACATTGTTTGATAGAATTAAATAGAATAGTTATATACAGTATTGTGCAAAATCCTAACACACCCTTTCTTACTTTCATTCAAAAGGCCATTCAACACTTAGTTAGCTATTTGGTGGCAAACAGTAATAGTAAAAGGTACAGTACATTAATTCCATTTTCAGGCAAACAGTCATGCAGTACCTATTCACACAAGTCAATAATAAAGTTCATTATTACAAATAAAATATTTATAGATTTCATACTGTTTTTACTTCTGAAGGCCATGGTGTGATTTTTTTTTTCCCCATTATTGTTGTTCATTGAACAAAGGTGTTTCAAAAACAACATTACGAAATCTGTAAATATTTTATTTCTCATACTGAACTTTAATATTGACCTGCAAAAACATGTAATGCATGGTGATAGATATTGACTTTTTACTTGAAAATGAAATTAATGTACTGTACATTTTGAAAAAAGTGCGGTCTTTGGACTTTTGCACTGCACTGTATGTAATAATAAGGACATATTTATTCTAGAAATACATCTTATGTACTGTAAAGCATCTGAAAGCATACATTTAGTATACCTTAAAAAATAGGTAAATAATCCATGCAGACCACTAGACCTCTTAGACTAGTAGTCTAAAAGCTAATTAAAGGTTTTTAATTAAACAACATGCACCTCCCCATTTAAAATATACATACTAAAGATACAAAAGATGATGGTACTACTCCAGCAACAAGGAAAAGTAGTTTGGTACCTATATTTCTGTATTTACACTATAGAAAGTTCCTGTATAAAGCATTTACACGATGCTGCTGCCTCTGCTTTTAGAAAGTGTATACTTTTAGAGGCTATAAGCTTTTTTCACTTATTTATCAACAGGATTGAACCTAACATCTAAATAGAAGAATGACCACATAATGTCCATTATAGCATAGTCATCATTTCTCATTCTCATTCTCTTTCGGCATGTGAAGGATGCAGGGCAGTCTCTGTGTCTTCATATGCTAAGGAAGCTGAAGATGAACTGCACATGTAATTAAGTACTATAACTTATACTGCCAACTATATGTTGGCTAAGTCTCTTCTATTGACCAATGCGTTTATGCTACTATTCTATAATTTAAATTAAATAGCCATTGGCCTATATTTTGAGAAACTATGAAGTAGGCTAATATTTGGCTGGTATGCTTAACTCTGAGGACAAGGGCAGGGTTAGTGCTGCTGAAATCTGGTTATTTTACAATACTAAATGACTAATATGTTTTAAATATTAACTTGATGTGATGACATGAATGCACACAATCTATTTTTTTTTCTGTATCTAATATTCTTTTCTGTACAGTTTGTTATTGTCATAGTAGATCGTTCTGATTCATTTTCTAATAAAAATGTGCATTGTGTAATTTTAGCCTATTAGCAAATGAAGTAAATTAATATTGCTTAGCCTACACCTGAATGCTCAAAGCCTCAGTAACTTGCATAAATATGCTTGTTTTGCAATGATGTCTTAGCCTTGTAAAGTAGAGTCTGTCTTTTTCATTTTTTTAAATTGACATCAGTTGACATTTTATCTGTTTTACTCACCAGGGTTGTCTGCACGCAATAGGGGTCTTATTAAATATAAGCAAGTAAAAGCTTGCTTTTGTGATTTCTGAGCAGAATAACGCAGATATTGAAGATGAATCAATGAATCAGTGAATGAGTTGCTTCTAGCCTGTATAGACTACACTGTATTTTACATTCATTGATGTTTTTGAAGGCTGACTGGCTAAGTACAGTAGTTACATAGGCTAAATTAACAAATAGGAAATGAAACTCATAGGAAATTAAGGAGTTTTTTTCAGTTCTTGAGACCAATATGGTTTGAATGCATCGGGCTATAGTAATGAGACAAAGCCTACAATTTGGGTGGAATAGCTGCTTGCTGGACCCTGCTATTTTCTTTTTTGGCCCTCTGTCGCTACAAGGGTTTGCACAATGACATGTGTTTTAAAGTGGTCACCTTATTGTTTTGCCCTTATACCAGCTGTTCAGCCCCTGTGTGACTCCTAAACTGCTGTTTGTTTAGCTAAGTGCATGGGACATGATGGAGGTCGAAGGGCAAATGGCTCAACACCACACTCTTTAGCCTGCAGCCCTCATGCATGTGTGATCTGCAGGTGGTGTACACCAACCCACCAACCCACCCCAATCCCCCCCAATCCCCCTTTTTTACTCCAGTAATAAATATCTATGGGATACTACAAGTTGGGTACAGTCCAACAAATAAATTAAGGAATAAATAGATAAATAACCAAAAGTTCTAGGATAAAGATTTTACTTATTCTAATATCAGCCTTGTGTGTTGTTGTGAAATAAAATAATTACAGTTAATAACAATTAAAAGATTGTTAATTGATAAATTGTCAATGTTCATATGAAATTAAATTCTCAAGTAAAGCTGTTGGTCGTAAGCCTGTTGGTCACCCTCAGGTCCAACTCAATTTCACTATTCTTATGGAAATCAACTCCTTGTAGAGAGGTCAAACAGGGTCAATAGGGTTATTTCCTGACCAATCCCCATGACATTTTAATGGACTTAAAATAAACATAAGGGTTTTGTGAATATGTGACAGCCAGACTGTAAGTAGATATTGCATGCATTTATGAGTAATACTTGAATTTGTACCTTTTATGGTAAAAATGTAATGTGATGAGATGTGATGTAATGTGATAAAAAAAATATTTTATTTCTACTTTCAATAGATTAAAAAAATATTGAAATAAAAATAGAGAAATAAAATTGATTACTCTGGACTTTGTCTTCGGTCTAAACAGCCACAAAGCAAAAACATATTTAATTATATTTCATCTAAAGAGTTCAGACTATGGAGACTGGATTTTTGCTCAGAAACACTTTAGTTCTCAACTGTGTGAGCGTGTATATATCCAACAAAATGTCTTTACATGAGTCTGTTATTTACACGAGTCTGCTATCATTCTCCAGTCTCTCTCTGAAATAGATCCCTTAGTTTAGCTACACATTCATTAGCCTACAAAAAAGGTTTCTATATAGTACCAAAAAAATGGTTATTTGGCTTGTAACAATAGTGGAACCATTTTGGTGCCATATGAAACATTTTTAAAGGTTCTTTACAGCTGGCTTTGTGTGGAACTATGGAAAAAAAAACACAAAAAAGGAGCAAGCTGCAAAAATTAGGACAGCAATACATTCTGAACTGAAACATTATGAGGTTGTTTATTCATTATATACAAAGGAATTTAATAACAATTTGAAGGCTACATGCAGCATAACAAATCTGCTGGGAAGTTTCACCATCAGCATTATACAGTCCTCTCAAAAAGCATTGGAATAGCAAGGTCAATTCCTTTGTTTTTGCTATACACTGAAGACATTTGTGTTTGTGATCAAAAGATGAATTTGAGACCACAGATCAGAATTCCAGCTTTCATTTTCTGATATTTACATCTAGATGTGTTAAACAACGTAGTACACAGAACCTTTTAGGGGCAGTGGTGGCTTAGCTGCTAAGGTTCTGGGTTACGGATCAGACGGTTGGGGGTTCAAGCCCCAGCACTGCCAAGCTGCTACTGTTGGGCAAGGGGGTTAAGGCCCAAGGGGGTTAAGGCCCAAGGGGGTTAAGGCCCAAGGGGGTTAAGGCCCTTAACCCTCTCTGCTCCAGGGGTGCTGTATCATGGCTGACCCTGTGCTCTGACCCCAACTTCCTGACATGCTGGGGTATGTGAAGAAAAGAATGTCACTGTGCTCTACTGTATATGTGACCAATAAAGACTCATTATCGTTATTTTTAATCCACCCTTTTTTTAAGTGATCAAAAATACTGGAACATTGTCAGATGTTTCTCGGTGCCCAAGTATGTCCTGTTAGATTGATTGATTAAACAATTAATAGCTCTGAATGTGCCCTGGGTTTCTGTGAAGACGCATTTGTTGTTCAAAATAATAAACCAACATGAAAACCTGTCTATGGGAGCTGTCTATGGGAGCAAAACTAGCCATTTTGAAACTGAAAAAGGAAGGTTAGATAAAGCCAAAACAACAATTTGGAATTTCCTGAAAGAGAAAGAAACCACTGGTGTACTAACAACCAAAAATCAAACAGGTCAGCCAAGGAAAACAACAGCAGTTGATGAAAAAAAAAACAGTCAACAGAGTGACATCACCAACAACCCCAACAGGGAAGGAGTAAAGGTTTCACAATCCACCGTTTGAAGAAGATTTCAAGAGCAGAAATATTTAGGCCATATCAAAAGATGCAAACCACTCATCATCAGTAATAATTGGAGGCCATATTGGAGTTTGCAAAGAAATACAGAGATGAGGAACAAAAGTTCAGGAGCCAAGATTAACTTCTACCAAAGTGACAGAAAGGCCAAGGTGTGGAGAAAGAAAGAATCTGCTCATGATTCAAAACAAGCTCATCAAGCAAGCTGGAGGTAGTGTCATGGTTTGGGCTTGCATGGCTGTTTCTAGAATGGGCTCACTAATCTTTATTGATGATGTAACTCATGATGCTAGCAGCAGAATAAATTCAGAAGTCTACAGAAAAATTCTGCCTGCCAATTTACAAAGAAACGCATCCAATCTAATTGGGAGTAACTTCATCATGCAGCAAGACAATGACCCAAAACAACTACCAACACAACAAAAGACTTCATCAGGAGAAAAAGGTGGGAGCTTTTAGATTGGCCAAGTCAATCACCAGACCTTAACCCAATAAAGCATGCATTTCACCTCCTGAAGAGGAGACTGAAGGGAGAAACCCCAAAAAACAAGGAACTGAAAGAAGCTGCAGTACAATTCTGGAAAAGCATCACAAAAGAAGAATGCAACAGTTGGGTGATATCTATGGGTTGCCGGCTTAATGTAGCCTAGTTATTGCAAATGAGGGATATGTAACCAAATATTGAGTATTTACTTTAATTTACTTTCCAAGCAGTGTTCCAATACTTTTGCTCACCTAACACTGGGTGGTCTACCACCAAAGGTACCATGTTCTAAGTTATTTAACATATCTAGATGTAAATATCAGAAATGCTGAAATTCTGATCTATCATCTCATATACATCTTTTGATCTGAAACCTAAATGTCTTCAGTGTATAGCAAAAACAAAAAAATTGGCTTTGTCGTTCCAATGCTTTTAGAGGTGACTGTATGTCCTGGAATTTTTGTTTTTGTTTTCAGGCATATTGGTAAGTTATTGTGTCACCAAAAATCAAATCTTACAAATAAATCAACACAAGCAATTGTAAAACATTATTATTGTCAATAATGTCAGTGGACAGTAGTATATCAAATATTGCAATCAATTACCTGAAAGTGATCGTGTCAAGAACATTCTGTGGCAAGCATGGTGAGAGCACTTTAGCTAGTAAGCTAGTAATGTAGATGTAACTCAGCAAAAAACAGCGACACTAAAAGGTTAATCAAAATGTAATTTGAAGAGTTCTCCTATATTAAAAACATATTAAACTCTAACTTGAAAATGTGAGAAAATTTTACTAGAACGCTAGAACAGCTACATGGTTTAGCTAGCAAGCTATTTAACCATTGGATAACTTGTACTGGGCTACCCCTATCACACAAGAAATGCCACCTTCATTTTAGGCTAACACTATAAATAAGTAGCTTAATTAAACTATTAAGCAGTAACATAGCTGATGTGCTTTCGTTGTAGCTTTTCATAATGCAGTCTGGTCTACCCCTCTTCCCTCAATCCGAGTGTACACAACTGCACATGTGCTCACTCTGTGTTTTACCTGTGGTTCTGCATTACTTGTGATTTTAAGCAAAAGTTATCAATGTAATTGCTTTTGTCACAAATTATTTGACATAACCACACAAATTAAGCAAACTTTAACGAACTTGCTTTAAAAAAAGACAGTTTAACTAAGATGACTTTTTATACAGAAAAATGTAGAAGCAATAGAAATCAACCTTGTAGAGACAACTGTCACATTATTTGAATAGCACACATAAGGATCCATTGCTGAACTGCAAAGTATCATTTAAGCACTCAAATGCTTCTTTAAATTACCATGGTTCTATATATAACCATTCCCTTTAACACGGATCCCTTAAAGAACCTTTTTTTTTCTTTAAGCGTGTAGCTTAACCATTCTGCAGTGGCTCCCCAAGGAATTCCTCGATTGTAAGCCTCTCATGAACAAAGTCAAGCAAGAGTAAAAAAAAAAAAAAACATGACAGGGAGGATATGCAGGTTTTTGGGAAGGATTACAAGGTACAAATGAGATGGACAGCGGGGGTTTGCATTGGGCCGGCCAGCATTTGGACTGTTTTTCGGCTCCTTTCCCATGGTTTGGAGGACGAACATGAAGCACCAAACCAAGTGGGCGAAAAGCGAAGGCGTCTAGGTCAAATCTCCTCTTCTTAATCAAACATGTCTGCAGGGGATGCAGAGAGGGAGGGAGGGCATGTTTTGCATGGAAAGGTGGGGGCTGACCCTGTAACAGAGATGTCTTCGTTAATCCCCCCTCCCGACCCCGTGCGACAGGTGGGCTGACCCAGCTATAGTGTAACCTGAAAGAGACTACTAGCAGAGGGAGAGCACTCTGAGTTTCCACACTTGGATCACATAGCTCAGAGGCTGTGTGTGAAACCACTTGGTCTTCCATTGTCCCGCAAGACTGGTCTTGTCTGAAAAGCTGTAGAAAGCCTGTAATCAGATTAAAGATTGCCTGGAAGAAGGGGGCTAGTTTTTCTTCCCTCTCTCCCTCTCTTTTTGGATAAGGGGAGGGAGATTGCAGCCCCTCTAATCAGTACCTGCCATTGAAGTGCAGGAGAGGAGCTAAATAACTCGGCAGGGAGTGTGGGCACAAGGGGCCTCGCGGACAAATTGGCCTGTTGTTGGTGGGGTATAATGGTGAGCTATGAGTAGGGGGTGGGAGAAAGGTGGTGTCTTTTATGCACCAGCCGTTCCCCTTCTGACCTGATAATTATATCGGGGGGGTTGATTGGTGTAGGATGATTGGTACATCTGATTTGAGGGGTTGATTGGTGTAGGATGATTGGTACATCTGGCCAGACAGATCTTTTTACACAGAAATGACATCCTTGCTTATTTTGTACTAAAAAGTTGCTAAGTTGTTATTGACATTTGTTGGCAGTGTTCTCTGTTGGTAAATGTCCCTGACATTATAGGAAATTATCAAATGATCCCCTAAAGAACCCTTAAAGAATATTTTTTCTAAGAGTGCATTTACAAGATTGAGGCCTATAAATTTGGGCATGCCAATGGAGCCAATGGAATTTAAGAGGTTAACCAGTTAATCAGACTAAGATTCAGATCCAGATTTCATATTCAGATTATTATGGATTACATATTATAACTCCTTATTCTCTCAAAAATTCTTCTTGGAATTTACTTCTTTATGTATGGTACACCAGACAATGAGAAGTATGCCGTTCAAAGCCTACAATACCTTGTCATACAAAACTGTTGGGTACGTTCCCTCATTAAGGACCTTTTCCTTCCAGTCTTTCATGTGTTGTTTTTCTAAAAATTTCTCCTCACATCTACTTTCTCTTTATGTTCATTCATCTTCCTTTCAGGCCAGGAACTTTGGTCCTTGTTAAAACTCAATCAAGCCTGTCTTGATGTGACATGAATCCATTTGTAAGGGTCAACAGCTCTGGCACACTGGAGCATGACCCTACGGACAATGATGAGGGTAAGTCCATGTGTAACGTGTCGGTAGAAATAGTTGAATCATTAGAAGGATAGGTCTTGTTGATTTGGACACAAAAGTAGAGGCATCGAGCCTTTAATGAAAGGGATGGTGGCCGAACAATTGGGAAGGAACGTGTGGTGTTCGGATTAAAAGATCCATCTAATTAGAGGATCCACCTGCATTGCATCTTGCATAAAAAAAGAGTGGGAGGGACGTAACAGGACTCTATATAATGGTGGCTAATTTCAAAAAGCTGATTATTTGCCTTTTCAGTTAGTTGTAGAACTTGATTGACAAGTTAAAGCACAAAGAAAGGGAGAGGTGTTCAACCATGTGATGGAGCAGAGTGAATATTGTAAGCACTCAAAAGAGGATCTACATTTGAAGTCTATAGAATGGAGAGGACTGATCCCTTATATGAAGTCATCACGAAAACGCTTGCGTTATACAACATGTAATCTTGCTCTGTGCTGGTTTTAGACTGTGCTAATTTAACTTCCTTTTTCCTCATTAACACATGCACTGCTGGTCTCACACCTCCTTTCACAGGATTGTTCCTCTGTTCCTTAGGTCTTCTCTCAACCCAAGAGATGTTGAGGTGACGATGGATAGAATCAATAGAGAAAAGCATCTGCTCTACATAAAGAGCATGCAGTCTTTCCTGCCCAAGGCACTACATTACCACCCCCAGTCAAGACAGAACCTCAGAATAAGGAGTTGAAGCCACATCAGGGCTAGAATTACAGCTAATGATGAGGTGAAAACACTGATTATGGCCAGTTTTGCTAAGCCAGGGCTCTGGCCAAATGGGGCCTAATTGATTGGAATAAATTGATTGGCAGACCCTTTTAATCAATCCCTTCAGTTATCTGACAGAGGCAGGAAAAGATTAGCTTTTTTCAATGGTCAGAAAAAAGGGGTGATTACCTGACAGAATGGGGAAAAGTAGGGAGGAGAGGCTTGATATGGGTATGGCCGAAAAGTGTAGGTCATGAAACAAAAGTGAGCAGAAGCGGACTGCACCCCTTCCTCTGTTCCACCACCTGGTTGCTTGGTTTGTATTTTGAAACATCAGAAGCATCAGAAATGTTTGTATATGAGTTTTGCCTTAAAAATATAAATATAACTTTAAAAAATTGGTTGGGTTTTCTTGTAAGCTTCACACTGGATGCATAAACACTACTGAGTCAAAAGATTTTTAGCTACTTCTGAAAATGTGATCATGACAATGATCAATAAAGCTAGATCAATAAAGGTACATCTTATCTTATCTTAATAAATAAAACGTAGAAGAGAAAGAGAAGTTCCTTCAACTATTTTAAATTGCATACTATATTCTGTCATATGACAAAGTTCTTCCTTCTCAAAAGCTCCCACATTTTTCCTGTTCTGAATAAAGGATTTACTTCCATCCTCACGCTTGCTCCCCCTATTCATTCTTCATACTCCATGAAGGTATTGGTTGCAGGCAGTCATCTGTATGCACCTCAGCCAGCAGCTTGTTTTAGAGACTCTGTTGGATCTCAGCAGTAAAGAACAACAGATTAGTCATGATCTTATCCACCAAGTATCTGCCCCTTTCTTTTCCTCATTTGACAAGTGTCTGAGTTGGGGGAGGGCTGTCTTTTCAGAGCCATCAGATGAACTTCACACCAAGGGGAAAAAAGGCTGTTTTGGGGATGTGTGGTGGAGGAGGATGGTGTCTTTTCAGATACCCAGAGAAGTGCCTTTCTCAGCTGCAGGGCTCTTGTTGCTAAGGTGTGAGGCCTCGCCATCTCTCGGCTCTCGTTGCTAAGGATGAAGCCTCTGTGTCACTTGATGGCGGTTGCTAGGCAGGACAGCGAACGGAGGAGTGCATGCTATGCCTTATGGCTGCTTTGTCGTGCTGGTCCAGACGTCTCTTTTTCCTGACAGCAGCTCATAGACAGCTTGGTGATGTACTTTGTGGGGGACCAGGATCTCTGTAGGCACTGTGTGGGCATTGCAGTGAAGATGCCTTCAAACATGGCAGGCTGAATGTGGGTGTGTCTGACTTCATCACTTCCATTATTGGCCTGAAAAATATGCCATGTTCCTGTGCAGGCAGAAGAAAGTCTTAATTTGTATCCATATTGACCACTTCTATCGGTGATGGACACTAATAAAGTATGGTCCAAAGGTTTGTGTCCACTACTTAAGTATTGAACCACTACAAAATGTTATTTAGTTAATATATATTATACCACAACACTGCAGAATTCTCAAGTCAGAAGGTGTGAATTCATTTTCTTTAACAGCATGGCTCTGACAGTAGTTCTGGCTGAAACATAAATGTTATTTTAATGTGCTTGTTCTACAGTATTACATTATTGCTCCTGTAGTAACAGCTCATACAAAGGGACTTGTATGGCAGATACCCCACATAATCTTCAAGAAACAGCTAAAGACCCACCTTTTCCGTGAACACGTAACCAACCCCTTTAAAAAAAAAAAAAAACTTACTCTAGCACTTACACCTCTACTCTGCACAGTTTGCTTCTTCTAGAACTCAATTAATGGATCTTGTACGGTAGCACTACTTGTATTGTCTCTGTTTGATAGATCGCTTTGCTTGTATTCTCTCATTCCTAAGTTGCTTTGGATAAAAGTGTCTGCTAAATGAATAAATGTAAGTGTAAATCTAAGGCTAATAATAAAAAAAAATATATTTAATGTTTAAGCAAGAAAAGCATAATTGTTGATATGGTGAAGCTTTCTGATAGAAGACATTTAAGTAATTTTTTATTGAAGGACTCATTGTTATCAGTACCTCTGTCCAGCATGGAAGAGTCTTCAGGACAGAGAACTTTGTTCTTTACTGTTTTTATGTAACATATCAAGCTATTTGTCTTATTAACGTCAAGAGCGAGACTAGTGAAGGAATGACTGTGTATAGTCGTTTCTTTAGTTCCATAAAATTAAACTATAAATGGTTAAATAGGATGACGTACATAAATAAGTAAAAATTTTAATATTTGATTAATTGCTTTGTTATAAGAAGAATAGCACACTTCTAGTTGTGCTGCTATAGGAAAATACTCTCCTTATCACATCTTGGCATGGAATATTTTCTGATAACTGCATGCCCTGTCATGTGTTATTCTTTACTCAAGAACACATCACTTAAAATTAAGACAAATCCATTTTTATGAGAACTTATAATATATATATATATATATATATATATATATATATATATATATATATATATACTCATGTTTCCGCTCAGATCTCAGCATCTCATCTCATCATGGATGGCAGCTCATCAACTGAAATTTAATCCCAGCAAAACTGAACTGCTGTTCATCCCAGGTGATTCATCCTCTCACCAGGATATTGCAATCTCCCTGGACAACTCTCTGATCTCACCTTTGGTCACTGAACGCAACCTTGGGGGTAACCATGGACAATCAACTGTCCTTGTCCTCTCACATTGCTAATCTGCCATGCTCGGGTCGATTTCTCCTTTACAACGAGAAGGGTTCGTCCATTTCTATCCACACAGGCCACTCAGGTGCTTTTTCAGTCCCTTGTCATTTTGAGACTGGACTACTGCAAATCGCTGAGCACCATTTGACCTCTGCAACTGATCCAGAATCTAGCTGTGCAACTTGTTTTCAACCTTCCTAAGTTCTCCCACACCACACCATTGCTATTCTCCCTCCACTGTCTTCCTGTAGCTGCCCACCTCAGATTAAAATGAAATGGACCAGCACCCACCAACTCAAAGCACTTATCACACTCCGTGCAGCATCATGCTCCCTCCGATCCTCAAGCACTGCTCGACTGGTCCCACCATCTACACGGTACAAGGAAGGCATGCATCAAGACTCTTCTCTGTTCTGGCACCTTGGTGGCGGAACAAACTTCCCCAAGATGTCCGAACAGCTGAATCACTGGCGGTCTTCAAATGATATCTAAAGACCTACCTCTTCCTAAATTACTTAAATTAGCACTAACAAAATTGAGTTGTCTTTGTGCTTTTCTTACTATACTACCTCCCCAACAGTGTTTTTAGACTGACGATATTCTTAGTCTGTGACCTAGTGAACCAGTATTAGGATGTATTATTAAAGGAGACTTAAGCTCTGGATAAGGGCATCTGCCAAATGCCATAAATGTAAATAAATGATCTGATATCAGCTCAATTATTACAGTCTTCTGTGCAATAAATGTTACTACTCCTCTTAGTCAGTAACCATTTTTTTCTTAATATTTTATTCTACACTATATGGCCAAATGTTTGTGGGCCTGCCCCAAACTTTTGCCACAAATTTGGAAGCACACCATTGTATAGGATGTCTTTGTATGCTGTAGCATTACAAATTCCCTTCACTAGAACTAAGGGGCCCAAACATGTTCCAGCAGCAAGCGAGGTCCATGAAGACATGGTTTGCCAAGGTTGGAGTGGAACAACTCAAGTGGCCTTCAAAAAGCCCTGACTTTAGCCCCACTGGGCATGTTTGGAATGAACTGGAATGTCGACTACATCCCTGGCTGACTTGGCCAACATCAGTGCCTGACCTCATTAATGCTCATGTGGCTGAATGGGCAAATCCCCAAAGCCATCCTCCAAAATTTAGTGGAAAGCCTTCCCAGAAGAATGGAGGTTATTATAACATCAAAAGGGAGAGAGAGTCTGGAATGGGATGTTCGAAAAGCATATACTATATGCGTGTGATGTCCAGGTGTCCACAAATTTTTGACCATATAGTGTACATTGATAAACATACAGTCATTGGCTAGATAAGAGAAAAAAATAACTTTTAGATTTACATACATAAAAATATAACGTGTAAAAAGCAAATGATTTTTTTCTTGAAACAGTACAAGAAAAAACCTGACTTGTAAGAGTACACGTATTCAATTTCAACAATAGTCAAGTAAAGTATAAATACACCAAAAATAATACTTAAATAAAGTAACAAATTGCAATTACAGAAGTATTTCCATTCCCTGCTTGTACTAAGTTGTTGTAAAACTTTCTCTTAAATTGAAAATAATTCCAAAATTCTGTTAGTGTTTTTAACTGATAAAAAGTTTAACTGATAAGAGGATCTTGGTTTCTGCAGTCTGCTGTAGTTGTCTGTTGCCCTTTCAATTCACCATGGTAGCTGATCCAAATCAGAAAGCATACCACAATGCAGTGTGAACACATTTCCCTTTACTTTTATACAAATGTGCTTAAACAGTAAGTATCTTTAGACTGTTAAAGAGACATAAACCCACCCAGGTAGACAGAAAATGTCTGTGGTAGGGAGCGGCTGTACCATTCCCATGCATCTAAATCAGAGTACGCATTGAAGCCATTGCATACTCACAGAGCGAAGCTATAAAGCAGGAGGACTGGGAACCATTGTGCTCTAGCCATGGATCACAATCAAGAGCTGGCCTGCCTCCATTTATCACTGCATGCATATTCATACCGCCACATGTAGCACTGTGAACTCATAGGGCCCCTTGGGGCCGCAGGGAGTGATGCTTAGGGGTACCACAGTCTTACTGCACTATAACTCCACCATGGAGGGGGTAACTCTGTCAGGATAACTAATTAATGCACATCACGTCTGGGAACACACTGCCGCCACATTCCAGTATAAGTTGTGTCAGAAGGGGATGGGTGGAGTGGCCACATTGTTCCACATCTTGACTGTCTGGTAGGCACTGTCTGGTCAGTTTTTTTCTCAGTCTGAGATCTAAATGTTTGCCTGTGGTGTGTTGGGAAATATTCCAGACAATAAAGGTCAAAGTCAAGTATGGGAGTTCTGATTGTGTTGTTTAGACTAGACACAAAATAGATTTATACAGCATGTCAGGCCCTTGATTATATGAACATTTGCTCTAATTAAAAAAAAAAACCCTGTGTATTCTGGTGTTTGTACTATACAATGCCACTGATCTATAAATGCATCATTTGTCACTAGGTTAACACAATAAAGACAGAGGCTCTGTAGCAAGTGAGGCTAGACAATAATGTATTTGAAGGTTAAAAAAACAGGTCATGTAAAAGGCCATTCCTATGCCTATGGTCTGTGTGCATATCCTGCATATTTACAGAGAAATTAAAAATGTTGAAGGTTGAATATATTATGTATTTTCACCATAGGTACAAAATAGCTGACATGCAATATATAATCCTCTAAAAGTAACAATAAGACAAATAGTAGATTCACTGAGCTAGACAAGCCATGTATGTGACATATGTCTCATCATATACAATTTCACCATTTCTGCTGCTCTTTGAGAAGGTTCTTCAAAGACACCTATGGCCTTGAATATGTCATCTGTAGTAACTATCATACACATTCATGTTCAGCTCAGTGGCAAAGCCCCTGAAAGGGTGTAATTACAGCTATCGGCGTGGTGCCGTAGGAGGAAGTGTGAGAGGTGATTACATAGGTGCCATGTTGCACTAGTGCAGACCCTGTTATTAAAGAGCCCAGGAGATGGGAGTGGAGAAGTAATGCTCCCCTCCTGTGGACCTTCCAGTGGACTGAGAGGTTATTAGTATACCTGACCCACTGAACAGCTGTTGATTGACATACTCAATTCCTCCTCCTACCACTGCTCATAAAACCACACTGTGGCCAAGAAAGACAGTGGTGCCATGATGGAGCCGAGATGAAAGAGGGAAAGGGATGATGCCTGCTTCATTTGCTAAGGTGATGCTCTCTAGCAATAGGACAATCAAACTTTCATTTTTATTTGCTTTTTTGAAGTGAATTGAAGTGACATTATAGGATTTTCCTTAAATTCATGAATCAGGTAGAATCACTATGTTGGTTTTGTCCTGCAGGACCAGACAGAAAGAGGGTAGTCAATACACAGGACAAGAAAGTGTACAGTATAGAGATGGAGAATCTAGGACAGGGAGGAGAGGATGGGAGAATCTCAGGGAGTTTGTGTGCCGTGTGTGCTGTGTATGTGTGTGAGTGTGTGTGTGTGTGTGCGTGTGTGTATGTGTGGAGGGGGGTGTTTGGGTGAAAGGCGACAGCGTGAGTATTGTTCCAGCCCCTGACTCGCCACCCTCAAGAGCCTCGAGGTTCCCACGGTCTGCGCAGCAAACAAACGCACCTCGCTTTTCTTCATCTCGCTTCTCACTGATGTCATTAATTACCATCAAAATGCACATGGCAGTGAGCGAGTGTGCGTGCGTGTGTCCATGCAGGCGTGCATGTGTGTGTGTGTGTCTGCGTGAGGGGGAAAAGAGACTGTGGGAGCTATAAAGAAAAGGTCCATTGTCTGTGATGAAATAAAGAAATCTCCACTGAACCATTGTAAATGGGCAAGGCAGGAAAGTGGCCCAAAATGCAGGATTTGGTGAGTTATAGTCGAGCTGTCAAATCATGTCAAGAGCCCACAAACGCTGATGTCTGAACCTGGCCTGCTTTGCCTTCTGAAAGACACTGTACCCTTGTGATTTAGCCTACCCCTGATCCTGTAACGCTGGTTTGTAGCTATATTAGTTAGATAGAAAAGAGAAGAGGATCTTACTTGTCGCTGCATGCATGTGAATGAGGGGATGCATGAATTTGTGCATGTGCATTTCAACACAAGCCCAATACCTAACTTGACACATTTATGTGGAGGTTTGCCTGGCACTGCCCACCCTATGAAAAGTGGCAAACCTACAATGAGCATTAGCAGTGCCCTGGTAGCATTGTGTATTGGAATGTGTGTGAAATGACCCAAGCCTTAGAGCAAGCTCTCATTATGGCTGTGTTGCACTGCGAAAGGGACGGCATGAAACACTGTCCTGTTTCGTTGTGCCGTGCACGGATTGTCAATAAATGTTTTTAGGGTGCAGCCAGTTGAAATGATGGGAGCCTGCACCATCAAAGTCCCAGCAGATAATTGCACACGTTTGATCTCACTAAGGACATCCAGTGTTAATTGGAAGTTCTGAATGGCCAAAGCAGGCAAAGCAAAGGGAAATGTTTGTGCTTTGTTTCACTGTACAAAGCTTGGAGGAAGCTTTGCTAAGGTGCCAAGGTGCACTCTGGCCTTCTGCTCCTGCCTCCTGACTGGAGCTTTGTTCTCCTGTGCAACACAGACCTTCCCTTACTCGGAACTCTCAATAATCTAAAACAATGGACTTTGCTGAGAATGGTTATCAGAACAAAAGAAAGCATTTTCCCCTTCTCATCAGTAATTTTAAGACTGCTGGGTATCTGAACAGAGCGTTCCTTCTTTGGTTTGTTAATGTTAAGTCAAACGTAATAAACTGAGAATACTTGCAAGAAAAGTTATTTATGAGAATAATGATTTTGTGTGTCAATCTGTAAGGATGCATTAGACAGAAAACAGAACAAGAGATACCCTAATTCTGGCTATATGGTCTTTGCTGCCACCAGAGGGTGCCACTGTGGCATGACAAGGCTAGAGATTGGCACTGCATGCCATTCTGACATGTGTGACATCCTCAATGCAAATTAGCACCTCACCATAGCGCTCTTTCTCTAGTGTACTGCAATGAATTGTATACTGTATATGGGGTGTTTGTGTAATGATGTAATGAGGCAAAAAGAGGACTATTTCCCCCAGCATTTGAATTCAGCAAATAGTCTAAGCATATAATTTTCCTCTTTTGAACATTAATTTAAGCAGTAGTATAATTATTATAAAGATCAGAAAAGGTCCAGATGGTTCAAGCAAGCATATGTCAGCATTGAGAAAAATGGCTTCACCAGTTCAGCAAAATAAATTTGATTTTGAATGATGGTGACCATTTATTCTATAATTTTAGTGCTAACAAACAAGCAGTGTAAACTAACCAATCTTGAAATCTTGGTCAATCAAAACTAATACATGCTTGTGCATTGCATGTAATTACATGCAATTATATGTGCTTCCCATGGTGAGTTCTGATGACTGAATTTCATTTTTGTTTAAATGAATAGCTTAGACAGACACTGGAATATGGCTTCAATAAAACTGCCTGTCAGTTTCCTGCAGTGGGTTTCTGCCCTCTGCTACTGTCAAAGAAGGAAAACCTTCATTTGCTTTTTTTCTGAAAGGCAAACAGCATGGAATGTGGGATGTTTTGTTTTGTTTTGTTTTCCTTTTTTTTAGAGCCTATAATTTTTAAATATAGGCTTGAAAATGTAATGAAGGTAATGCATTCCAATTTTGAATCTTACTGATGCTAAAACTTTTTTGAAATGCCTGCAGTAAACTAAAATGTCTACTATTAGAAAGTTTTGTAGCATTTATTAATATTTTCATTATAATAATTGACAACAAACCAGATTCAACAATTTTCATAAAATTGTTTCACATATTAATGGAATGCTGATTATATATATATATATATATATATATATATATATATATATATATGCATGAAACATAAAAATTCACATTATAATATATGCTTTGGCTAATAAAAGTCTGTATTCTGTATTCAAAGATATATCATTCACATTATAATATATGCTTTGGCTAATAAAAGTCTGTATTTTGTATTCAAATATATTATTCACATTATAATATATGCTTTGGCTAACAAAAGTTTATATTCAGTTACACACTCTGACTTCTTTCACTTATTTAACTGAACTGTTATAGAGATCTGTGAATTGAAGTAACATCACAGCAGTTAAGTAGATGTGTGAAAGATAGAGAGCTGAGAAGTGTTATAATAAGAAAAATCTGAGAACAGGTGTAGGAGAGGCAGTAGTGTGTTGTGGTTTGTTTAACATCTCTTAAATAGTTATAAAGGGCCATAGAGGAGAGTCTTATAGCTTAAGACTGAATAAGCATCCTTGTTAAAGCTTCCTTATTATGTATTTAATCTTAATATTCAGGCCACCTCAGGCCACAGAGGTGTTACATGTTTAAAGCACAATGTAAATCTGTTGGTATTTTAATATCTCCCCTTTCTCCAACCTTTTTTCTCCTTTACCGATTTGACAAAGCCCCAGCATGCCAGGCACCTGGGTGGCACAAGGCAACGTTTCACCCCACTGAGACAAGAGTTATGGCTTTCTCCCCAATCCTCAAATGCCCCCCCATGCCAAAGCCCAAACCTTTCAACCAACGTTTCCCTGTTTTTCATTCCCTTCTTTCTCAGTACAGCACAGGAAGAAGCATTAAAGGGGCAAGAAAAAGCCCAGTTCACAAATCACCACATTCCCTCTGTGGTGAAAGAAACCTGACGGCAGGCAAATTTAACATTCTGAGCAAGCCACCGAACCCTGAACAGTGATGCTGAACCTCTCTGTGACTGTGACAGACTACAGGACAATGAATCCACTATGCGACTTCCTCTTCTTTTAACGTTCCATCGTTCTCCTAGACACACCATCCTTTGCCCCATGCCCAAAAATGAACCACTGAAGGGCTAAGAGCAGGTTTTGCAAACATGATCTAGGTTTAGTAACGGACTAGACAATTCTGAATGTCTATTAAAATTCACGGAAAAGTTTTCGAGGTGTTCTTGCAATCCTCAAAATGCCATAGTATTAAATGAAAGCCTCCAGCTTCCATATGTGATTCAACATTGCTGACTACACCATATGTGATAATCTAGTACACTAGTTTCCCAACTCTGGTCCTGGAGTAACCCCTGTCCTGCACATTTTAGTTTTTCCCTTCTCCAAACATACATAATTGAAAATTTGTTAATTAACTGATAACTAAGCAGGTCAGTTAGAGCAAGGGCAGTACTAAAATTTGCAGGACAGGGAGTACTCCAGGACCATGGTTGGAAACCTGTGATCTAGTTTAATGCAGTAGACGTGTGCTTTACATTTCTGCTAATTTGTTCATTGCAGATTTCCAAGAAGGTCAGGCATTTTATTCATCAATGATGATGTTGTCATCATTGCACATGTACGTGAACATTTTTGTTCATGCACATGTGCAATTCAGCCTGCATGTGTAACACTGTAGACTATCAAGTATTTAAGTGTGTGATGTGTAGGTTTAATGCGTTTACACTGTGACATTATGTTGAAGTAATGCACAACCACATGTGTAAGCAGAGTGGTGCAGTTTACCAGTCACCTTCATAGTGACATCCTAAAAAGGCTATTTTGTTAACTACATCTACCATATGAAGTCATGTCTCATTGCTATTCTTATTAGCCAGTTCGATTTACATGTGAATAAGAAAACGTATAAAGCATTATGGTGCCATTACTACATGAGAGTATAGCTATGTCAGACAAGATGTAAAGAATAAAACATGACAGGATATGTAGGGCAGGAAAGTAATCAATGACGGTGTGGTGTGATGTAGCCCAACGTAAACTGGTTTATTCCTTTTATACCACAGCAATTTGCCAACTTACACATTTTTATTTATTAATGAAACATGCTGTTTATAGTTCCATTGAATGCTGTGGAATGTCTGTGAAACAAGTTAGTTCCTGTTATAACTTACATTATATGAGCTATTCCCTCAGCAGACTCTACTTTCTCTCTCTTAAGTTTATAAGATTTTTAAAAATATAATCTTTCCATGTTACCTAGAAACAGCAAAGTGCAAACTCCTATGGCATGAAGACTCTTCCATGATGGAAAACTCAGTGACCATTACAAAGAACTGACATGCTACAGACTTCTTCCATAATGGTTAAATAAACGTCTAGGAACAGAAAGCTTCACTGTATTAATAGTTATATGTTTTTCTTTGTTAAATATCAACACAGCTTTAAACTATGTTTATTATTAATCAGTATGTCCAGAATCATCCATACAAGTCCCCGTGAATGAACTGTTACTACTGGAGCGATAAAGTATTAAAATGATCGCCTTAATATAAACGTGTGATTTGAATTACAGTCTGAACTACTGTCAGATTCATAAGAATTCGACAGGCCTGTGGTATAAATGAGTAGATATTATAGTGTTTCCACCTCTAAAACTCCAGTCCTCACTCTCATAATGTTATATGAGCTTAATATAATAATTTAGCATATATAATAGTTTTCCATGTAGTAGTTAAAGGTTAACCCTAGTTAAAGGTTTGGCACACACACAAACACACACACACACACACACACACACACACACACACACACACACACACAGTGAGAGCGCGCGCGCGCGCGAGAGAGAGAGAGGTACAATTTCAGTTAAACTTGTATTCTGTAAATGAAGTGCGTAATTTTTTATTCCTTTCCTTTCAATATAATCTGCACTTCTGATGCACTAAAAATATTCTCAGAAATGTAGAGAGTAAGATTCAAGTGTATAACTATAAACAGTTTGCGTATTCGATCAATTATGCAATTCATAAAAAAAACTTAGGACTATTAATTACTATTATTATTATTATTGTTATTATTATTATTATTATTATTATTATTATTATTATTACCTTAGGTGACTTGTTCTGTCATTAACCATGCATTAGTTTCAGAATGTTATTAAATACATTATATATGTTTATTTAATCTGCTAGATAAAATCAGATCAGCATAAAACGCTTTATGTACTTAAATAAAATAAAATAAAATAAAACGGTCGCACGTTTCCTGAGATTCTGAGATAGCCTTGCGCGCGCGCGCGCGCGCGTGTGTGTGTGAAAGAGAGAGAGAGAGAGAGCGAGAGAGAGAGAGAGAGAGAGCGCTCTCGTGAAACAAAGACCTCAGCTAGATAACGCACGCATGAAATTAAGGGCAAAGGGAAGGTGCTAATTTGGCTTATTTGGTTATATAAGCCCAGTTCACATTTCAAATCTATTTGATAATGTCTCTTATCCCATAATTTTACTATCTGTGCTAATAAACGACCTCTGTTTAAGTCTAAAGCAGTGGCCATGTTATGAAACGGTTTATGCATCTTTCTTTTTTGCTTTTTTTTTTGTCGAGATGTATTTATGCATATATATGTATATATGTAGCCCCTGTCTGTCTGTCTGTCTGTACAGTATGTATTTATGTATGTATGTATGTATGTATGCATGTATGTATGTATGTATGTAGCCTATGTATGTATGTAGCTATGTTACAGCAAAAAATCCCTTTGAAATTAAACCTCAAATTCGTAGAGAAATCCTTATCTCGTAAAAAGGAAAGCGTAACTGAAGCTGAGAGTGCTGACCATAACAATTCATAACTTTTTCATACATTCTGCCAATATGCTACTCCTGTGAATGCATAACTGAAAAAGTAAAACTAAAAGAAAAAAATCATTTTGATTTTGATTTTGATTACTCGCCTTCTGTACATATAAGTGATCCGCTTAAATATCTTGCAAATTATTTCAGAAAAAAAGTATGTGGTTTATAGAGCGGGGTGAATCATGTCTGTCAGCATGTTCCCACGATTTAGAACTGAATTCAATGAATAAAAAAAACCCACGAACCAGCTCCTATAAACGCCTGAATGCCTCAGGATAAGTGAATGATCATATAACTTGAATCGCTCTCGTTTGTTAGAATCCGCAGGGTAGGTTGGTGCTTTATATATAATCTTACATGTTAAAAAATTCTAATGCTTAATGGACTAACATATATAGTCTATATAACCTATAATCTGTAAATGTTCTCCTAAAGTCAAATACAGGTTACTAAGTCAATTTCAGTTTTTTCGACTGGTTATTTAGCCTATATCTAACTGTAAATTAATAAGATTTGCTTGCCATTAATGTGTCATTTCAATGTGATGATACTTTAGAAAAAGCTTTTTTACACAGATATGCACAGAGCTATTTTCTTATTTTTAAGCTAGACTAACAATATATATTTTTTGTTTAAAATAAAAAGGAAAAATCACCTGGTCACTGGATAACAAATAGTACACTGAGATTACTACGTTTACTGATGAGTTGAAATAACCAAAGAGACATTTTTATAATTTTCATATTTTTTATACTAAGCATTTAAAAATGAACTTGTCAAAAATATCCAAGACTATGTTGGCCAAAAAGATCAAGAGCACTATAAGCAATTTTTCTCGGTGTGTCCTATTGTGAGCAGGCCTACCTTAGACTTTCATTTGCCATGTGTTGCATTATCTACAGCAGGGCTGATGGGGTAATTACGTTCATTAAAGAGGAAAAATGTGCCATGGGTTAAGATGAAATTACAAAGCCACTTGAACTCTGGGTTAAATGTTTAGGCTTATTTGTACAGTATGAAAGGTTAAAAATTAAGCATTCCTTTAAATTCAATAGAAACCTTTAGTATAAACAACAAAGGCTATCCATGCACAAATTGGCCTATAGGCTACGGGTTCCACTAAAAGACGATTAGATGAGGCAGGCTTATTCTAGTTAAATATTTAAATCCAAGATTAATTGAAATTCAAGAAATAATGGCCATGACGTCGCAACCGTATCATATAAATGTGTTCACATGTATGTGTGATTGCATGTATGTGTGTCTTTAAGGGCAATTTAACTGAAACGGAACAGCGGCGTTCATCTCTTTGCTCTCGCGATACAGCGCGCGCAATGTTACATCACCCTCAATTAGCTTATGCATAAATTATTTCGCCGCCATAATTAATGTTGTTTAATGCTTTGATGTGCTCAGTTTCAGTCTGCCCACCCTAGATGGAGGCGTACATCAATTCTGGGGTAGGAAAATGACTTAAATCCGGGTTATATTTGGACTTTTCCATATACTGTACTATTATTTCCTTCCGCAGAGATGTGATATTTGGAAATAGGCATACACTATTTAGTACGGTAGAGCGCAGTTTAAATATGGCGGCCTTTTCCCTTTTGTTAAACCTGTTAACGTATATTATTAATCGTTTTAATTTCTATCACGGAACTTCGGGTGTTACTAAAGCTGTATGTGAATTTGCTTCGTGTTTCTGCCCAGAGATGTCGCCTTTTTACCTCAAGTCTGGTTTGCATGAGCGCTACAGACAGAAGAGGAGGGGCTGCTTGTGATTGTATTGTGAAGCGTGCAGATGCATGTGCTTGTTTAGATATTTAAATTATATATATATATATATATATATATATATATATATATATATATATATATATATATATATATATATATGTGTGTGTGTGTGTGTGTGTGTGTGTGTGTGTATAATGGCAATCAATGTTTTTTTATGAGTTATATATATATATATATATATATATATATATATATATATATATATATATATATATAAACTCATTAAAAAAAAAACATTGATTGCCACGTCGTTGTTGCACAATATCAAGTGCATGCCTAGCTATAGGCCTAAAGATTAGTTTAGGTATTAGGCGTGATGGCGACACATTTTTATGTTTGCATTAGGATAATGCATTTTGCTCATTGTTGCCTGATCTAATTCACAAGTGCACTGTTATACATTTTGCTATTTTGGTTGCAACCCAAATGTTATATAGAATTTTTAGTGTTTTTGAAAATTTGCTGGGATAGAAATTTCTGTTCAACCTGTCTGGCAATATTGCACAGGCACATTATGATATTTTCTTTTTATTCTTCTTCTTATCTTATTTGGGCTACTTGCCCTCGAAATGAAATGTATCATATCCGTGTACTTACTCGATGCAATACTTGGAAACACCAAATCCTGATTAATATAAACCATTTTGAAATTGATGAAACAACAGCCACCATGCCAATAAATGAACGACGATGATCTCTACAGGTTTTATAATGGATTCGCAAAAATGTTTTGTGTTGTTTGTTTTAAATTTTAAAAACTAATTTATTATATTTAAGGCCTATAATCATATTTAATATTTAAATTTTTCCATTTTTTATAGCAATATGGAAGCACGGTTTATTAGGTTGTGCCAAATAAGAGGCTTTAATGATGTTCTAAAGTGGCATGAATGCCTAAAACAAACTGTGGATGGACGAGAATAAAGGCGGTCGGGGGCTTAAGATATATTAAATTACCATAATTAAGAATTTAGGCATGGTTCAAGCTTGCTGGAGAGAGGCTGGGGAGTCTCAAAGTGGTGCTATTCATCGTAGGGAAAAAGAGAGTCAGGAGGTCGCGGAAGTTCACAGGACCCGTTTCTATTCTTATGCTAACATATAGCACAACCTCTAATGCTTACTGATTTGGAAGATATAAATGATGGTACAATGATGCCTTGGTTCTCCAAGACTAGACGAGCAGCTCTGTTGCTAATTTACGCCCTGAATCGCATTCACTCTGAGATTTAACGGCTATTTATTACCAACAGGCTAGCGGTGCCAATTCTTTTATTTCTTAATTTTCTGACAGGTTGCAGTCACTATAGTCACAAATAAAGGTTGCTACACACAACCTCTGGTGTAGGCCTACCTCCATGAATGTCATACATTTAAGCTTCACTATAGGCAATAGCCTATTACAAGATTATTATTTTAGTTTATTTCTGAAACCCAACACTGGGAAATTTTAACCAAACTTTAAAAAAAATAATAATAATATAAAAAAAAAAAAACATATGAAGGCGTGTCTTGGTGAATCAGAGATGAGGTGCGGCATTCTAGTGTTTTAATCTGGTACATGAACTAGCTGTTTTGTCTTTTGTTCATTTAGTCATCTTTGACAATCAGAACCTCATCATAACACGAAACATAATAGACTAATGTTTAGTTCTTCTTCCTAGACGATTAACTTCTGTGTGCTGTTTTTAATAAATGGACCCTGAATGCCTTTTTAGTACAATAGAAGCTATGCCTATTTATCTCTCTTCTGACAAGCAGAAAATCTGACCAGAATATAAAAATGAATACAAATGATGGTCGAGAGCCACACGCAGAGCAGTTCTCATATATAATCCACTGCACAAAATAGCACTCACACACAGGCGTATGCTTTTCATCTCAGATCTTTAGCTATAGGCTCTAATAAATAAATACAGAATTTGTTTCGAAATAAATAGAGTTAGGACAATATGAAATGTAGGCTACTGTGCAAAACGTGACAGGTTGAAATTAAATAAAGCTATACGGGTCGCCCTTGAATGGATGGATGGATGGATTTATCTCTAAAGGCCCATTATAGCCTATATGAAGATTATGTCTTAAACTCGGAAACAGACGTGAACCTTGATTATTGCACGTGTCGATTTTTAACATGAACTGATATGACAATTTGAGGAAAATAGTATCATTTCCTGTTAACGTAGCTTGTCAGATTAGCCATTAGGGAATAGCTGGACAACCCACTTGAACCCTGATCATCACCTCTGACCCTGGCCGACCCTCCAGAGACTGGCGATCAAAACCAAACTCACACACCGACAGTTTCATCTGACAGCATCTTATTCCAATTAATATAAATCCATATCGTATTAGTTTTGCTCACAAAAGCAATGCAGATTTCAGATATTTAACAGCACAATTAGAATAATTATCTGCATCTGAGCATTGTATTTAGGCCTATTGGGTGTAGCCTCTTTATTTAATCAAATCCACTTGAGATTCGGTTAACGTATGACCTTAAAAATGGTAGATGTTACAAACCTAAATTGGGATCTATAGGTCCTTCTGGGGAAAAAATGGATATTTTAAGCACTTTGATTCTTGTGTCCTGGTGGTCAGAATCAAGTAAATTTTTGCTTATTATTATGCTGATGCGTATTCATTTTATTATGAATATTTAAAAAAAAATCTATCTGCTATCTATGTGGAGAACCAATTTAGGTCAATATAAGTATTCATTTTATTAATATGGAGTATGTCGTCGTTGTCAGGGGGCGTGGTCTGGTGCCCAGGTGACCATAGCAACCATCATCATTAGATCAAACAGAGCTCCGATTGAACAAAAAATTACATTGACATTGAACTTAAATTATTTGTGGGTTTTTTTCTGTCCATTTATTTATTATTTATTTTTTTGCAATTATAAAAGAGCAAGGCTTAACAAGTGAGCAGATTCTGCAATTTTATGGTCAAAAGGTTACACAAAAGTAACCAGATAACATAGAGCTAACATAAAACAATAAGTAGTTATACATTAATGTAAGTTAAACTCCTGTAATAAATAAATAAATAAATAAATAAACAAATAAATAAACAGCTGCATTGACAACCTGTATGCATTTTAGAAATGTTTATAAAAATAGAATAATATTTTTTTCAAATATTCATTATAAAAGATTAACATTTCATACTGACTTCTCTATAAATACATGTATAAACCACAATTTTTTGTTAAAAACATATTGTTAATAGGACAAAAATCACATCTCAGACACTCATTTCCTTGGAAATGCACCACTGTTAATGCTTTATCTTTATGAGTTTTTATAGGCTATTAACTTGCAAATGTAGGTCCATGTTATTATTTATAATAATTCAGAAGAAAAATATGTATATCTGTAAATAATGCAACATTTTGTTTGGTTTTATACTGTTTCTATGGCAATTTGCCACTAGTGTTTCAGATAATGTCTTATATTTTAGCTCCAATAGCCACTGGGAGATTTCAAATTTGCATTCACATTTGAAATTATTATTTTTTTCCATTATTTGTATCTATTTTACTTGCAGGATCTATAAAGCAAGCCTGATTGCAGTGTGCTGTAACTTTCTTTAATCAACCAGAAGATATCCCGTGACAACAAGAGCTGCTTCATTTATTAAATCTATTTTAGGCTAATTACTCCAATTTATAATATATACATAGATTTGTAATGCACCTAAGTAATTTTACTAATTGTATGAATAGGCATATAATTTCAATGTTTTATAAAACCATAACTGTAAGAGAGTATACTATTTGCTTAGATTTGCGTCAGTGTGATATTTTCTTGTTTTACGATGATGACATATCATTATATTTTTCTCAAAAGGCTGCAAAATGTATTCATAATATGCTGAGAAGTGCATTAAAACTACTGAGATAATGTGGCTGCTTAAATATACTACCTGTTTTCGTGATTTTTTTTAATTGAAATTGTTATTCGGTTTCGTTTGAGCACAATAAAACAAATCATTAAATGTATTACTTTACAGCTGATATATTTGTATTTTTTGTATTTATTTTTACTGATGTACTTCAGTGGTAGTTAATTCATATACATAATATGTGGATTTAAAAGCAAGACCTGCTGTGGTCCCACATGAAGGACTCATTACCTAGTACACATTTAAAGATCATCATTGCCATGGTACTGCCATTAATTATTTAATTGTTGATTGAATCATGATTTTAATGATGCAGGTGTTTTAAGCAGAAGACTACTGTTTGAATTAGAAATTTGGTGTAAAGTACCTTGTGTGCTATGCATTGTGGATGTCCAGGGTGCCGATCTACAACTATGGCATATTATTTACCAAAAATATTTAACCTACTAGCTTTGGGAATAACAATCCAACTCATAAATATCAGTTTTATAGTTCACATGTTTATTGAATCTTATTTATCTAACATTGAGTAAAGAAAACATATACTGTTAAACAATAGAGCCACTGAAACTGTTATAGCTCTAATTTCTGCTATATTTAGCACAGTAAAATTAGAGATTGAAATGCTGAGCATTATGCAAAAAAATTAAAGAAATAAAAAAAAATCAAAGAATGCCTTCTTGTTCAACTGAAATTTCAAGTAAAACTGAAAGACAGGTTTTAATAGATTTCGTTCATTCATCATGGAACGGAATACATTTAATTTATTCACAGAGACAATGAAACACTGAAGGCACAATTAAAACAGGGGCAACAGAAATGACTCCCATGTTCATTAACTATACACTTGTCTATTGAACGTCATTAATAGCAAACTACGGTTTTACTGTAAACAGTTCACACAGTAAGGCACATTTTCATTATCCAGCATTCTGCACAGTCTAAAACGATCAATAAATACTTAGCATATGCCCTTTGCAGCTTAGAAAATACACATTGTTCAGTTTTATACAGATTGACATGTTTATTCAAGAAGCAAAACAGGTTTTATATGAGTTTTCTAATATGATATGCTTTACTTGTTTTGATTGTCCGCTATGAGATAGCCAGAAGCAGTCATTATATATCAGGGACCAGAGTAGCTGATCTATATGAGAATGGCCAGGGACTTTGGAATAGGATATACTCTCCATTCGGCTCAATCTTGTCCTCAGCATAGTCCCTAGAAAAAAGAAGAAAAATTAAATGGCTTACTATGAACATTTTCAACTCTGACACAACACACAGTTGGTTTATCAACATCATTGTCTACACAATGTATACAGACATTTGATTAAAACAGTAGAGCTTGTAATCTACCAATTTCATATAACCTTTATTACCCCAAAAAAGTCCCAGAGTATTAACTCTATGCTTATGGAAGGGAGAACCAACCCCTTAATCAGTTCTTTGCCATTCCAGATTGACTCAGCAGGAGAGAGAACATGCCTGCTCTGACATTGACAGAATCCCAGGAAGCATGTTATGTGTAATAAATTCTCTCAAAATCAAGAGATGTCTCGTGACTAAAAATCCAGTAGCATTATAAAGTTTGGTCTCTATGCACAGTAAATAAGTGGAAATTGATATTCTGATTGACGCTTTTATGCCAAGCACTAAAACTATATTGTGGTTGTAATTTATGCCATCTGATAAGTTGGCAAATATGAATTTTTAGGAAATGTGCATGTTTGCTCAATTTCATAAATGTGGTCGCATGCATCAATGATCATGTTTTACTGGAACTGTACAATACGTTTTTATATTTTGGAGTGTTCTAAACTTGAAATTTTACTTTATTTTGTTGTAATGTTGTTTAACACTGATCAATACATTTTCAGTCCGTCAAAATGATTAATAATTCAAGCTCCTCTATATGATCAACTGGCAATGTCATTTCCCCCTTTTTTTTAAACTCTTCTTCTGTTTTTCCTGTTCGCTTCACAAAGTCATAAAAAAACACTGCTGTACCTCATCATGCACGAGTACTATGTAGTGGTGCCATTACCAATTTGACCAAATTATATGTAGAGAGGCTTCTGGACAATTTAATCCCTCCAGGAAACTTGGTGAGACCTCTTTCTCTGTTAATTTTCACCCTCTCCCTCATTCAAGCAAGCTCTCTCTTTCTCTGCCTCCACAATGTGGGGTTTCTTTCTTTCTTTTTTTATGTTCCCTTATATCGTTTTTCCCTCCCCAGCTTCCACCCCAAGCCCTCAGACAGCATGCAGCTTATGCAAATCATTGGCCTTTTATTCTTGATACTCGTCCTCCGACTTCAATGAGACCTCAAGAAAACACAGCCTCACATGTGTGCTCACACACAGACACACACACACACACACACACTGTTAAGATTTTCTTTCTCACCAAAATTCTCCCAAGCTACTGTACACTGTACACACACACACACACACAGAGCTCAGCATTATTGTGTTACACTACCAATAAATGAAAACATTTACTATAATTATCCATAAGCCCCCATCACAATGCTCTATGGAAAGCAACATCACACTGAAGAAAAGTATCTAAATATCCTCACGATATAGCCCATATTATTTAACTTTGAACATTTCCTGGTTTGCTTTTGAAAAGTGCTTCTCTTATATTTGAATGTAATGCAGTAATTGATGTCCAGTTCAGTTTCTATAGCTGTATCAGTGTATTAGGAAAGCTTGGCCAGCATCAAAGACTACCTAACATTCATATAAACATGTACAGACAACAATGTGCCCTTGTTAACTAACCCACAATTTGTATAAAAGTGGAGTCTAGTCTTTCAGCTGCACTGTCGTTGTTTTTTTAATTTTTTTTATTTTTTTTACCAAAAGCTGATCAGACATTAGGGAGTGAGACTCAGTAGATGGAGATAGACTAGACACTTAAAGATGAGGGGGGGCTGTTTACCAAAGTCACTGTGAGAGGGAGAGGGAGGGCCTGATGAATATAAAGTGCTCATTGCAAAGCTGACTTTCCCAGGCCCTGGAAATGCACCCACACTCACACTGTAGTTGTGCCCAGCTGCTAGGGATGGCGTGTGGAGTGTGTATGTGGGTGCGGGGGGCAACTAGCCTGACTTCCCTCAGACACTTTGACAGGCCAGCCTTTTCAGCAACAAATTTCTGGGCCTGTCTGCCCCCTCTCCCTTGGCGACTGCCCTGTGCTGAGAGCCCCCTCCCTATAGTTGGGGGTGGATGGGAACACAAAGTTGACAGAACAAGATGAAGAAGTACCCGGTCTGTCTGGGCTTGGCTAGACATCCCTCCGAGTGAACTTGAACTTGACTCTGGTGCAGAAGCTCAAAGAGACAGTATTGAATTACTTGTGTAAATTTATTGTGTTTATTTAATTTAAAGAGGTATCAGGCTTAATTATAAGTGTGATGGGAACCAATTATACAACTCGTAGATTATTTAACTGTAACCAGTTTGAGTTTACAGAAAAAAACGTGTATTCTCATTTGCCATCTAGAAAAAATAATTTAGCTTTTCTTATATTGTTGGATCCACTAGCAAATTCATGAACATATACCCTAATTTTAAGCATTCTGTAACTCATATTATCTCATAATGCAGTAATCGGTGCTCAGTGTATCTCTTTCTTTTAGGATTTGAGCTGAAGTCAGAGATTGACTCTAATTTCTGCAGCTCTATCATTGTGTAGCACAGCAGAACTCTAAATCAGTTACTAGACAAACCGTATAAATGTCTATTATTATGGACACGTACAGAAAACATGTTTATCGTAATGGGTGCAAAAAGCTTAGAAAATACCGGTTAGCTAAGAAAAAGGCATTTAGGTGATTTTATTTCAGTATATATTTTTCTTGCAAAGTAGTACCATAGGTATGGTAGTGGTGCCATTATAACTAATTTTAGGTAGGATTGGAGCCTGGTCATAGGAGTAACATCTGTGCAATTTCTATAAACATTATAATAAATATAATAAGCTACAATGGAAACATTATCACAGTTAGCATCACTGTCATGGTGAACGCAAAATCATTAGCCTCCAAACTAAGTCTGCCTACTCATGTTCCTGTATGTTCGAAGACCAGCACATTCGGTGAGTTCCCTGTTCTAGCACACTTGGCCAACAAAACCCATCTCAGAATGCAAGTAATGATCTGGGATCACCAGCAGAAGAACCTTCTTCATACATGGTTATGCTCACACTACAAAAAATTACATCTTAGCAAAGTGAAAATATCTTAAATATAGTTAAATTGATCTAGTATTTCATATTACATGATTACTTTAAATGAAATATAAGATTATTAAACCTATTTCTGGACATTTTTACTAATTTCACATTTCCATATCTCTTAGAAGATAATTGATTTCTTTCTTGAAATGATTTCTTAGAATTAGCAAAAATTATCTGCCAATAGAACAAGTCTATTCAGGCTTGAAATTAGTACAAATGCCTATAAATAGGTTTACTAATTTTGTATTTTGTCTATTGTAATCTTAAAATAGGAAATACTAGATAAATTTGACTATATATTCAAGATATTTTCAGTTGCTGTCATTTTTTTCTTGCAGTGCAGGAATTCCATGGCAAAACTTTCACGGCCAGTTGGCCAGTGACGAGGCACAGAAATGGGAACTGGCTGTTTGAAAGCACCCCTGTAGCCGATATATAGCTGAGAACAAGCATGACAACTCAGGATAACCACTTTTATGCTGGGATTAAAAGAGGATCGGCAGCTGAGGTAGGCACAATGGATGAAAAGGGATTTCACCATAAAACATCCTTACAGAGAAATCCCAGAGGTGGTTTGGTGAGATTCTTACTGTGTTGACTGATCAGTATGGTGGTTGCAAGTATCTTTATATCTTGACAAAATTCTGTGGTCTGCATCTAGGGCATGTACTAAACACATGATGACATGTATCACAAACCTAGATGAACATGAACATAAATAGAGTAGTTTTGAGACCTTCAGTGATGCAATAACAGGTATGTGTAAGGTAATGCATTATTGCAATTGTGTCATTTCCACCATGTAACACATATCATAATACTGAAAGCAGATTTTCCTGTGTTAAATTAAAAGTGGTTATGATATTAAAATTGAACAAAAAATCTTTATGATACTGGACATGAAAGATGACATATTAAGTTTGGGGGGCTTGACTGCAGGCAGGAGGGGGGTCTGCTGGAAATGATGTTAGTATGCCAGACAAATATTCCCAGATAGTCGGCTCCCATAGGCCTTTGCTATTAGCATGCCAGCTGCAGCATCTGCCACATGGGGCCACAGGCAGAGCCAGAGAGTAAGGCCCTCCTGCCCCTCCCCATACAGCAGATATCACCCTCCACTCCTCACCACATACACAGTGGACCCAAAGGTTCCCAGCATACAAACACCAGCCCCATCATGTTATTATCTGAGATTTGTTCTTAATAATGTCCTTATTTAATCTGGTCAAAGGGAGACAACCCAAGGGTCCAGGTGAGTTTAACACAGAGAGATTTATTTTGTCTCTTATTCACAACTCTTTGGGAATAAATTATTCCCTGTTATGTCTCCACTACTTACTTTCACTTCTCTTTCTCTGTGGTTTTCTGTAACGCTGGCTCAATTCTTCTGGGTAATATATTATAATGGCGCTTTAATTAATTGCTCTCCCAACTGCTCTGCCATGGCAGAAGGGAAAAGAGAGACAGGCTGTCTGTCAGGTCTGCACTGTTAATTTTCCTGGACATCACGTTCAGACCCATTGTTTTATTTCTGTGATAAGACAAAAAATGTTGCTATTTATCTAATTACTAATATGCTACTTCATACCATGTTTTATGTGCTGCAGAATAGTGAACAGAAATGTAAATAAAATGCAATATCCTGCACTGAACACACAAATATCATTTGCAGATGGTTGCTATTACATGTTCACACACGTGAACCACCCGTTTATCCATATGCACAGTAAAATAAGGACTCTCTCTGTTGTTTTTTCCTCCTCAGCAGATTGTCTCTCAGGGTTTGGCTGCTAATTTAGGCATCTGGCTCCGTCTGGGACTGAGCATCTTTCCCAGTCTAGTGCCTCCTGTGTCTCTCACTCCCCATCTATGCTGACAATGGTGGGAAAAAGGGGCACCATAGAATCACGTCAAGAGCTACACTCACAATGCTGCTATTGTAGAGGGCAGACGAGGATCAGAATAATAATGCAGTAACGTCTAACTGTTTACCAACATGTACCCTACAGCTGCAGACTTCACCCCTCTCCAAGCCAACCATCTACAGTGAAATAAACTAGAATTTAACACCCAGGCAGGTTTTTTTGTGTCATGATATGTAATTTACGGACTGATTTTCCAGCATATCATTTGTTGGATAATGTTTAGAAAGCCATAAATGCATTTTTTTTGTTTTGACACTGAACAATTTGCTGTTTATTATACAGAGTGGGAAGGTCTGGCATTGCCAGGTCTTCTGAATACACACACACACACACACACACACACACACACACACACATTAGCACACACACATTTGTATTGCTATCCTTTTGAGGTCCTTCTACAGATGCTAATTATTAATGCAGCTAATTAATACTATGCCTACACTAACACCAGATATTCTTATCCCTGTGGCTACATTTCATCCCCACCAAGATATAAAATTATTAAAGACAAAGACAACCAACATACTACACTAAACATGAAGATTACATGCTGAGAAGCAATGCAGGTCAGTCCAACACAGCTCAATGTGGTTATATATTCAGCAGTCAACTTCAGTATCCTAAAAATTATCATGATTTAATCCACAGTTTAATTGCACAGCATAAACTACATGTCAGATGTAGATTAAACCTTCAGTGCATACAATTAAAAATTAACAGAAAAAGGCAAGCATGCAGTTTGTGTTGTACAACAATACAGTCATTATCCTGATTCCTTGTCGTAAACAGGTATTATTTCTCAGAACTACATCATTAACCACAAGGTATACATTTATCCTACACTGCTAGAAACACACAGCGGCTGTTAGTGCTGAACCTCAATAACAAAGCTCATTTCAATTTGCATGTTGAAAACTGGAAAAATCTGGTATAGGATTGGCACCGTGCCAAGTGGCATAATTAACACTTAACGTCAGTGCTCTGCAGCAGTCATACTATGTTCTCACACACACACACTCACGCACGCGTGCGCTCTCGCTCTCTCTCTCTCTCTCTCTCTCTCTCTCTCTCTCTCTCTCTCTCTCTCTCTCTCTCTCTCTCTCTCTCTCTCTCTCTCTCTCACACACACACACGCGCGCGCACACACACTCTCCCTCTCACTCTCTCTCTCTCACACACACACAGCTTCTCATCGAATAAACATAACAACATTTGTCGAATAAATTAATAAAACGATAAGTGAAATTTTTAGTGCAACTACATATTTGCGTTTGCAGCCATATCTTATCTTTATGTGGTCACTTGTATTGTTCTGTGAATTTATCTTACACACATAGGCAGTGTAGATCTTGGATATAAAGGTCTGAGAGATGCAAAGCAGGAAGGGGAGCCACCCCTCCCCTTCCTCGAGTAATACACCGCCTAATTAGAAAACAGCTATTAAAGGCGAAGCGCTCTCATTTCACAGACAATTCTGACCCTGAATGTAGAGAGATGTGCCAAATATTACATATATAAAAAGATAATACATTCTGTTGTTCTGTTTGCAAATACATGACATTATATTAAAATATGTAGCACAGAACAATGCACTTTTGAATGTGGGATTTTGTACTGAATTGGGATTTTGTACTGAACGGGATTTGGTCCATTTGCATAACCTTAACCTGAATAACCATCATCACACATGTCTGCCAATAGGCATGGTGAAGATTCATTTAATTAGGCATTCTAATAGTTTCCAGTGCATTTATGTCCATTATGGATGCGACAGCATCTCCCACACTATGCATTAATGTGCATGACATTTAGACTTACTGAATCTGTGCTCTCCTGCAAGTGCATCTTGTTTGTACTATCATTGCTCTGTGAGTGCTGTCATTTTGGTTTTTAGGGCTTCTGATAATTTTATTTATATATATATATATATATATATATATATATATATATATATATATATATATATTAACCGAACGCTTTGGCTTTGATTGATATTAGTTTTAAATAGGAAATTAAACAAATAAATCCAGTTGTCTATCATGAGGGATGCTTTAGAATATCTGAGAAGGCTTAGTTGGATGTCATTTCATACTGGGACTCATCACCTGAATTCAAGATCTGAGGCTGTCTCGCGTGACCTCGACATACGTTGGCACACACGCACGCACACACATACGTACGCACGCACATACGCACACACATACGCACACACGTACACACTTCTCAACATAACATGAAACAGCTCGGTGCTTTTTAGAAACTGAGGCTGCATTAAAGTGTCTCTGCGCCTTTAATTGCGAGCTCGCGCGCCTATGCAATTATGCTAATACGAGCGCGTGTCCTCTTTTTCATTAACACACTGCGTCTGCGTTGTTGCTTCCGTTTTTTTTTTAACGCACACGAAGCCAGCAAAAGCGCTTCTTATGGCTTCAATTTTAATTCCACTTTATTTGTTTTCCACAAGATGAGTCAACATTCTCTCTGTGAACGGCATTTTTCACATAGCCAATTAGGACAGAGAATCAACCTTTGTTAACGACAGCCTTCTTGCTACAGGTAAGCTTTGTCCTGCCTCAGGACGTCGAGGATACGTTACAGACACGCATTCATTCATTTCATACATAAACAAATGTCATTAATGACAAATGTTGATCCTAACAGGCCAGACTTGCTTTCTGGTTTGTCGTCATGTTTGTAGTCACACACATATATAGTCTTCTTTATCAATGTCCTTCCCATGTTAACAACCTTCTAGATATATCAGGCTTACACTAACAGCATTTTGGCACATGATACATGAAAACGTGCATTTCTAATGCTTTTATGATATAAAGGTTGTATCATAATTACACAGACTGTTGAAAATCACTACATCTCCACAACATCTGCATGCCTTTCAGCATTTACAGACCCACATATAGGCTATAGTCGTGTCTGGATGTGGTGGTTTTTTTTTTTTGTTGTTGTTGTTGTTGTTGTTTTTTCTTTTTACTAATATTTGCTCAATTCTGTCATTTTGTATATACCAATCTTTCTAGAGTAGTATTTTGGCAGGAGTGTGTTTATTTCTTTATACAACCCCTGGTTCCATCTGTAATCTTACACTCATATACCAGATAGTGTAGTACAGTGGTTCTCAAAGTGGGGTCTGGGGACACCCACGGGTCCTTTACTTTTAATTTTGTTACCCTGGTGGAAATTGCAACCTGCCATTATCAAAGGTTTTATATTTATTATTGAGTTCTTCTAGTTATTAGTCTATTTTACTGGTCACTTGAGGTCCAAACCTGAATAACTCTAGGCCTATAAATAATGTCAGCTTGAATCTAATGTGTCTTGTTAGTGGAAAGTTGAGGAATAAAAATCTCTGTGGTACCAATAAATAGCCAGATGATTACTGTAGACATTTAAATAATAACCCTAATATTTGAATAGTTGGATTATGTTTTAAAAACAAACAAACTGTGGTCTGTGGAATTTATTCTACAGTTATGTTGTGCCTGGATGGAAAAGGTTCGAGAAACTCTGGTCTAGTCTGTTAAAAGACATCCATTTATGTGTATATGATGATATGGTTTGTTTTTCCAGATTAGATAAGTAAACCAGTAGAGGCTAATTGAACCAAATATTTAGCCTTTTTAAAATTGAAAAATGTTCAACTGAGGTACACCACATTACATTCAGTGTACACTACATTATTATGTTGAAAATTAGCTGTTGATACCTATAAATATACCTATATTATTTTACAACTTAATAGCATTTGGAAGTCCTAGGAGCAGCCTTGACACCTCAGCATGAGATAAAGGGTAGATGATGTGCTAAATAGAGTGAGCAGTTCAACTTCTCAGTATTGCAGTTGGCTACGAGTAAAAACTAATTTTATGAAAACTACTCAGTAAAGAGCCTGAGAGCAATTCAAAATGGGTCAGCTCTGGTTCACTGGTCAAAAGGATGTGAATGTAAAGCAACACTTTTAGTTAAAAGTAAAGTAGTTATCTTATGATCTTTGTAAAGGAGGTTCAGTAAAATTTGACAAGCAAGAGTCTTTCTGTGTATACTGGTAAAGTGACACTTGATGTGATGATGATAGTGTTCCTATTATATCATTTTTATTCTCTCAGAATTTTCATTCACCCTTCACCATTTTACATTATGCAGGCTGATTATACATATTTTAATAGAAGAAACTGGGTGATTTAGTTAGAAATGACAAAATAAGCTGAGGAGGCTTATTTTAAACTGTGATCACCTTCTTACTGTATTTTTGTAGTTATTTATGTAACCTTGGTATGATATTCTGTTGATTTTGACTGAAGGCCTGTCACTGTTGCACATTTTGTAGAATAATTTCACTACATGCAAAAAAAAAACAATGAGTAATATACTGTTAACATATTGTCAAGAAGCAGATTTAGTACTTTTTCTGCATTTGGAATGACTGAGGTAATTGATGAGATGATTAGCATGGTTAGTGGAGAGATAAAAGTGAGCTCAAAGCTTTGCTATGAACTAGGACTAATGGCAAGCGCTTGGTCAAACAGAGTCAATGATGCAAACATACCTCATGCCAACACAGCCATTTTAGGAAGCAGGCAGCCAGCATTTCCATCAAGATGGCTTCCTCAAAGCACAGCCCCTCATTCAGAGCTCCAATCTTCAGCATCTGTGGGGATCGTGGCGACTGGCAGCCTCTTTGTCTCCACTGGCACACGAACTGTAGCCTCTTGCACATCATTTTTCTCTTCTCCCGCCCTCTGCTCCGGGGGGCACACATGGCACCGAATGCTTCCGTTGATGGAGGGAGGAGGCTGGTAGAAAGAGGATGAAAGTTGACCATTATTTTTTGCTCTTTCATTTAGATGGCCTTTTTTTTTTGCTATTATGCTCTATCAAGACAGGGTGAATGGCCTGGCAGTCGCTATGGGGGGACAAGAGTAAAGCACAATTAAAGAAAAAGCCCCTTTTAATCACTGCCAAATCACTGTCATGGCAACTACCATATAATCTGTCTTTAGATAGGGGAAAAAAATATCAAGGAACAAAATAACTGTAATTCCTTTGTGTTCTCCGCAAAGCAAGTCCACAATAAAGAACTTGACAGTTGTCTGCTTTAACATTTCTTTCCCCCCACACTAGTCTCTTAAACTGAACACTAAATGTAATGTTGCAGATTATGTAACCCTTGGCTCTTTGGATTCTTATAGCTTATAGTTGTGTGGTTGAAGTAGTGGTTGCATGATAGGTGTACTATATCAGCTTCACCATCAATTGCTGTCCACCCGTAATTTCATCACATAACCCTTATTCAATTTAGCTGGGTAACCAGTTTAGTTGGAAAAGATCATTGTTAATGAATGATGACAAAATTTCTTTGCTTGCATTAATTTTACATAACAGTAATATGTAATGCGATAGCTAGCCATACATTTTTATCATTATTGAGATGGAGACAGACATATAATTTCCTCTCTCTGCTCATTTATTGCACTGAAGCCCCCAGCCTAATGTCCTGGAGTAATTCTAACTGCGTATTCTGAAGCACGCCAAAAGACATTCAAATTCAGTCTCACTCTCATTGATCTTATCTAGGATTCATACAAAATATATTTTGTGACTTTAACATGGCATCATTGAGTTCTGTGCATTAGCATCATTTCCACTTCCAGCTTCAGCTAGTTATAATTGACGGTTATTCCAAGTGCTCTTTTTGATAGATGATGATAACCAACATCCTGTGTTTTATATAAAAATAAAAATAGCATATTACTGCACAAAATATTATGTAACCACTGGTATGAAACAAGAATGGATGGTCTTTAAAAAAACAAAAAAACAGAAATCTGTTTTATACAGAAAATACAGTCAAATCTCAGAGTACTGGAGCAAGACGAGAAACTGATTTTTCATTTCAGGAGAAAGCTGGAAATCAGAGCTGCCGTTTATGTTGACAGGATGCGTCAGAGAATCTGTGAATATCGAGGGACAGGTGATGGGTGTGTGGACACGAGTGGCATCTCACACACACACACACACACACACACACACACACACACACACAAAGAGATGACATAAAATAATGAGAGTAAACAAAACAAATGCTGGAGGGTAAAGAGGCTGGTACATGTGCTGACGTTTCTGCTTTCCTCTTCATCCATCCTCCATGTTCTGTTTCTGGAGCAGATGGTTAAAACTCAAAGCTAAATCTCATACTACATGTGACTCTTCCTGAACAACATTTAAAAACATGGCTGCAAAAACAATTAGCTGCTTTGGCATTTTCAGCTGCTTTCTTGGAAGAACCTGGTTATATTTTACACTGCCAGGATGCTCGAATAATTTACTCATGTCAATAGTGTGGGGCAGTTCATGGTCAACATTTAGTAGTGATCATTTTCAGTGGCTCAATGTGCTTTACACTTGCTAAATGACACAACAACCCCAATTTGGATATCACAGGAGATCTTGGTTGTTCTTACCACATGGTGTTCTAGCGCATGGTGGTCCGGTCTCTCAAGCAAACACTGCGGTCAGGAAGGAGCTAGAGGTTTGAATGAAAAACATGTCTGACTTTCCACAGTATTGTTAGGATTCTAGTCATTACACTGAAAATATAAGATCAAGTTAAATGTAAGCATGTTTACATAAAATTATAAATTTTATTTTCTTAGTGTTTATTTTTCATTGGTTATGAACTGGCAATTTTGCAGGTCTGCTTATGACTCATTCACTTTATTCTATCATACTATTAACGAAAACAGGCTCTTTGGGATGTACGAAATGAGTAATGGTAGTTACACATTATGATGACATAATAGTAAGCCTGTTCAGCTGTACATTTTGTGGTTTCAAAATAGATGTTGGTTCCCCTTATAATGGGACTTGTGGTAATGTGATGCTAATGTTGTGGTTAAGTACCTAACTGTGACTAAACCACTAACGAAGCCACATCAATACAGCATACTGACAGCAGACCACTGTCAAAGCTTTATGTATTATAAGCTCCTTTCTTAGAACTTATCACATTATGAAACAGCTGGTCTGTACAAATGTACTGCAATCTCATGTACCACATTTAGAACATTTTGCCACCAAATGTAGGAGTTATTTAAACTTGACAACTTCCTACGCACGTGTTCCTAACACACATTTTACTTTGTATATAAGCGAAAGTTTTATTTTTATGCAATATTTTGTGATCTATAGCAAACATGATATTGTTTTCCAGCTTGGATTAGGTATGCAGCATTTTTGAGTAGGGTTTGCACTCAAAAGCTGTCCCATTCAGAGAGCAGTTTAAGGACACATTTATTTTTCACAGTTTATTTCACATTGCATGTGTCCTCAGAGAGGGCAGCCCTATAATTCTGTTCACCAGATAATGATGTAAAATGGCAGATGTCAACTGGCAGTTAGACTGCTGACAGTTAGTTAGCTTTGTAAAATATATTGTAAACTATGATAAAATTAGTTAATGTTCACATATAAATTTTTAACATTGACTCATGCTTTTGCTTGTACTTGGTCATGGGTTGTGACATTCGTGACAAATTATGAGAACTACAGGTGTGCTTTTGTTTTGCCATTAATAGAGCGCTAAAGTTATATAGCTGTGTATATATGTGTGTGTCTGTGTGTAATTATTCAAATGAGGGACAGGCAACCCATAAGCCGCCTCATCATCTACTGTCTTTGTGTTGGAGGGGAAAAAAATCCACACTGGCCCCTGAACCACTTTGGGCAGAAATCTGTGCCGTCGTGGGAAAACCCTGCGCAGGCCTTTCACAAGTCCCTCCAAATCAAACCAATTAGTAAGGACCGTGCTCAAGCCATTGAGCACCACTACACGCCTATTGAGCACCACTGTAGGCCTCACAGCTGAGAGTGCTATAGGCTGTAATGTAGCCCTGTTGGCTGAAAGAAAGTGGTTCATCACATTTGGGAGCCAGTGACAGAGTCCTATATACATGGGCAATCAGGATGAAGAGCTTGAGGTAGACTGAACTGACTTGTGAATGTGGTATAGGGCTTTAGCCTTATCCTACAAAAATCCCGTGTTGAATTTACATGAACAAAATTGCCCAGTGTACAGTGGGTGTTAATCCAAACCTGTAGGTGTAAATTCAACATTAGCCATTTCACTGTGTATTATTATTAAAATATTATCAGAGTGCATAGGTTGGTTTGAGTTCCCCAAGAATGTCTTAAGGCTTCACCCTGCATTGCTAAGAAAAATAATCCAGAGAAAAGTGTGTGTGTGTGTGTGTGTGTGTGTGTGTGTGTGTGTGTGTAAAAAAGAGGATTTAGTATTATGTCAACTGGACTGAGATTCTAAATAATGTCATAATTGTTTGAAACAATACAAATAATGCAAAAATACACAGTCTGCTTTCCTTATTGTTTTACTTTTAAAATAACAATAGCAAATAAGATGAAGATTGAGAATAATATTATATTCTTAGAGTGATTTAAACCAAATTTAAAGATTAAACCAACTAATTTTCTAAAACATACAAACAAAAAAGTGTATATATATGTTATATGGTAAACTGTTCTGCAGGTAGGTTTTCTAATGTGCCTTAATATCTCACCTTGCTATGTGCAAAGTAGGGCTCGATTAGAATTGCAAAACAAATATATCATTATCCATAATCATGATTCATAAAATATCACTGGGGATATCTGGAACCAATTCTCACTCAAATGACTTTTATAAACTGAAAAAAAAGCAAGAGCGCGAAATCATACTGCTAACCCCGCCCCTCACATTAACGTTTACAGGTAGTAACTTTTAATACGAAATGGATCATGCAACAACTTAGCATAAACAAAAAATTAAGGCTGCATACTGCTGTACTAAACAATTTGGGTAAACAGAAAGGCCGTAGAAGGGCGTAGATAGCATTGATGACATAGGCCTAAGTGACACACAACATCAGACTGACTATATACAGTCACAGTATTATGCAGCAGAATGTCCATTAAGGTTTCAGTATTCTAGGATGTTAACATTGTCTTCAGTGTTCTAGAATATTAGGATTTAAGTATTCTAGAATGTAAATTAAAAAATCTATATTCTGTATAGATGAATGTCAAAATAACAATTTTCAGTGTCCTAGAATGTCAGTACTCAGATTTCAGTATTTTATCATGTAAAAAATAAATAAATGAAATAAAATATTCACATTATAAAACGCCAAAACTATTCTTTTAGTGTTCTAGAATGTCAATCGTTGGGTTTCAGTATTCAGTAATGTTCACAACTAATGATTCAGTACTCTAGAATGTCAAAAAAAATTAAAAAAACAAAACAAAAAAATCCGTGGACACACAGTTGCTTACCTTCCCTATGATAGATCTCCACGCAGTGGTCAGTATTTTTCCTGCTCATGCTGTAGTGCCGGAGCAGTGCGCAGTACAGGAGACCGCTCCTACTTTCGGTTATCTAGCTTTATGACGGAGGAGAAACACTCATACAGCTAGATAACCAAAGATAGCAACCGACCCCATCACACACGACACAAGTAACGAGGAACATCTCGTAAGAGCAGACCTGATAATGAACAAAGAATAGGTTAACATGTTAGCAAACGAATAAAGAGAGGCAGTTTGGTTTTTATTGCACTCTGAATCACAGCTCAGCACATTTGTATTAACGAAGCCTGAGCATTTATTCAACGTCATCAGCAGAGTTGCCTGTGCTGCCGTTTTGTAGGGTTGTCATTCATTTAGCTCCTTTAGACTCGAATAGTCCCTGTCCTCAAATAAAAGCCAGCACAAGATTAATATTCCTAAAATATATCATTTTATCTGTCCTGTTAGCCTTCAGTCCTCATGATCTCTTTGGCCCTTTACGCGCTCCCTCTCTGTGTTTGCACAAAATGGACAGACATGTGTTCATTTTTAGATGAAAGAATAAACATTAAAGTCTGAATAGAAATCTCATTGCGAGCAGAAGAAGTTTAAATTATTGTGTATATTGATAGTCATTATTACTGATATTGTCCTATGACTTATACCATAATTAAACCAAAAGTAAGAATACAACGCATAAGTATTAACAAGGTTATATTAAAATCGTCATGTAATGCCCCCTCCCTGAGTAAGTAACATTTAATAGCCGGAAAATTGTTTTTATTTAGTGTATTTTACTCAGAGCATGGCGCCATAACTTGCCAAGTTGTACTGATTAGATGACATTACAATGAGCTAAATGTAACTTCAGTTTAGAATCCAAACAATTTTATTATCTTGTAAAACAATATTGACATAAACGGAAACATTATTGTTGTTAATATTTGTTGTTAACGGAAACGTTATTGTTCTTAATATCACTGATGACAAAAAATAAAATTACATGGGCCTAACAATAAAAGTCTAAGTAGTTTTCTTCTTCTTCTTCTTCTTCTTCTTCTTCTTCTTTTTAAATAAATGATTAGGAATTTAATGAGGCTTTAAAAAAAAGTGCTATAATTTAGCTACTCTAAATGTAGACACCACCCCTTAATAATGACCCTACAATTCTCTGGAGCGCGCGCGACATATGACGTCATAGGATTTGATTTCTTTGTGACTGCTTGGCTTACCTGTTGTGTTGCATCTTAAATAAGATTTTTAAGGCAGGTATATAGATTTAGACTGAGGCATATACTGCATGACAACAATTATATAACAAAATAAGAAGAACAAACAAGCCCACCTTCATGTTATATAAATATATTAACAAATCATATGATTACAATCACATAATATTTAAGATATGCATGCAATAATGAACACTTTTTATTTATTTTTTTGCAGTTTTTTAACCTTTAAAACACATTTTCTTACAATGTAACAGAGTTCAAAGAACGCCAACATTAATATTCTGAAGTACATTTTGAAAACATTTTATTACACTATGTCTCATTATGTAAACATCTTATTGGCCTATATGCCATTATTGCACCCTTATGCAGGTCGTACACTGAACTTGTGGAAGGGTTTTGACATCCACAGTGTTACAGGAGTCGGATTTACTACAGGTTATTTCTACACGCTCTTATATGTCGTTATAATGAACATTATTTTGCCGTGTATATAGTAATGTTTGTTTCTAATAGTTAACACTGTATTGCAGATTAACGCACAACATGTTTGGCAATAGCCTATTGCTTTTTCACTGCCTCTGTTTCACAGTGTAATAGGCTTAGGAACATGGAAAGGAATTGTTAGCACTTTGTCTGGCCTCCTCTCAGTCTGTACAGGAGATAACTATTCAAACATTCACGTGTCTCCATTAATAAACTTAAAAATAACTATAATCGCATACTGGATTGTGACCATTCTATATAATGATCATACAATAATGAGCGAGTTAATATGATCCAGAGCTCAAGTGCAATTCCTGACAATGAAATATGAAGTCTTACTTTTTTATGATGCCGTGCGTATTCCTTTCTGTCGTGCTCAGGATGCAAAGTGTTAAGCGCCCGAGTGTTGTGCACATCTAAGTGGTCTTCTCTGTGTCTGTCAAGCACGATACTGCCGCGCAAGATGCGTTACCAGCCCTGTGTGTTGTACTTCTGAAATCTTCACTGCCAAAAATAAAAGAAATCGTGATCGTCAATGGCACCAGCCATGGCGGGTTTTCCTCTGTAAGTCCGCGAAGCCTGGGATGGCGTTTCTTTAAGATCCAGTGAGCAGGAACATGGGCAGTTTACTTCCAACATGGGGGATTTCCTCCCATGAAACAGCCTGGGGTTTGTGATTTATTTAAGATGCACGTGGCTTTGTCTGACCTTTCACAGTCAGATCTAAGCTTCAAGCTGGAGCGGACTCTTCCGTGCGTGTGGTGCGGTGCTCTCTCTCTGGCTCAGGAGTCTCTAGTTTTCGGGTCTAAAAGCCTGCACGGTCGCCTCTTTCCCGCAGTGACGTCAAGAAGCAGCAGGCTACGGGCCAATCAGAGACAAGCCGATCAAAGATGACAGAGGATGCAGCTCGCTCGCTCGCTCTCTCTCTCTCTCTCTCTCTCTCTGGGTCAGGTAGCGGATATCCCTGAGATCTTTGCTGTCACCGAGGTATTTTATAGACAATAAACTTTAAAAATCGATAGCCCAATTCCTTGGTGTGTAACCTTAATATCTACCAAGTAATGTTTAACACTGTAATGTTTTATATAATATGGTATGGCCAAAACAACACATTGCGGTCACGAGATGCTTTGCAATAAGTTATATTAAAGCAAACTGGTGAACTCTTAATGTTTTGTTTAAATTGGGCTGGCTATTTATTTATTTATTTATTTGAATACTAATATATTTATTTATTATAATTTTCCTATTTAAAAATTTAACAGTGCTTCGGCAGTGGGCCTCTTTGAACCGTCGACGAATTTCGTTTTTTTCCCCCCTCATCCATTCATGAATTGATTCACGAATAATATCCATCTTTAGCCTACTCGTTCGTCAGGACTACAACATAGGCATTTATAGACTACAGTGCAGACCTGCAGCCCACAACATCTAAGAATAATTAGTTATAATAATTTTAATTAGTCGCAAACTTGTAAATAAATAAACGTAAAGCTAAATTTAATCTCCCATCTCAAGCGCGCGCGCACACACACACACACACATACATACATACGTGTGTATGTATATATATATATATATATATATATATATATATACATATGTGTGTATGTGTATGTATATATATATATATATATATATATATATATATATATATATATATACATATATATATATATATATATATATATATATATATATATATATATATATATATATATATATATATATATATAAAACCTCACTTAACTATTTACAGGATACATTAAATTAATAGATAAAATACTATTGGTTTTCATCATAAAGGAACAACAATGAGACTGACTGGCCAGTCCAATGGAAGTCCTTGACCCCTACCTTTCCGTTTTGTGATTATAAAGTGCTCACTTTGAGTCCACCCTCTCGGTTTAGTGCAGGTCAGAAGAGACAAGACACCGGTTGTCCTTTGACCCTCGATCTGCTTGTAATCAGTCGCCCTGCAGCGTACACCATAGACCATCGTAGTCATTATTTTATGGTGTTTAAAACAGGCAGCGTATCTTCCCCCCCCCCCCCCCCCCCCCCCCAAAAAAAAAAAAAGCAGCTAAGGAACACGTTATATTTTAAGGAAATTAATATAGGCCTATTAGTATAGTTGGTATGTGCTATTGGGAAGAAGAATGTGTAGCCTAATTCCTGTTTTCCAATGCTGTCTTAGATTATTTTTAAAGTCATTTGTTAAAAAGTGAGTTTTTTTTAAATGTTCGGAAAACGAGATTTTTCTTTTCTTTATTTAAAAAAAAAACTTTTGAAAACATTTTAGTGTACATTACGTGTACATACATTTGTATAGGCTAGTCATATTTGTATAGGTTTACTTTCCTGATGGCCTTTGGGAGTCAGGGTAGTAGACTAATTTACAGTAAAACAGAAATGCCCTGTGAGGGGAAAAAAATCGTTGTTGACTAAATAAACCAATGCTGTGCTTTTATATAATGTTAGCTATATAATGTATATTCATATTTATCTTTAACTTCAGCAGATGCTCTGATTGGATAATTGAGACATAGATACTATAAGTAGGCCTAACTGTTGTTAGTGGATCATTCACGTCCCGTAATGCGGGTTTTATTTTTTGTTTACTTAATTTGAATTCACTACTCTCAAACTAAATTATATCATTGTTGCCAAGTTGTCTGAGAATCAAAATGATAGTAGGCTAAGCCTACTTTTTTTGACGAGCCTATAGATTATTCAGGCCCACAAGTACGTTAATTATCCTGTAACTGTGTGTGTGTTTCTGCGAGTCTTAATGTACCAACACTGGCCTCTAGCGGTGAGAGCTCGCTATCATCATCTGGTTGCGTCAAATGCCGGTTTTTAAAAACGACTCAAAAATACATTAAAATGTGTTCATAATGATGTCTGTTTCTCAGACTCGTGTTACAATGTTAATGTTGTATAATTCCACAAAATCGTATGTGAAATCTTAACTCTTAAAAAAGCACTGTATATAGGCTACATAACGTAATCACTTCAATAATTGAAATAATCCGCTATTTTGTTCTTAACTCAGTCACACAAACACGGACACGCATACAACTCGTAAAACCTTTTTAATGACCCTTTCTATACTGCTGCCTGGGTTAGATTTCCGAAAATGCAACATGAAATTTAAAGTTCGCAACTGATATAGAGTAGCCTATTCAATTAATTTACAAAAATGCAGAAATTCTTTCACACACAGTTTTTCTTTGTCCAGTGATAAACACAATGAACAAACACCACTGGACTTGTGATATTTTCCGCACATTCATTTTAAAAACATAATTTATTTGCGAATGTAAGCCTCGTGTTGCTCTTTTTGCAGGGCGCCAATTGTAGCCATATTTCTTGTAACTGTGTGTGTATGTATGTATATGTGTGTGTGTGTGTGTGTGTGTGTGTGTGTGTATGTATATATATATATATATATATATATATATATATATATATATATATATATATATATATATATATATAATATAATATAATATAATATAAAATGAGAGAGAGAGAGAGAGAGAGAGAGAGATATCTAGAAATGGATACTCATCCTTTAAGCAAATACATTTTAATTTGATTTCCTGTGGTTTATTTTATGATCATCGAAAAGAAAATATGCAGCAAGGATTTTCGTAATGAAAGCAAAATAAGCTTTACACTTAAGTATAAATAAAAATATGCTACATTATTCTGTGCAATTTTTTATTCTCGTGTCTACATGGATTGCTCCAGATTGAAAAATACAAGTGTGTTATCATGACCTTTGGTTTATAAATGTTCTATATTTTATTTGGTTTATGTTTGGGTTTTTTTTTGGGGGGGGGGGTTCCCCCTAATGACTTTTCCTTTTCTGTGTGTAAAATGCTGCATGTAGACACAAATAAGCCTGTACTTCTCTTTACAGGAGCTCTCTATGTGTAATTACAAATCGCGGATAAATTAATTAGGCTAAATATTACAGATATTTCGCCTGTTTTAATCAGTCGTAGTCTGCCTGAATTATGTCTGTGTGCAGTTTGGCACCAAAGAAAACCCTTTTAAAGGCTTTGTTCATAGAAATCTGTTTAAAGAATTGTTGTTGTTTTTTTTTAATCTGATGGAAAATTCTCATATAACAACGCTATTACACAGCATGCTACATAAGGACGTTATATAATAGATAGCTACAGTTTATCAAAAGGTATGTTCTGAAATACATTTGAACAAATTCTGGATTTGGATTTGAAACTCCGGCTGTAAATTAGTGAATAGTGTCATCTAGTGGACAAATCATCTAACTGCAGTAATGTTTTATGATTTTTCGGTTTGGAAAGCAGTTAGTTACCATGGAGACATTCGGCACACAGCCGTGTAGCGCGAGAAATGTTGAGGGCCCCCTTATTTTTAATATATTGTTGTATAATTAAAAAAAAAAGGTACACTAAATGCAACCTCAAACATGAAAGGACACACATGCATCTATTCAACAGTCTGGATCGCCAAACCAAAACAATGTAAGCTAGGCTGAAGTATTGTGTTCAGCGAAGTATTACACATTTAACCAATAACACATCTAACACTGCTCTAAAATGTGTTATTATATCAACCACTACACAGGGTCACAGGGAGCCTGGAGCCTATCCAAGGGGACTCTGGGCACAAGGCAGGGGACACCCTGTACGAGGTGTCAATCCATTGCAGGACACAATCGCACACACAATCACACATCCATTCACACTCTACAGGCAATTTGGAAATTCCAGTTAGGCTACCTACAGCACATGTCTTTGTCCTGGGAGAGGAAACCGGAGTACCCTGAAGAGCGGGGAGAACATTCAAACTCCAGACACACAATCGAACTATAATAAATAAATGCAAAATAATTTGCAAATAAAAAGCTTAAAACTTGTGATTGTATAGCCTGAGTATTCACCCCTGTTGCTGTGTTCTTTTGGAAAGAGACTACAGTCACAGTGTAAATGTTCAGTTCACTTGATGTCCATAAATGATTTTAATTGATAACTCGGATATTATATCATTCTGCAGGATGAATTAGAGCCTTTATCGGGGCGTGTTTGACTCCCTTGATTATGAGCAGAAGCAGTAACAGTAATATATGTAAACACGGATTTGTCACTGACTGTTTAAATTTGTCTTGATTATCCACATTTTCAACGCTGACAATCTTATGTTCAGCAACAATTTCTTGTAGATCAAAACCTCGACCCCGGCAGGACTCGAACCTGCAATCTTCTGATCCGAAGTCAGACGCCTTATCCATTAGGCCACGAGGCCGTCGTTGGAGAAATTTTGGACACGTTCCAATTACTAAATTGGTCTCTGATTATTTACTGTGCGTTACGTATTGCGATAGTTAACGTCTTTTAAATCAAGACTCTCAATAGACTGACAATAGCTAATGAACATTGTCTACTATGTCTAATATATGTGGGGTAACTGTAACCGTTTCATTCTTATTTCTACTTTAAAGAAAGAAGTAATAGCTTTAAACTAATGAAAATGAAATGAAGCAGAATCGGTCTGGTATTGCATGTCGGGCCAGTGGCGCAATGGATAACGCGTCTGACTACGGATCAGAAGATTCCAGGTTCGACTCCTGGCTGGCTCGGAAGACTTTTTCATGTTAACCATGTTACACATAAACGTCACTGCAAAACTAAATGTGAAGTGTACTTAGAAAAGAATTTAGGACTAAAGTAACAGTGTCAGTAACATGTCTAAAAATCAAAGAAATATTTTCACTGGCTTCCAGTTAAGTTGGAACTGTTGAAGTGTATGCACTAAGGTTTTTCATATATTACCTTTCATGTAGTGTGTTATAGAGCTGTTTGTGAACGTAAAAATGTCTGCATAGTTTAAAATTCAAAGCACAGGACAAAAGTAGCTATTGACTCCCAAAAGAAGGAACCAATTCTGAAACAGTTTAAACGAGTCATTAGTAATTCCAAACTTACTTCCTGTACTAACCTACGTAGGTTTGCAGCAAAAAGCCCCACCTCTGGTCTTCACTGGCTGCTCGCAAACATACGAAGCTGAAAGTCGTTATGGTAGTGGGTGTTTCCTTTTCGACACACGCTGACAGCGGTAGACCAAGAGTTCAGTACTGCAGCTTTACAGTATACATTTACATTTATTGCATTTGGCAGGTGCCCTTATCCAGAATTACTTACAGAAGTGCTTTGAAGTCTCTGTTAATAAATACTTCCTGATACTGGTTCATTAGGTCATGGAATAAGGATACCATCAGTCTTAAACTCTGTTGGGAAGGTAATATAGTAAGAAAAGCACACAGACTACACTTTTTTAAAAGCGGTAATTTAAGTACTTTCGGGGAGGTCGAATGGAGCTCAGAGGCAGACCTGCCAGAAATTAGTTGCAGTAGTCCAGTCTCAAAAGGACAGGGGACTGAACAAGCACCTGAATGGCCTGTGTGGATAGAAATAGACATCCTTCTGATTTTGTAAAGAAGAAACCGACATGAGCATGTCAGATGAGCGATGTGAGAGGAAATGGACTGTTGGTTGTCTATGGTTACCCCAAGGTTGCTCTCAGTGACTGAGCATGAGATCAGAGAGTTGTCCAGGGAGATCACAAGATCCTTGGGGATGAATCACCTGGGATGAACAGCAGTTCAGTTTAGCTAGGATTAAGTTTCAGCTGATGAGGTGTCTGCCAGACACGCTGAGATCTGAGTGGAAGCATGAGGGTCTGAGGGAGGGAAGGAGAGGTTGAGTTGAGATAAAGAGTTCTGATAAAGATGTTATGTTAAAGGCCTAACATTTTATGTTAAAATGAAGTGTTAGGCATTTTAACCAAACAGTGGCCTTGTCTTTTTTTATTATGCCGAATACATATTTCATTACTTAAGCACATAGAACTGGTAAAAAAAAAAAAATACCAGTCCAGGAATATTCCCAGACAGTCTTCAGTTTTGCATATGTAAAGAGCCTTTATTGCACAGGGTCTGTGTGTTTGACATTCCTGACAATAAACAGAAGAGGAAACACAAATAAGAGTAAGGCTAGCTCAATTATTATACTCTTGTCATCAACACTGTCAGATCTGTTCATTTTGTAGTCAGCACTAATAGCGTGTTCTTGTTTTCTAGTATCCCTCAAAACCTCGACCCCGGCAGGACTCGAACCTGCAATCTTCTGATCCGAAGTCAGACGCCTTATCCATTAGGCCACGAGGCCGTCGCGTTGAACGTTGGACCCGTCCCAAATTAAATAATAGCACTCTTCCACAGAAAGGTGCAATTCTAATATGACCGCTAAATCAATTATTGATATACGACCGCAAGCCTCAGGACGAAAACTAGCCATGCACCTAAAGACAGTAGCGTTTGCTAATAAATATGGTGTTGTTACAAACATGGTGTTGTTTGTAATAACAAAACAGCTGCAACATGTGGACCCTTAGAAATTCAGAATATGAGATAGGAATAAAACTAATGCATACAACACAAGTTCACAATTAACTTCAATTGAAACCTTAGTAGTCTGCCTAACTCAGACAACAAAATATGGGGTCCCCAAAAAAGTGCTTTTGTGGCTCAACTTGCCTCATGTTATGGGTAAGCTGAGCCATCTGAAAAAGTTAGTAACTATTGTATTAACCAGATTTTAAAGTATAACTCTAAATATAATTATTAATTATTATTACCCAGTTCTGCTGATATTATTGGTGTACATTAAGTAAATATTACAACTAATTTATCTACAGTTCTGAAACCAGAATATGGTTTGCCAAGTCTCTAGGATTAAGAAATAGATATGGAAGTCTTAAACTGAATGAAACTTCCATTATTTTGCGGAGCATCCACAGATTATTTGTTTCACACTTTCAGTGTAAACTCTCAACTGTATGCTTGGCATAATAGCAAACCTTTTAGCCTATAAATATAACATAAACTCCAACATGTCACTGAGTTGGACAAAAATTGGCCCTTCTTGGCTATGACAGCAATCAAATGTAGAAAATCATAGGAATTATTTGACATTTCATACCTCTAAGTTGCAGGGAAATATGATGTGTTGCGCCCTTCTTGCAGTTCCTCCTGCTTTTTGAGGTTGACCTAACTTTTTCAGGAAATCACTCCATGGGAAGAATCCTTCATCATGCTTCTCAAATGCAAAGGTTAGCTTCTCAGTGCTAGTGGCCCAACAGATTTTAATAATTATATAAATTATTTATTTATTAGCCCCAATTTACTATATTCAAGTTTATGTAGGCTAGTTATGTGTTTTGTTCTTATACAGTGGTGCTTTTAGAATATTCTATATTCCTGCATGAATAGGACCTAAAACTGATGATATTTTAGGTCCTATTTATGCAGAAGTATAGAAAATTCTAAAAGGTTCATAAAACTTTTCACACTCAAGTCCTAAAAGTAGATAAAGGGAACCCAATTAAACAAATTAGTCAAAAATATTATACTTGGTCATTTATTTATTGAGGAAAATGATCCAATATTACATATCTGTGAGTGCCAAAAGTATGGGAACTTTTAGTATTTTTAGTATCTAGTAGCTTTTAGTATCTGGTGTGACCCCCTTGTGCAGCAATAACTGCAACTAAACATTTCCAGTAACTGTTGATCAGTCCTGCACATCTGCTTGGAGGAATTTTAGTACATTCCTCAGTACAGAACAGCTTCAACTCTGGGATGTTGGTGGGTTTTCTCACATGAGTTTTCTCAATTCAAAGTACTTACGTCATCGGGCCAGTGGCGCAATGGATAACGCGTCTGACTACGGATCAGAAGATTCCAGGTTCGACTCCTGGCTGGCTCGGAAAACCTTTTCTGTAAATTTACATTTAACTAATGTTATACATGAAGGCGGAACGTCATTTTAAAACGGAAAATATGAAGTGTACACATTAAACATAATTTATTTTTGTGTCCAAACCAGTTTACTCGCTGATAATAGTAAGTTAGCAGCTCATTGAAACTCGAGACGGAGCAAAGTTAACGCTAGGTATAATGTCCACTTTAGTAACGCGATCAATCTGTCGCGGTTAGATATCGATTCGTTTAAATGTTACTGCTGTTATATTTCAGTCAGGACAATCCTGAACATGCTGGTTAGGTGTAATGTTAGCTTGTTAAGATAAAGGGTTGGGCATTTTAACGAGACTATACACATACGACTGGCGAAAATTACAGTCCGAGAATATTCCCAGTCTGCAAATGTATAGTTTAATTCGGTATATCGAGACTGTATTCCATTAATATACCGCTGGATCGAGAGCGGTTTATAGCGGGCCAGTGGCGCAATGGATAACGCGTCTGACTACGGATCAGAAGATTCTAGGTTCGACTCCTGGCTGGCTCGGAAATATTTTCTGTTCATTTACCGTTTTATACACTACGTTACACCTACAAATTTAAACAATATCATCATAATGTATAAACGTTTTAAAGTGTTTAAAATGTCTCATGTTTTTTTAGGCCAGTTATTATGTAATATTATTCTGTAAAATATCCACAGAGAGCAGACACAAGACAAAACCTGCTCAAGACATTTGTCATTACATAAAGTGCTTTTGTACTGTACACAAAAATGTGATATAACTCAACGGTTTTAAAAAAAAAGTCCATAGTTTAAATTTAGCACTGTATTTGTACACAAAGCAGAAATGCAGTTTAATGAAAAATGAAGGCACAATAGAAATAAAAGTAAACAGATTTGAATGTCCATTGCTATAACGGATTTTTCCGAACGTCAATGATTGCAGAGTTTGAACCAACAAGTCCTGGGTTTAGGCTTGACCTCCGACTCTCCCTGCGTGGTTTGGTAAGGGACAATGAGCCTGTTCCACTCCAGTATGCAGTGTTCATGTTCACATTAGGCTGGACAATTCTGTTGGCTGGCAGCTCACAAGTTACCCTCTGCCTAAGCTCCTCCATTACATGCTGGTCTTCAGTGGGGAGGGAAGAGCGCCTCCATGTGGGGGGCAGCGGCGCATTTACCAACTCCCGCATTTCCTCTCTTGACTTGTGAACTCTGTCAGGTTCAGGAGTGTACTTGTTACTGTCTTCACCGGCCTTGCACTGCACCCTGTCTACTCCACCTACAATGAAAATCACCAGATTAAGATGATGACAACTGAAGTTTTATATATATATATACACACACATATTTATAAAATAAATGTGTACATAATTTCAGACTAAAGCAAACTAGCTCAATAGCGCAATGTTTAGTATGAGTAATTTAGGATATAAATTCTCAATTTACATTACAGACACCTTATGGGAAAAAATCAATAATGGCACTATGAACTAGTACACTGTAGTCATTATGGCATTTAACTAAAGGCTCACTCGTGCCCTGATCTCCCAGTCCACACATGTCCCTTATTTTGTTGTTGAGATCCTGATTGGCTGCCTTGTACAGGTTCAGTTCTTTGCTCAGGTTGTGGATCAGTCCCTCGTACTGTCTCTGCCTACCAGCCAGACCTTCATCCATTTGATCTGTGGAAGAAGACCAGTGACACTTGTTTCACTTGTATGTAAGTATTGTACGTCCACAACATATTCCAATTGATTACATGAGAGCTCATTCACAAAACAGAACTGAAACCTTCTAACTAGGAAAGCTTACACAAATTACAAGTTCAAACCATCAAATTATTTCATTAGGGCATATTGTCAGATTAAATAGTCAATATAGGATTCTGCTGAGTTTTTTTTGTGATTGTTGCAGCCAAAAATGCTCGATTTTGCTGTAGTTTAAAAAAAAATTTTTTTTTTAATTTCCCATGCAACTTGAGGAGTTTTATTTTTTTGCAGAAAACTATTAAATTGACGAATTTGTAATTGCACAAAATTGTTTTGCATGATCTTTCGCAGTGATGTTTGTTGGTAAATGAGACCTTTTAGCTGGACTCATGTTCAACATTTGTGAATCAAAGAGGGCTTTGGCTGAATGCATGTTGTGATGATGTCACATGATGTGTCTTGGCCCAAATCTGCAGAAAATCTGTGTTAAATTTGAAAAATTGCACGGTCCTCAGAATATTGCGGAGTTTGCATGATTTCACGTTCATTTCTGTGATCACAAAATTGAGAAATCCTGGAGGGACTGATTAAAAAAAAATGTGATACAAACATTAAGAGACAAGTGTATTAGAATCATTTTCAATATTTTCTTGGACCAAAAGTAAAAATGGTGATTATAAACTGACAAATACACTTCCATAACAATTGATGACCATGCTAACCTTCATACCTGCTATATTGTTTTGCCTAGTGCTTTCTCTTCCCTGCTGCCAGGAATCTGCATTTTACATGGAAAATATAATTTCCCTGCCTTCTTCACAGCTCCTTCTTTACAGCTCTTACATAGTTACCCGAATAACAGCAACTTAAAGCCTGGCTTCTGCCTCTTACCATGGACCAGAACCCTGAACCCTCTTCAGACATTTGTTTTTGTTTGTTACTGATTTGCATATTCTCAGAGATGAATTTATGGGATTATAATTAAACTATCTTTAAAGCCCAAGGGAAAATAAAAGTGATTATTTTTCAATTATGTTTAGTACTATCTAATTATGTTGGTTTTATGGCACACAATATGCAACTCAAAGGATGAGTAATGAATGCATGAACAATTGGTTACTTTTTCAAAGCTAAATAATAGGACAGCAAAACATCAATCAAGTGTGCTCATTAGAATATTACGTTCTGCCCAAATAATTCCCAGAATTATTTCTTTCCTATAACATTTTCCTAATTAGCAAATTCAGCTGTTTTCTATTTTTATGATGTTTATAGCATGGCTTTTAAAGATGTAAATATAAGGAAATGAAAGCTGAAATTTTGATCCGTCATCTCATGTTCATCTTTTCATCTCAAACCCAAATGTCTTCAATGTATAGCAAAAATGACAGAACTGGCCTTGCTGTACCAATAGTTTCAGAGGGGACTGTAAATATTTTACACCACATTCCCTGTAAAAAAATTTTTTTTACTGTCTGTTGTGCCCTGAGTAACACACTAACTAACTAACTAACTAAATAAATTTTGTGTGTTAGTCAGGGCACAACAGACAGTAAAATTTATATATATATATATATATATATATATATATATATATATATATATATATATATATATATATATATATATATATAAAAGGAGCATTGCTATACAACCCAAATACTCTCCATTTCATTTGATGTTCCATGCTGAAAGAAGAAAACAGCTCTTCTTTAAAGTATCACTACAGCTTTTCTTACATAACCTGGTAAAACTGAGCCCACTGCTTTCCTATTACCTACAATATAAGTCAATGAAAAATCTTATTCTGAATAAATTAACAAAAGGCAAGTGTCTTAGTTAGTGCTTTGTTTGCTGATGAGTTTGACGGTCACCTCGGCACTGGTGCAGCAGGAGCTGCACATTTCTTTCATGCTCTTTTTGTTGCTGTGTGAGCCGGCGGTCCGTGTCCAGCTGCTGGCGCTCCAGAGCTGCTTCCAACCACCCGACCAGGTGCTGCTGTTCCTCTACACGCATCTCCAGCTCAGCCAGTTCCAACTGCAGCTTCCGCTCTTCCTCTCGCAGGGACACCACCTTCACAAGAATTCAGAGGAAACATGGGGCGGGGCAGAAAGGTAAAGTGTAACTATGCCCTCTTATAAAAGTAACACCAGACACGAAAAATACAAAGGTAAAAAAAAATGTGCACTCTAATAATACACTCCCCCTGAAAGTAGACAATAATAACAAATCAATAAGAAGAGAAGGCACAGACCTTATCAAAGTACTTGCAGAGCAGAGCGCGCGTCTCTGAAGCAGACAGGTAGGTGAGTTTGGCCATCAGGTTCATCTCCCACTGAGTGAGCATGCTACCTGATGCCCTCAGCTGCCTCTGTCTCTGTGTGATGGCCTCATTCTTGTACTCAATAGCAGCATCCAGCGCCTCTATAGCCTCATCTAGCTGGAACACGGTACGCTCCTCCTACAGGTAGAAGACAGTGAGCATTTAGAGGTGATTCCCCTACAGGAACATCTTCAGAAACCACAAAGCAGTCTTTGAACTACTGGGGTGGAGCTTGCTGTTCTAAACACACTGACTGCTGAAACACATTCTTAATGCCAACTCTCTTACCCATCACAAACCTTAAGCTCTTACTAATGCTGTATAACAGAGGTGACGGTGAAGCTATTCTTTTCACAGGAGTGTATCTTGTACATTTAGTACATAGCCAGAGTGTATTTTGTTCATGTTTTTGTTGGTTACTGCTTATGGCAAGCATCAACAGACTTGTGACCACTATTTTTCACGCATACCTAGGTTACAATAATGTTAACATCATATCTGCACAACAAAGCAAAACAATATAAAACAAAAGAAACAAAACTCACAATTCTTACCAGTGGTGTGCGTCACGATTTTGCATAATGGTTAGAGGTCCGTGCAATGTAGGTGGAACCCAAAAAAGGATCTCAAAAGCAATTTAAAATACTGTTATGATAGCAAAATTGCTGTGGCCCAGATCCGGCCCCCACCTGACACTTTCATTCGGCCCACATACTGCGGGAAATGATGGCACTTGGGCGGTCCACTCCTGTTTGCCAGGTTTGGGCCACAAGCAAGCAATAGCAATGGTGCATGTGCCACATATTTGCCAAAGGTGGCCCAGATTTGCTTTGTGATATTTGGGCCATATTCACTATTTACCACACGGGTCGCTTTAGGGTCACATCTGTGAGCACCATATTTTTGCCCAAAAAGGCCCACTTGTGATTTGGGATATTTGGGCCATATTTGCTAATTTACATGTGCCACTTCAGGCTCATATCCATTTTGTCCAGGCCAAAAGAAGGCCAGCAGTGCCGCATCACTGCCTAAAGTGACCCACATCCGGATGCTATCTCACTATAGTGATTATCAAAGTAAAAGCCACACATAGGGCTGCACAATTAACTGAATATTGATCTAGATCATGATTTCAACTTCCCACGATTACATGAACATGATCGACTGCGATATTGATGTTTAAAGTTCGTCCTTCGCTCGTAGAAAGCTCCGCTGCATATCAAATCAAGCGCTTCCTAAACTTACAGCCAGTCACCATGATGATAACTTCCGGGTTCCAGTACAAAATGACGTCCTCCCTGCGCTGCTCTATTGGGTGATTTGGCTGTGTCTCTCCTCCTGTAAACACTGTTATTGCCTTTTCTGAATAGGTCTGAATTTGTTTTCATTTGGTTGCATATTGTCATATTTAATTGCATATTTTCATTTGGTTGATGGCATATTTATTTTTACTTATCCTATATTTTGGGTACAATTTTATTTATATTTTGCTTCTACGAGATGATGCACTTTAAGGATCAGTCTAATTTGATGAAAGATTTGTACATTAGTAGGAATGTAGCACAACATGGAGGTGAAAGCAGCGGTCTGTTTATTTAAATGTGAAAGTGCAATAAAATTATGTTGTCCTTAAAATCAATGAATAATCGTGACCTCAATATTGATCAAACTAATCGTGATTATCATTTTGGCCATAATTGTGTAGCCCTAGCCACAGATAACTATAACAACCTCTTGCCAGCATGATGATGTGCTAAACTTTCTGTCACAAAAGAGTTTAGGTATCAGTATTAGAATACCTGGTCAAGTGGAATGCAACTTGGGATATAACATCATGTCTGCATAAGCAGTTTAATTACATAGATCAGACAATGCTGTCATTTGTGTGATTTGGTTATTATTATAACCCTACATACAATGCTTAGGAAGAGTTCAAATGAAAACTTAAAGGATGAACAAGCATAATCATTTTAGAAAATCAGTCTTTCTGCCCTAATGTAAATTTATTTTGTATTGAGCTTAGCTAATCTGTCAAAGCTCATCTTCTCATGCTATGTCAATCTAAGTACAGTAACTGTGGAATTCTATCAATAGCGAGAGTTATGCAATGCAATGCGAAGGATGCAATGTGTAATGAGGTCACTAACGTAATTTGTTCAATGAATGTAGCTAATAAAGCAGTGTTTATGCTGTGTACCCACCTCAGGAGACAGCAGGTTACCCTGGCGGAGCTTGTCGTCCAGCTCTACTCTCTGTTTGAGAAGGAGCTCTTTCTCCTGACGCAGGTTGGAGATCTCCTGGCGGATGTGCTGTGAGTCTTGAGCACTGCTACTGCGCAGCTGGCCGTTCCGCTCGCTCAGTTCCCGCTCTAGCGATTCAATACGGTTTGACAGTGTCGCCAGGTCCTTACTCAGAGCCTGCCGAGTATAATGAGCATGCTGGACTTTCAGACAGTATTACTATATGCTTCAGTAATTAAAGTGTTATGGACTTGAGTCTGGAAATTGTTGTGAATAAACAACATTCGGGTTTTGTAGAAGCGTAATTGCATATATATTTAAGGTTGTAATTTTGCTATAGGGTCTTCAGTGGGTTTAACACTTGATAAGCTTTTTTTTATTAGAACTTTGTCAGACAAACCTGGCTGGACCGGAGTCGTTTGGTCTCCAGGCCGCTACGTTCCAAGAGCAATGCCTCCTTCTTGGCCAGGATCTCCTCTCTTTTGGTCAACTCCCCCTCCAGATCTTCCAGACCTCTCCTTTGTTCCAGAACATTCTCCATCTCCTCATCTAACCATCGCTTCTGTTCTTCTATCTTCTGCTCAAAAGATCAACACCAGTAAAAAAAAACAAATCAAAAACACTGCAACAGAACTCTGCAAAATTTTTATCTAAAATGCTGTTACTTTTAGGGGAAAGCATAAACTTTGAGACATGATGAAGCATGTTTACCAGAGACCGAAATTACACTGTTATCAAAACACGAGCTCAAATATGAGTCCAAGAGTGAGTCAAAGCATAGAGTGTAAACATAAAACATGCTGAAACAAGCCATGAAACAGTAACACCAAGTCTGCCTATTATAAAACAAATCCACATAAAAAGCACAAGCGTAAGTCAGGCTTTAATAAAGATTTAATTTCTGTTTTGATAAAGCTGTGGTTAGACTTTCCAGGTCTGTACCTGCTGTTCCTCTAGTGAGATGACTGAGCCATTACTGCCGCTCCTTCTTTGCCTTTGGAAGGCAGCAATTTCTTCTGTTTTAATCCGCAGAATCTTCTGCTGCTGCTCGTTCTTTATCTCCAGCTCCTGAAAACAGACAGGTAGCATATACTGTAATCACAAAATTTCTCCACTTCTGATACAAACTTTTAGGATCCCCATGTTCCAAGCATCCACTATACAACTCTATTTTTAAGTATAAACTGGCTGTAAAATCAGGTGGTATTTCACCTGATGTATCGGCCATCACTTGATATGAAGTGTAACTACCCTAACAATCTCAGAATAAGCTGTCGGATAAGTGAGTATAAGAAATACAGGTGGTACTGTTAAGCTCCTTAGGCGGAAAATCCCATGGCTAATGTGTTCACCTTTACACGATGTTTGCCTCTTTGCATCTCACTCTCCAGCCTTCTCTTCTGTTGATTCTCCTCTCGGAGGCGCCGTTGTAGCTGGTCCTGCTGTTGCCGCAGGCTCTGCACGCTCCTTTCCAGCTCCTGCACGCGCCGCTCACTCTGCACTGACAGAGAGGCCAGCTGCGCAGTGTCCCGCTGCCTCTGCTTCAGCACCTGCAAACATGTGAAACAAAGAGCTGGAGCTTAGACAGTTGACGGTGCCGAAGTTCACACAGAACCAGGAAATGGTTTTGGAAATATTACTATGTGGAGATTCTTTGGCCAGAAAATCTTAAATCACACTTAACAACCATTTAAGAAAACACATGGAACAATGTCACAGGCTCTGAGGCACAGACATTCTCTGTCACCATTAGAGACAAAAACCAGAGGTGCCAAATTGCTAAGAAGAAAATCCTGGCAGGCAGACAGGAAAAACAGGATCTAACCACAAAAACCCTAGCATATGTCAGTGGATAGGACAGCATATGTTAACAGCATAAATGATATTTAATTGCAATCTGTAGACATGTTTGGCTTTATAAGACTCCAGTTGAGTGAATAAGCTTACTTTATACGACTGTTACAATATATGCATGTCCGGTCCGCAATGTCAGATGTTGCAGATAATAAAATGTCTACAACTGTAGTGGAAGATACATAAGGGATAAAGTAACGGTCACACTAGCCTTTCGGCATGCAAAATTTCTTCGAACACCACTGCGAACATGCGCGGCAACATCTGGAATATGGGATATGACATCATACACCAATGTTAAAATATACCATCTGTTCCTGTATACAGCGACATCGCAATCTAGGCAACTTCTCCTTTGATGTTGATTTTATATTCTTTTAAAGCTGTGTTGTATAAATTAACATAAAACAGGATGATGCGACACCGCTATAATCGTTCTGAAGAGACCACGCCATAACGTGTCGATCTTCTATTGGTCACACGTCTTCACGTCATACCAATTCACAGGTCAGAGTTCACCAAACTTGAACTCTGAACTGCAGCGAAATGCAAAACTTTTTCACATGAAGCTTGCATTTCCGGTTTCCAGCATTCACGTGTGTATGAATGAAAGTCAATGGAACGATAAGTGTAGTGTGACCGGCACTTAACAAATGGCAGGCCATGCTGTTATACAAAAATAATGCCCACACTGAAAGAGAATATTAAATAGCAATGCACAGTACATTCTACCTTGGGTTTTTAATTATTGAACATGCCTGATAATATAGAAATGAAAAAGACAGCTTGTTTTAACTAAAAACAAAAAGCACATTACATCTTTTGCATACACTTCTTCTAGTGGGTGTGATGTTGGAGAGGATGTTGGGGGAATCTAGCTAGCTAATTATTTTTTTCCCTAGATATGCTCCAAGCAACAGTAAATAAGTAACAAAGCAAAAAATCTGGTGAAATGACTTTTTAATAATTAATGACTCCTTTTTTTTAACCAGCCTAGGAGACTCCAGTCTGGTCTTCTTGTTGGTTGTTGGCTCACAAACTTCATCTAGTTAAAGTCAGTACAAAGCTTCCCTTCAGTGAATAACCTTTTTAAAAGGTAATTTAAATTGTCAGACTACTGCTTTAAATGAAAAAATATTACTAGCGGTCGGTCAGATATAAGTATGAATTTGAAAAGAAAAAAAAATAAAAATCACATATTTGTATCCATGATCTAGTTATATCAATGTGTTATCAATATGATACAGTATATGAAGGATAGATTTAAAGCTGTCAATGATTCAGCACAGTTCAGAGTGTTTCCAGTGTAATATGATGTAATACAGCAGCAAATTATTTACTTCACTTGTAATTTTAGTTTTATTTATTTAAAGTTTGACAAGGCAGGATATTGCAGCACAAAGGAAAAACAACAGAACAGTTACTTTTCCTTTTAGCAGCACAGCCTGAATTGTGTCAAGAATACCACATAATCATGCATCATAACTGTCATCAATTATAAAACAATTTAAATCTACAAAAAATAAAAGACCAATTAACGTTTCTATTAGCAAACACAACCAGTAATGCATTGAAACATCTCATAGTCACTTCATCAAGTACCATATATATGTCACTTGTAAAACAGTTTAAGAGCACAAGGAATAAAAGAAACTTCATGCCTTTTTGTTTTACTCCTGTGCACAATATACTCCCTATGTTGAAGAAATGAATAATTGGTTGTCGGAGCTATGGGCAGGAATTGTACAATGGCGATGAACTGTCCTTGAGTATGTTAGTATGGTGGCCTCATCATGCCTCTCACTCAATGATGGGAGAGAAGAAGTCGGAATACCTATTATCCAATAACAGCATTTTTGAACCCTCTCTAACTCATCGGAGACCTTTAGGCAGTCCATCCAAAACCGGGCTGGCATAAGAACTGGCCGTATAAAAGTCAAATATATTTGCATTAAACCACTGCATGGGAGACCCGCTCTCTTTGCAACACTTAGATAATAAATCCTTGGACGTGACTTTGCAAACATATACTTGATGTGGGCGTCCCATGACAGATTAGATGAAATTTGAACACCAAGCACATTAAAAGTGGAGACTCTACTGATTACATGACCAGAAATTAAAGAAGAAAGAGGAGAGGGGATGTCATCACTCCTAGCACTAATTACCATATCCATGGTCTTAGCTCCATGCGTTGCCAGTGAAAATTCCTGTCCCAAATCTGCAACATATCAATCAATAAGTGCTAGCTTTCAGGGATAGAGTCCATGCCCCCTTCACTGCGACTGGCTGGCACAGACATGCATGGAGGGGAAAAGAAAGCAAGTGAGAAAAAAAAAACTAAGGAATAGAGTTGATAACACTAAAAACAATTACACACTTTTTAATGGATACACAAAGTGTTGGTCATCATTTATTGAGATACAATGCATGATTCAGCACAGTGAAACTGTACACTACAGATCGGCTGTCAAACTCGGGTCCCAGACCACCAGATTCAGCCCATGAAGACCTCATCAGGTGTGTTAAATTAGATTGAATTAATGAGAAAATTAGAACTTTGTAGTGCTGTGATCCCCCAGGAAAGGACTCTAAACACTTCTGCACTGGATAGTATTCACATTTCAACAAATTATTGACACATGCAGATGAACGAGTTCTAGTAATACTAAAGGCATTTTATCTAAATAAACTAACATGCATTGCAAGGATTTCTTTTCCATGTGACATTAGTGTTCCTGGAGGTATTGTAAGGTCTAGTGATTTTGGATTACACTCCTAGCTCAAGTGCCTGAGGACAATCTTTAGAAGAGAAATGGTGAAAGGATGGTTATAGCTGCAGGCGTAACATGCTTTGTCCCAATGTCTTAATGCTCCACTGGGAAATCAACACTACACCCCTCCAGTAAAAAGGATAGAGCCACTGCTCCCTTCAAATTTAATTGCCAAGATAAAAAACATGTGATCTTTGGTTCAGCAATACATTGCTGTTATGTTGGTAAATAGATTACATGGGTGACAAAGCCCACAAATTAAGAGTCAGGGATAAAATGACAGTATGATTTCATTGAACAAATCCAGCATGTGCTGAAAGGGACACTGGCCAAAATAAAAAAATAAAAAAAATCACCATGGATACATCTGCTGTAAACTGCAGAACAGAGGAACTTACAGGAAAGCTTCAAACAAGATGAGAATGTTTCTGCCATTTTTTACTGTAGCCTCATGCAAAAAAGGCTCGCACAGTCTAACAAACATTATTTTAAATATTAATTGCATTCAATGGTCAGTCTACTTTAAATGTAAATGGTAAATGGTCTGCACTTATATAGCGCTTTGTAACCTTAGCGGCTCTACAAAAATTCAACCTTTCACACACACACTCACACACCAATGGCAGCAGAGCTTCCATGCAAGGTGCTAGCCTGCCATTTGGTGCAACTTGGGGCTCAGTGTCTTGCCCAAGTACACTTCGTGGAGACCTGTGGGCCGGGGATCGAACCACCAACTCTACGATTATTGGACAACCTGCACTACCACCTGAGCCACAGCCAAAAATGCAGCTCTCTTTCAAGCTACAGGTTAATCTATTAAAATAGTCCCTAAACCAGGAGCACAGGAAGTTGTTCTACATTGGGGGTGGTGGAATTTTAAGCATCATACATGTGGCGTGTGCTATGATGCCACACGCAAACAATTCAAATAAATTCAGTAAAATGTGTTATTCCTTTAACAGAGAAATGTGTCTTGATTGCAATACAGTTAAATGCTCATTAATTTCATTCATTCATTTTCTATAAAATCATGGATCTGATAGTATTGTACATATGACTAACAGAAATGGCACGTTTATATTAATGCACTTGTTCTAATATGTTATCGTTTCTATAGTAACCGCTCATACCCTATCCCTTCTGACCTTTTTCAGGCCATCTCTCCCACACTACTACCTGCACTCACACACATCTTTAACACATCCCTCTCCACCGGCATATTCCCTACCTCGTTTAAGCAGGCCTGGGTTATCCCGCTGATTAGAAAAAATCAACACTTAACCCTGTTGCTGTTGACAACTACAGACCTGTCTCCCTTCTCTCCTTTCTGTTCAAACCCCTTGAAAGAGCTGTTTTCTATCAACTCTCCACTTTTCTCACACAGAACAACCTCCTGGACACCAAGCAGTCTGGCTTCAAAAGCAGTCACTCCACACAGACTGCTCTGCTTTCCGTCACTGAAGTCTTACGACTAGCAAGATCAACCTCAGCACCTCACTACCTCAACACTCTCCTTGCGGTTTATGTTCCCTCGTGTAACCTGTGATCGTTTAACGACCAACGTCTCGTAGTGCCTACTCAACGAGGCATGAGATCCCTTCCCAGAACCTTCAAAATCATTGTCCCTCAGTGATGGAATTAACTTCCAAACTCAATCCAGACAGCAGAATCTCCAAAAAACGGCTAAAGACTCTCCCCTTAAAAAAATTAATAAATCAGCACTTACACTTACTCCTCTACTCTGTGCACTTTGTTTCTCTAGAACTCAAGATCAATTATATATCTTGTATAGAAGCACTACTTAGTATAGCATTGTTCTCCACTTGATATATAGCTTTGCTTGTATTTCCTCATGTGTAAGTCTCTTTGGATAAAAGTGTCTGCTACATGAATAAATGTAAATGTAAATACATACACAAACAAAAGGCTAGAAAAAACATTATAAAACGCATTGTTTAACAATGACAAGAATATAATCAACGTTAGGTGCTTTGTAACGGTCAGTAAGTTTCCCGACACGGAGACAAATTCATGTTATTGATTACATTACAGTGGTTATATTCAGTTAGTCACTTAACAGGATCTGCTTTTGTTTTCTCTCTTGAAGTTTGTCATGTTACTGAGAAACCAGAAAGCACAAACGTCTGTCCTGAAGACTTGAGTTTCGTGGATGGTCCATAATATCAAACATATAAAATGTGTGATGTGTCGTTCATAAAAATTTTTAAAAATTGTAATCCTTAGTAAATCACTGTGGCCTAAGAGGAATGCTATCTCTGACATACAAACTCAAAATACTCAGTTTTAAAGTTAGCTTTTTTCTTTCTTTGTTTATCTATATAATTATTATAATTTTTTTTTTGCTGTTGCAGTTAAATGAATAAGGTTGGTGGAGCTACACCCCCTACTTCCCGTGACCTCATCCGAAACACTGGCTCCATAAAACCAGGCAATGATTTGAAAGAGAAACACTGCTCTACCTGACAAACTTCGTAAGCAAGGAATAAAAAAATGAAGCTGTTAGAGGAAAATACGCAACACAAGCTGATTGATTTTCCTATAACTGCATTCCCCAAAGTGTTTTATTCTTCTTACACCACAGTCCTTTTCCAATTATTACAATTTTGTATTTATTAAAGAAAAAAAAAGTTTACTTTTTATCTGTTTATAGTAACATGTAACATTGTGGAGCATCCACAAAACAAGCTAGTTCCTGTTATAACTTACGTTATAGCAGCTATAAACAGTTCCCTCACACCTGCTGACCAATCACTATCAAGACTTCAACAGCACTGCGTTATAGCATTTTCATGACCAAGTAAGGGTTATTGAAGGGGTCAGAAGCCCATTTGGAAGGAGGTATAAATTAGGCTTAACAGAAGGAATTAACATGACAGATGTAATTAAAAGCTGTTTTATATTCACTCACACATTCACTCGCCTGTTTTACTTCACTAAAACACATGTAACAGCCTGACCTGCACTTTGCTTTGTGCAGCTGCAATCTTTCTCCTGCACTCCTGGGCTTTAGAGCGGTCAGCAGCATCACGGCTGCCCTGCACCTCCAGCTCCTGAAGTTGTTTGTGGGCCTCGGTGAGCTCGGCCCGTGCCTGCTCAGCCTCCTGCTCCAGCTCAGCTACCTTTCGGCTGTATTGCCTGTTCATTGCTTGGGCATCTTTCCCTGTGAACACACCATGAGGATCCCATCAGAGCAATGAATAGAGACATACTGGGGCAACAATCTAATAAGATAAACGAGTGTTTACACTCAGTGAAACAATAACACCAGAGCAGAAAGAAAATCATTATGTAAGTGATTCAATTGTGCTTAGATATTTACTCTACTCAGAAATTTCATTGCTTCATGCATCTTTTACTTCATTCCAGGGAACTTTGATTCAGCCCTGGGACACCATGTACATTTATGCAAGGGTTTCTCATGACTGGGGCTGCTTTATAGCTCTATAGAATTTAAAATCTCTCTCTCTAACACACATACACACACCCTTAAAGCTGGATGATCAAAATTACCTGTTTTGACCAACTCCTTGATGAGATCCTCCTTCATCCGGATGGTTACAGAGAGCTCTCTAATCTTCTGCTGGGCCAGGAGCAACCCTCTCTCTGAGCCCATCTCCCACTTGCAGCCTCTAAGACTCTCCAGCACTGAGCTCTCTCCTACACTGCTGTTAGCTGTCCACACACAACACAGTCAGACTATCCGTACACAGGGGTGCGAACTGCTCCATGCTCATCTATCGAATATTGAGACTTCATACTCCATCATATAAATGCTAAGTACACAATGAAAGCTAAGAGTTCACAGTCTCAGTGTTTAAGTCTAGGCTTAAAACGTATTTGTTTACTCAAGCCTACCCTGACTAGATTCTGTTCTACTACTTCGCAGTCATAATAATCTTTTTTCTCCCTCTCTCCTTTCGCCGAGCCCCACATGAATTTATGGAGATACTAGAGATCCAGATCCTTTCTGCCTCTGGATGGAGCTCAAATCTTCTTTAATTCCAGACTGCTGGGACTACGGCTGCTCCTAAGGCCATACAGACTTCATATAAATCCATAATTAACTTTTTCACACTATCTGTTGTTACCCAGATGAGGATGGGTTCCCTTCTGAGTCGGGTTCCTCTCAAGGTTTCTTCCTCTTAAAACATCTTAGGGAGTTTTTCCTTGCCACCGTCGCCACTCAGTGGCTTGCTCAGTTGGGATAAATTCGCACCTTTAATATCTGTATACCATGTTGATATTTCTGTAAAGCTGCTTTGAGACAATGTCTATTGTAAAAAGCGCTATACAAATAAAATTGAATTGAATTGAATTAAGAGGCATTGCACAAATTAAAACCAGGCTAAACAGGGTTTGCCATCTTTCATTTTTAGTCACCTTAGCATTTTTGTGGGGAAATAAAACAACTTTAAAGAAATGTTCCCGTTGCTCATTCAGGGAAGTATAATTCTGATGCAAGGATATACATGGAGCATATTAAGAATTGAACTGTTCTGTGGAAAAAAATGGATCACTCAGACATTGCTTCATCATTGGAGGTAAAATCATTTATATATCCTACAATACAGTATATTTATAGCAAGGCTGTTGCACAGTAATAATTACGTCCAATTAGGGAAGTCATGAGAACCGATACTTCGGTACCAAGCCGGTACCAACATTCTTAAAACGTGACAGTACTTGTTTTTCTGCAGTAGTGTTAGCACCTTTTGTAATGAAAGTACCGAGGTTGCGAATCTTCCGGATCTGAAGGGGGCAGCAAATACGCGCAAGTGTTTTAGTCGGTCCACAAGCGGTGAAGAAGAAGAGGAACGCCTAGAAGCACACCGGAAAAACTACAGAAGTTTAGCTTAGCTTAACAAGTTTAGCTCCGCCCCGACTCATCGAGAGGAAAGCTAGTATCGGTTTCCGGTGTGCAAACGATGCTAACGTTCATTTCAAACAAAGCGAGGAAACACCTGGAATTTGGCGAAGCACCTGAAAGATGGTCCTATATTATATTTGTTTCAGGCAGCTGGCATTGTGGACATGAAACCAGCTAACATTATGCTCCATGTAATGTTTGTGATAGCCTGTTATTTGTTAAAGACGCTAACGCACTGCAATGTTATAAACTACCTCCTAATGGGCCACCATGCATTGCCATTCAGCCCGTGTCCTGTCAGCTAAATGTAGCCTAATGTCACTAATAATTATTCAAACGTTCATGCTTTTGATAAATCGTTTTGGCCTGCCACCATATCAGTGAATTTAAACTAATGCTTACATTCAGAGTATAAGGTGTGTGTGTGTGTCTGTGTGTGTGTGTGTGTGTGTGCGTGCGCATTTAGGAGTGCACCTCCGGAGACTCATTGTCAGACAGTGTTTGATAACTAAAATACCCTCCTGCCTTTTAATATTAATAGCAAATGTGCTATAGTTAAATACAACACTTGTGCTCATAAGCCAAAGGTTTTGTTTTGTTCACTTTGATCATGAAATTTGTGATATATTGCAGCCTTTTCAACTGGAGATATTTGTAATTAGAAATGTTAGAGAATACAAAAGCAACCACTGTCTTTGTTGGTTTTGGTATTCACTAAAACAATGACTCTCTACTCCACTTATCTAACTTTAGATTTTCAGATGTGTAGCTATTTTAATAGCCACTGCCTGATTTGTGAAGATCAGCACACTTTTCGCTCATTTCATTTGTGTATTCAAGAATCTTCCCATGTTAATGGGAAATGTGGCCTCTGTATCACCTCATATTTATACCCCAATGGAACAGGAGATCACAGATGCCTGCTTTAAAATACTAATGGAAACATGGTTCAGTTAGAGTCTGTTCATTAGAATTTCTAGAGGTGCCAATAATTGTGACGTACAGTTTTGTCAAAAAAATATTGCTGATAAGGTTTTTAAAAAATATATTATAATAAATTGAATTAAAGATTAAATTGCTTTCATATTTTCAGTATGAGATTAAACTAATTAACAGTAAGACCATTTTTTCCAAACTATTTTAACCCATCTGTACCAAGGGTGCTAATAATTTTGAAGCTGACTGTACTTTAATCCATTTCAGTGCTGAACTCACAAGTACGTCTGCTGTAGTGTAATCCTGGAGGGTGGCCAGGCCACAGGACCTGAGGCAGGGTTCCCCTAGCTCTTCTGGGTGATGCTTGAAATGGTGCGTCCTTCTTTGACCAGGGAATATTCATGCATCTGTAGCAAAGAAATATGAATACAGACTCCAAGAATCGACAATGAAGCTACTTACAAAGAATTAAAGCTATACTTAGACCAGTGACTGCACTATTTGGCAAAGCAAATAATATGTCTTGTAATCATTCAACCGATCATTAGATTGGAGTGGAGCGTGTGCGCAAGTGTTTTTCACACCCACCAACTCTAAATAACAACTCTAGAATCACATTTCAGTACACTGCCTACATATTACATTTCGGTTCAGGGCACTCTTCATGCTAATTTGCTGCCTCCTTCTTTTTACCCTGCGTTCAAAATGGCAGTGATGATTTTTCGCCTCGCTTCACTCAAGCCATTGAATGTTGCTTTCTTGTGGGCGGTCCTACCTTGAGATACTGCCAGTTGTTATGGTTTCCCCTAGCTAGTGGAATATGGCCACAATCACGCATCACTATCCATCATTCACATTGGTAGTTTCCAAAAAGTTCATCTCTGCTCAGCATGCTCAGTTGCTCACCATGCCCATATATTGTAAATGAATGACTTTCAGATACTTTGCTGTGTTGCGGTCAATTTAGGCACAGGGTTACACTTGATTTGAACCCCTGATTTACAGTTAGAAGCCATCACTAATGTGCTATAATTCACAAAAGGTAAACATTTCAGAGTGATACTGCTTATTTGTCAAGAAGCAGCAAGATAAAGAGTACCATCCGTACTTGCGTTTGTCTTTGACTCCTCTGTTGAGAGTGTTCTCGCCTTCTCTGTCCTCTCCACAGGACTCGCACTCCTTGTCCCACTGGGCCTGTTCAGAAAATGAATGGCTGTCTATTGGAACACTCAGGACAGTCTGAAAGCATAGAATATAGAGCACATTATTTTTTTTACTGCAAAACACACTATAAGCCAGACATTTAGAGAAGATTATCATAGGGCATCTTACAACAAATAACTGATATAGTGTCCCACACTGAGTGGGTGTGGGAGGGTATTCTGACAAGATGTGATATACGATGATGTCGGTATATCAAATAGCTACTACACCTTTAACATTGTGCTACACCAGTAAATGATGATGTCACAAACTATTTATAGGTTTGATGCCTCACACAAATATCACACAAAACATTTAAATCAGGGTAGCAAACAGAACATGTTAAATACAAAAACAACTGAATAACAGTCCTGATGGCACTGCCCTCACTAGCTAGCTAACATAGTCCGCTGTGCTTGAATGGTGGTTATATAGTGAGATACCGAAAAACCATGATTTTTTTTGCACAGATATACAGTATATAAGACCCAAGTAGATAATGGCCTTTTATAAACAGCAATGCGTAGCCACTTGGACATGCTGGTCCTCCCCTACACAAATTATTGCCTATAAAATAAAATGATGAAAACAAGTGAATATAACAAAAATGCCACATTTTCACACGACAGTACTAGTGCATGTTTTATGTCATTGCTTTAAAAGGTCTGCCTATATATACAGTATCTCACAAAAGTGAGTACACCCCTCACATTTTTGTAAATATTTGATTATACCTTTTCATGTAACAACACTGAAGAAATGACACTTTGCTACAATGTAAAGTAGTGAGTGTACAGCTTGTGTAACAGTGTAAATTTGCTGTCCCCTCAAAATAACTCAACACATAGCCATTAATGTCTAAACCGCTGGCAACAAAAGTGAGTACACCCCTAAGTGAAAATGTCGAAATTGGGCCCAATTAGCCATTTTCCCTCCCCAGTGTCATGTGACTTGTTAGTGTTACAAGGTTTCAGGTGTGAATGGGGAGCAGGTGTGTTAAATTTGGTGTCATCGCTCTCACACTCCCTCATACTGATCACTGGAAGTTCAACATGGCACCTCATGGCAAAGAACTCTCTGAGGATCTGAAAAAAAGAATTGTTGCTCTACATACAGATGTCCTAGGCTATAAGAAGATTGCCAAAACCCTGAAACTGAGCTGCAGCACGGTGGCCAAGACCATACAGCGGTTTAACAGGACAGGTTCCACTCAGGACAGGCCTTGCCATGCTCGACCAAAGAAGTTGAGTGCACGTGTTCAGCGTCATATCCAGAGGTTGTCTTTGGGAAATAGACGTATGTGTGCTGCCAGCATTGCTGCAGAGGTTGAAGGGGTGGAGGGTCAGCCTGTCAGTGCTCAGAAAATACACCGCACACTGCATCAAATTAGCCTGCATGGCTGTCGTCCCAGAAGGAAGGCTCTTCTAAAGATGATGCACAAGAAAGCCTGCAAACAGTTTGCTGTAGACAAGCAGACTAAGGACATGGATTACTGGAACCATATCTTGTGGTTTGATGAGACCAAGATAAACTTCTTTGGTTCAGATGGTGTCAAGCGTGTGTGGCGGCAACCAGGTGAGGAGTACAAAGACAAGTGTGTCTTGCCTACAGTCAAGCATGGTGGTGGGAGTGTCATGGTCTGAGGCTGCATGAGTGCTGCCGGCACTCAGGAGCTACAGTTCATTGAGGGAACCATGAATGGCAACATGTACTGTGACATACTGAAGCAGAGCATGATCCCCTCCCTTCAGAGACTGGGCCACATGGCAGTATTCCAGCATGATAACGACCCCAAACACACCTCCAAGACGACCACTGCCTTGCTAAAGAAGCTGAGGGTGAAGGTGATGGACTGCCCAAGCATGTCTCCAGACCTAAACCCTATTGAGTATTTGTGGGGCATCCTCAAATTGAAGGTGGAGGAACACAAGGTCTCTAACATCCACCAGCTCCGTGATGTCGTCATGGAGGAGTGGAAGAGGACTCCAGTGGCAACCTGTGAAGCTCTGGTGAACTCCATGCCCAAGAGGGTTAAGGCAGTGCTGGAAAATAATGGTGGCCACACAAAATATTGACACTTTGGGCCCAATTTGGATAATTTCACTTAGGGGTGTACTCATTTTTGTTGCCATTGGTTTAGACATTAATGGCTGTGTGTTGAGTTATTTTGAGGGGACAGCAAATTTACACTGTTACACAAGCTGTACACTCACTACTTTACATTGTAGCAAAGTGTCATTTCTTCAATGCTGTCACATGAAAAGATATAACAAATATTCACAAAAATGTGAGGGGTGTACTCACTTTTGTGAGATACTAATATATATATATAGTACTGCGCAAAAGTTTTTAGGCATCCTATTTTAGTACAAACTTTGTTATAGATTTTTTATTTTATGACTTCTACATCAAGTCAGTACAAAAAACATTTTAGATTCCCAAACAATATTGACTTTGTTTCATTTACTACTGTTTACTGCTCTTTATGGTATTTATTTTTTTTAAATTAGAAACATTTAATTATTTTGAAGGCATCTTTGCTCTACAGCTCTTTGCAAGTGCCTAAAACTTTTACACAGTACTGTATATAACCCTAGTCTGTCTAGAGTTACTAGACAGTCTAGAGTTATTAGACAGTCTAGAGTTATTACTGTCTAGATACTGTCTAGAGTTTCTTGAAGAATCAAGAATCATTTTAGCTATGCAATTTTCTCTCACTATATTAGACTAATTGATGAAGTTCTGTTATGTAAGTAAGCTGACTCATGAACGCTAATAATGTTATGGATGTATGATGGATTTAGCTGTTAAGACAGATTTTTCTTATTTAAAACTTACAAACACTAAAGTGCATTATATAAGTGTTGTTCTCTTTAGATAACATGCTTTGTGACAAAAAGGCTGGCTGTATAAGTATCATAGAATAATATTTTCACTCCTACTGCTGAGCCTCAATTCACTGCACCATCTGTAACAAGTAAGCTATATATTTTTTTGACTGACTTGTTTTATAACAACAAAGAAAGGTAAAAGTGTCTACCTTTCGTGCAGGGGATCCTCCGACCTCTCCATTGCAGAAAGGTGTCAAATGGCCTGGGCCAAGGCTTGCTTGCTGTAATGAGTTAATAGGTGCAGTGTGGGGTCTCTGTGTCAGCTGCAGCAGCCCTGTCCCTGGATGGGCCAGAAGACAGTGCAGCTCCTCTATGAGGTCCTGCTGCTCCTGGAGCTTATCACTCTGAAAAAAGGGCCAAAGCCAATTCACAAACCTGAGCTATATTTCCAATAAAAACATCAAAAATATATCTTTGACCTCTGATGAAAGTCAAATGTACATGAATTCTCTAACCTGCTGTTTGTACTGTTCCATTGCATCTTCCAGTGCAGCGAGGAAGTCTGTGTTCTCCTGCTCTAATCGCTGGATCTGTACTTGTAGCTGGGAAATGTAGTTCTCCCGTTCCCTGTTCCACTCTTCTTTCACATCTGGCTCCTGGGAAACAGAACCATGTAAGCAAATTACAACGTAAGGTATGGAATAAGAGATCATCAAAACGGTAGGGTTTTTCTACACAAAAAGCAACAAATTGGTCTCTGCCCCACCTGCCTCTGTACGTCCCTAAAATGGAGAAGAAAAGTCGCTTGTATATCTTAAATGATAACCATAGTGACAGCAAAACTAAATACAGCTAGTGTTTGTCCATAGGCTACATATTGAAAACAGAAAACTGATGACCAAATAATTAAAATTACTATCATTACTATCTGAACTTGATTAATGACATCTTGAGTTTGCTAGGCAAGCTGAAACTGTTGGCCAACGCCAGCATGGTTTTTGCACCATGACCTGAACTTTGCGATTCTGACAGGCACCACGTGCGCAATGATTTCTCGGGGTCGAGCAAGCACGCCACACCGCCTGCCACTCCATCTGTGTCATTCTGCCTGCCTACTTGTATAGAAAATGAATACAGGATGAGTGACTGTTACTTCTCATATGAAAACCGACCAAGAAGATTAGTACTGCTTCCAGCTTTGGTTAGTGTCAGACATAATGAACTGACACCTAAATATGGCCTTACTGAGACCTATTCCCTAAAATATTGGAGTGGGTACAGTAATGAATTTAGGCCTCTGGGTGTATTTATAGTCAACGTATGAATAAAACTGTACTGTCGGATGGCCCACCTGGCACTTTAGAAGCTCCCGTCCCTTTTTCAGTGTGGTGGTGTCCTCAGTGGAACTGCTCTCAATGCCACTGTCCAGCCCTGAGGCTGTACTCAAACCGTTGCGCTCCTCCTCCACAGCGCTAAGCCACTCCTTGACACGCAGCAGCTGGCTCGGGTTTAGCGTCCCCTCACCCTGCAGCTCCATCAGCAGCCTGTAGGCTGAGTCTGTGCACGTCCTATAGTGGGTGCTCTCCGCCTGCAACTTGCTCACATCTGGTTCGAGGGAACGCACCTGGCGTCCAGGCTCTGACCGAGCAAGGATTCTGGTCTCAGAACGCTGCCGGTTCTCCAGGGCTCGCTTTAGAGCTTTGATCTGGAGTTCCAGGCTTTCCACTCGATCTGGCTCCCCATGACAGTTCACCATAGCTCGGTTTTGAATGTTTCGAGCTCGTTTAGCATAATTAAGGGTGTTAAGACTTTCGTCAAAGTCAGAGGATGAGGGACTGATACAGGCAATCATGAGTGTTTTGGCATTGCCTCCAAGAGAGTCTTTTAAGATTCTGAGGAAAGGGGGGTGGTATACAATTCTGTATTATATAATTCTTTCAAAGAACAGCTAAAAACTAATAATAGAAGATGTCACTTAGCATAAAATAAATTATGCTAACTGGTGCCTGGGGCTGGTCAATATGACAACATAATATTGATCTCAAAATATCACAATGCGATTTTATTATAGTACAGCAGGTATCTTCAATACTGTAGTAACACTCGTTACTCAATATATAACTTGGTTGTTACTCAATCAGCTAAAAAGCAGCTGACTGGATGTTAAAATCTATTTCTGTATCCATGGTTATGTTTACTCCACTCTACACTACACTAGCCATCTTAACATAATAAATATTAACATTTCTTTAAGCAGCATATACACCATATGGCCAAATATTTGTGGACACCTGACCATCACACCCATATGTTGAACACCCCATTTTAGATTTAGTCCCCGCCTTTCTGTTATAATAACCTCCACTCTTCTGGGAAGGCTTTCCACTAGATTTTGGAGCGTGGCTGTGGGGATTTGTGTTCATTCAGTCACAAGAGCATTAGTGAGGTCAGGAACTGATGTTGGGTGAAGAAGTCTGGGGTGCAGTCGGCGTTCCAGTTCATCTCAAAGGGGTTCAGTGTGGTTAAGCTCAGGACTCTGTGCAGGCCACTCGAGTTCTTCCACTCGAACCTTGGCGAACCATGTCTTTATGGACTTCGCTTTGTGCACAGGGTCATGATCATGCTGGAACACGTTTGGGCCTCTTAGTTCCAGTGAAGGTAAATTGTAATGCTACAGCATGCAAAGACACTCTATACAAATGTTTGCTTCCAACTCTGAGTCAACAGTTTGGAGAAGACCCACATGGGTGTGATCGTGAGGTGTCCACAAACCTTTGGCAATATAGTGCATACCAGCACAACTGATGCCTAATGGCATTCCTTCACTACTAGCACTTTTAAATAGTATTCCTTTATACAGATCACAACAAATAATTCTCTAATGTCTAATTCAAAATAATAACTGTACAAGAATTTGTTCTCTGGGGTGCACTGTACATTATATTAAAATTTAATCTAAGCTTCATACCTTGTGATTTTTGAGTCCCTGTAAGGAATATGACTGCCTTTCCTTTTTGGGTCCCCTAACGCCCCGATGACATTTCCCAGAGCAAGAAGTCCGCTGTTGATCTGAATGCTCTCCTTGAGTCGCTCCCCAGTGTTGCCAGTTTTTAGAATTCGCTCGGATCCGGCCAGGTCCACAAAGTGGAATTTAGAGGATAGGATCTGCGAGTTCCTGCTGGCACCCCGAGAGCCACCGCGCCTCTGCTCCATCAGCACGGTGAAGATGGTGTGAGAGCGGCTGGAGTGAGGGTTCATCTGAGTGGCTCCTGTGTGGCGGGCCGTGTTTCCGGATTCGAGAAGACTTAAGACCTCATCAAGCCCCTCCACCTCACATTCTTTCACTCCACACAGAACTATGAAGAAAAAAAAAAGCACAGCAAAACACTTTCCTGTACCTTTAAAGGAGACTTGTAGTCAGGAGCCTAGAGGGAATAAAGTTGGCCGCATCTGCAGGGGAGATTCACAGAATACCACCACTGGGACAGGGCAATAATAAAATCATACAAGCTGATGTAAGTACTTCAAATGTATAAACTGAATGTTGTAATATAAGTTACATATCATCCTTTCTTGCTCTTTGATGCAGAATTGTATTACATTGCACAAAAACCAATGACTGTATCAGTTTTTATGTCCTTTGAGCATTTTATGTAGATAAAAAAATAATCACTAAAACATGCTGAAGTTTTATGAAAATTGTGACACACATGGTTAAGTCTTTCTACCACAGCAACACATTATCGTGTCAGTATCTAGTATTCTCCTCCAAATCTCTTTCCACGATATAAGGGGTAAGGCTATGTGGGCCTCAATAGGAGCTGTTCACTCATAGAAACAGTAATAAACAAGCACTTACTCTTCTACAAACGTGTTGTGACACTCAGACATGTGACATGAGTTGGAAATGTTATTAATTGGCCCACAGCATGACTCTGAAATGAGTTCAAATTAACCAACCTTCAGTTTCACTGCAAAAACAACTGTACTACATGACAAAGTGCAAAAACAGGGTGCTTATGTACTGTTAATTATAACTGTTATATATTTGTCTAACACACTGCTTTCATGACTGTGCATATAGGTTTTAGGGAGGAAGTGAATGGCATAAGAGACTTCCTCTAATAACCAGTATGACAAATTAAGGCTTTTATCATTTCAAATTATGAGTAAAATGTAGTCAGCGCTACCATTTCCTATCTAAAGAGGCAGGCTAATTTGAGATCCATTTATTGGCCATGTATCAAGAAATGGGAACTGCCTGCAGCGTTCTCAGCGACAACCGTGGGCACACTGTATTCACAAACAAGCCCACAAACACAACCGTAAACTGTCTATTTAGGCTCCACTTATTCCAAGAGCTTTTAAATTCTCCTTATGATCCAAACGTTATCATTTCAGTGGTGAGGATGTTTACTTTATCCATCATTTCTGAGTGATTCACATCTGTTAATTCCAATTTCAGCATATTTATCATTTGATACAAACTAAAATAAATATTGTTGTGACAATATTATTTTTTTTTAACTATAATGACTGCTCACTTATACAGTATATTTATTGGGTGCATACTCAAATATAAATATTACCTGCACACAAACTGATATTTGAACAGCTGTGCAAATCTGTACATAGCAATGAAGAACATGACATTTTCGCTTAGACATTTCACAGATTCCATGGGAATCCCTGAGCTACCTTAAGCTCCTCACCTATACTGCCCTTGTCATCCTCCCGGATATGAATGTCCTTGCTCGCTGTCTCCACCTCCAAAAGGTCTCTGAAGATCTCCTTGTAAACCTCAAGGTAGGACACTCTGACGGAGAAGTCGCTGAGGTCATTCTCATCCAGGAGCTTGAAGATCTCAGCCACTGCTCTGGGAATGATTCCTTGCTCGTCGTCACCGAAGGAGGCTGCAGCCAAAAAAACAGCAGTGAGTTTGTAATCGCGCTCCACAGCCAAATGCCAAAAAGCAAGATCTCAGATGGCAAGAGGGGCTGTGCTTTCGAGCAGTGACAGCTGCACCGGGGGAAGTGTTGCTGGCATCCCAAATGTGTGTGAACTCATAGGAAGATTTTAACAAGAAGCAAGCAACCATCTTCGAACCCAGAAAATCGCTGGCCTTGATAGAACACAAAAACTTCATAGTTGTCATGAGAAACACTTTTTAAGATGAGACCAGTATAAATAAATTCAAATACACTGTGGCATATCAATATGTCATGATTTCTTTCAGGAAATATGTGATGGTGAAATTACATTTTTATCACGTACACCAAACATATAGGTGCAGTTGTCGGTAGTACAGTTACTGACTGTAGCTCATCTGTTACTACACAGTGTATCCAACTGGACCTCATCCATCAGTGAAAGAGACTCTCATAGGACCACTACTAACCAAAGATTTCTCAACCAGTTTCACTCTTGTGCTGAGAATCATCAACCAAAATATCCTGCCAACAACAGTCTAAAACTGAGCCCTTGGACTCTTGCACCAACATCGTAGGTGTAAATGGACAGACTGTCCAGGACTAAGAATAATCCACCAACACAAAGAATATCTTCTCAATAGTGGTCCTTTTAGACAAGTGGTCACCAACCCCGTTCCTGGAGATCTACCTCCCTGAACACTTCGGCTCCACCCATAAAGGTGCGCACCTGACCTAATTATTGCCTTAAGACGTTCTTGATCAACTAAAACATGTTTTGCTTGGAGATGAAACCTACAGGAAGGTAGATCTGAAGGAAACGAGTTGGGGACCACTCTTCTGGACTACTGGAACATCTACAGACAGTAACTTTATACCTATAAAGCACACCTATATGGTAACTATTGACCCATTATATATTTTTATTAGATATTTAAGCAATAAATCAAGACAAGGCATGCCATCATAGGAAAATCATCAATGAAGGGGTAATGCAAAGCCAGGTTACTGTTACCACCCGCAAAGAGTTTTACTCCTCTTATAATCACAGCATTTGCCAATGCTTCTACATTTTTTTTTTAATCAATGTACAGCTATGTTGTGGCTGTCCACATATCACTCAGAACTAGGGATGTCAATTTACACAAATTCCCATGATCGATTGTCATTTAAATTAACGATCAATTAACTGATCGTTAACCTTAATACTGCAAGATGCGTCTACTGCAGTGGCATATAGCCATCAGCATGACAGGGTGTGCAAATGCCACTCAAAATGCCAGATTCCTCACCCAACAGAAGGGTTTTTTTACTCTACATAATAAGCTAGTAGGATTGTAAAATGTAATCGATGTGATTATGATCATTTGATAAAATTACTCGGAGAATACGAATACGTACTTCACTTTTTACGCGTACGCTAGGAACAGCATACCATACATGTGATGCAAATTTCGTCATCAGCAGCGTACGTGTGTACTGTACGCGCGCCGGCAGATTTTTCTAACCGCACGTATTTTGTCGCCGCAGATCACACATGCGCATTTAATTCTTCTGCACTATTTAGTTGTTCCAAAAGGTGGCAACGGTGAGCCAGGGCCATTGTTTCTCATGCGGAACTAGTGATAATGCTTCTCATCGTCTATACTTCGCGTTTCTTTCACCAACAGACTTGAATTTGCCATCCCTCACTATTTTCTCATTGAGTGGTCGCACGGACCATCTTCTCTTTTTAAAAAATTCTTTTTCCTCTAGTAACAACAAGTGAAGCAGCATGTCTTCCTCCTCCATTGTTCTTCGTGTTGCTGTGATTCACACCGGAAGACCTGTTTTACTGCTCTGCTCTGACTCTTGTAGGCCAGGAGGGGTAGTGCAAGTTGTCGTAATGTGCATGCGTCGACCGCCTGTGTACGCGTACATGTCAAACCGAATATACTTTGAAAGGCTATGCGTACACCTGTGCACATACGCTAGCGTATGAGTAAAAAAAAATGAAGTATTCTTTGGGCTTTACTCATGAATGTCCTTAACATGTTACAGGCCTATGCCATTTAGTTATTACTTTGGCGGTCCTGCTTGAAGTTGAGACTTACATACCTTACACGGATAACGTTTCATTATCTATATATTACATGTTCAGAAGCTAAATGTACCCGTTAGATGACATGCTAATCCATTTCAGAATCCATTCTTGAAGGAATGCTGTAGTCCGCCAGAATGCAGATCAACTCTCGAAAACCATCACCTTCGACGACACTCATAGGCAACATGTCATTTGCAATCATTTTATACAGTCATTCAGTTATTCCTTCTGCCTTCTGAGCTCCAGTTTTCCCCCCGGCTAAAACAAAGGTTATTGATGGTTGTGTAGTTTCATATCCTGTCACGGAGACTGCTGGATGCACCTTTTTCAAACAGTATATCATGGTGCTCGTTGTTGTATTGTATTTTAAAACACAATCACAATGTTTGCAATTAACATTATCGCCATTTAAAGTAAAATGATCTCAAACGTATCTATGGCGCGCTCGCTTCATTTTTCCTTGTGTGTCAGCTGTCGATTAATCGTTAGCATCCCTGCTCAGAACAGCTACAAATAGCAATGTCTTCACCAGCCTCTTTTTCCTCTCATGATAATAAGCAGCTCATCATGTTACCCAGAAAGCACAAAACCCTCCATTCTCAAGACTATGTCATACCAGAAAACCCAACAGAACAGCTTTACCTGACTGTTACAAAGCACTGACACTGGAGACTCCTTCCACAAAAACTAATCTCCTCACAGAAAACTTCACCAAATTAATATCAACCTGTGATTCGCCTAATTTTCAAGTCGAGTCGTTACAGAAAATTCTGCACCTTTTCACCAGTCGAGAATTCAACAGCGCTGTAGCATAAGACCAGAAACAGGCTGCACATCTTGTGAATTGTGAGATTATATATCAGCTAAATGCATTGCATATTGTTCTTTTGAGACACTGAGGCAAACTGGAGGAAAAAAATTACTTACATATATTAGCCTCTCCAATCGTGTAGGTTTTGCCTGAGCCTGTCTGACCATAAGCAAAGACAGTGGCATTAAAACCCTGAAAAAAGGCTTCAATGAGGGGTTGGACACAGGCTGCATATACATCCTCCTGGACGGCACTTTCCTCGAAAACAAAGTCAAAGTGGAAGTGGCGATCATGGCCGAGAGTAACCCGTTTATCTTCAGGAAGTGCAGTGATGCAGCTCTCATGGTTGTGCAGGACTTCTTTAGGGAGCAGCGGCCGTACTCGCACCGCCACCTGCACCGCTGTGTCCTCGGCCTTGCCCTGCTGGGGTGCCACTTTGGGAGACATGACCTCTGTAGATCTATGGCACAACACTGCTCAGGATGCTGCATCCATTCTCCTTTCTCTCCAAAAGATCACTGGAAGAAAATAAAAAAATATTTAAAATTGATCACATTCAGAGCAAAAACATTTCTGTTGGAGCCCCTAATTGGGCTATTATTTTCACTATGCATGAGACAATGATTATAAAAATTAAGACTGTTGTGAGACTATTGCAGTGATATTAAATACCACTGAATACTTTAGCAGTACTTAGTTTGAACCGCTCTTTATCAGTGCACCATATAGCAATAATTAACACTGAACAGAATAATTTTAGGCTTTTCAGAAACTGAAAATGGATGTTATATCCATTCTCTAGATATGAAACCAGTCCTGTGCTTTGGGTATTTTGTAGAGTTTGCATTTTACACACAATTCACATCACTTTCTATGCGAAATGTTGTAGGTTAAATACAATCCCCATTTTTTTTTTCCAACAACAGCAATTTAATTGGCAAAGTGTGTACTAACAGTATACTTATTATTATTATTATATTATTAAACTGTAATAAATGATGTTTTCTTTGGCATTCTGCAGCATTAGGATTGTTTGCTAACTAAGATATCGAGAACACTTTGTTTATTTTTATTTATGTTTTACGTTTGAAAGAAACATGACGTTACATTTGGAAGCACTGGGATAACATAGACATGAGAGAGTATTTCTAGACGAATAACATGAAACGCACTGATAAAAACATGCATTTTCCGTTTTACAAGTTTTATAGACATACCGTGATACGTATAACGTTGTTAGCTCTGATGCTACAAGTGTTAGCTAGAAAAAAAATTATACCCGCTAGCCAGCTAAGTTACACGAGAACCAAAAAAAAAAGTTAGCTGCATTTATTTTTTTAGCTTTTAACATTTAAAACGTTCAGTTTTTAATACGAACAGCATTCTGACTGTCTGTTAATGGTCGGACTTACCGTTTACCTGCTATAACGAAATGTGTGGCAAACTGTGATTTGCGAAAGTCTATAATAAATTTACAAATTTACTGTTTCCGACTCCATGTTTTTTTCCCCAAAGGAACAAACGCGTTTTCTCCCCACCCGTATTCCAGAAACCCCGCCCCCTGCGCTATGATTGGCTAGCATCCCGAGTAACTCTCTACTATTGGTGGACATGGGATTTAATGGAATACGAGTAGGGGAAACACCACACACCCCATCGCATTTCAAGCAGAAGTAGGATGAGGAGGAGGAGTTCCTAAATCTGGTTTAATCCGGTGAATTTCCGAAATCTCACATTTCTACTACACAGAATTACATGTGGTTCCCATTAAACATTTTCATCAACTAAACCATTTCAGTTGTGGCAAATAGGGTTGTGGTTTTACATTACTTTACAGTGGCACACTGAAGAAATGTAAAGGTTTTGGATTAATTAAACTAAAAGAGCCTTTGTGATGTTCCATGGATTCTGAATCAGAGGTGTGATCCACTTAAATGCTTCTTTTGAAGCAGTTTTGGGTTATTACAAGGAATACGGAAAACTTGTAATCTTGCCACTCAATTGTAGTTAGATACCTTAAACCCAGACTCTGTAGTGTTCTCCAGAATAAGGAGTAGAAATGTAATAAAACATACACTCACTGCAGCAGAAGAGATTTCAGTTTGTTGAAAACCACTTTCAGTTTGGCGAGAACCCCATTATACAGGGTAACACAAAATCCAGTATACTATCTATCTGTCTATCTATCTATCTATCTATCTATTTACAGTGCTGTGAAAAAGCATTTGCTTCCTTATTTCTTCTGTTTTTGTGTATATCTCATACTAAATAGTTTTAGATCTTCAAACGAAATACAACACAAAACAAAGGCAACCTGAGTAAACACACAATACAGTTTATCTTTCTTTCTTTCTTTCTTTCTTTTATTTATGCAAAAATGTTATCCAACACCTATCACCAATGTGAAAAACTAATTGCCCCCTTAAACTTAAAATCTGGTTGTGCCACCTTTTGCAGCAATATCTGCAACCAAATGCTGGTTTGATCATCTTGCTGCATTGAGTTTCACCTTACGGACTGAACCCCGGATATTCTCCTTTAGGATTGTCTGGTAGAGAGCAGAATTAATGTTTCTCTCAATTATTACAAGTTTCCCAGGCCCTGAAGCAGCAAAGCATCCCCACACCATCACATTTCCACCACCATGCTTAACTGTAGGTATGATGTTCTTTTTGTGGATTTCTGTGTTTGGTTTACACCGGATGTAACAGGACCCCTGTCTTCCAAACAGTTCTACTTTTCACTCATCAGTCCACAGAACATTCTCCCAAAGGTTTGAGGATCATCAAGGTGTGTTTTGACAAATTTCAGACGAGTGTTAATGTTGTTCTGGGTTAGCAGTGGTTTTCACATCGCCACACTTCCATGGATGCCATTTTTGCCCAGTGTCTTTCTGATAGTGGAGTCATGAACAGTGGCCTTTATTGATGTAAGAGAGGCCTGTAGGTCCTTTGATGTTGTCCTTGACTCTTTTGTGACTTCCTGGATGAGTAGTTGCTGTGCTCTTGGAGGAATTTTGGAAGATTCTTCTGGTGAGGTTCACTACTGTGCCAAGTTTTTCGATTTGGAGATATTGGCTCTCACTGTGGTTCTTTGGAGACCCAGAACCTTTGAAATAATTTTTAAGCCTTCCCAGATTGATGTATTTCAATCACCTTCTTCCTCATCATTTCTGGAATTTCTTTCAATTTTAGCATAGTGTGTTACTGGGTAAGACCTTTTAACCAACTTCATGCTGTTGAAAAAGTTCTATTTAAGTGTTGATTTGATTGAACAGGTTTTGCAGTAATCAGGCCTGGTTGTGTCTAGAAATTAACCAAAGAAATGTGCAAAACCCTGATTGCTAGCTTTGCTAGAGTTATATACATATACAGGCCTATTTCCACTGTTACACTGTGTTGTCAAATTAAAAAGGAATAATATTAACAATGTGAAAAAGTAAAGTGAATAAAATGCGATATATAATTTTCTGCATGCGAGTATCATAATGTGTGAAGTAGAGGGTTTAGAAACACATCAAGTTTAAAATAAACTGAAAAGTTTAAACTTACTGAACAGACAAGGCTGATCTGATTGAAGGTCTCAAAATGTGAAATCAACTGAAATATATTTCATTGACAATATCAATGTAGCTCCACCCCTGCAAAAATGACACACTCTTGTATGTGCCAAAATCTGTTTGCCCAAGTCAGTTAAAAGAAATAAAAAATAAAATAATATAAAATATAAATAAATTCTATGGAAAATGAAGAACGTCCCTTTGTAATATGTTATCCTTGGACATGAGTATTTGTATAAACCAAGGCCTCAGGCTGAGCACACACTTCTCTTACTGCTAGTCTTTCAGTTCTCACCATCATGTTTAAAAACTAAATGAAGAATTGGAGGGAAGAGGAAGGAAACTCAGAATAATCACATTTGTTATTTCTCAATAATTTGCGCCATGAATTTGATGTAACTTGTTGTAATGTGGAAATTTTGCCTGATTTAAAATTTGTAAAATTTTCTTTAAAATTGAACAGCTTATTGTGTTTCTCAGATATATTTTATATATAGGCATGTTGCCTTTTGATCATAGTTAATCACAGTTAATATTATTTAAACTGTAGTCTACTGGCATGAAGTGCGCAAAGTATTCTCAAAAATTCCCAAGGACACACACACCTCTCTTTGTATGCCAAACCAATCGGAGTGGTAGCCATGACTACACGTGATGTGGATATGTATTATAACATCTCTCCTCTTTTCTCATGATAAATGCTTCATTGATATAAAAAAAGTATAATAAATAGTGTTTATAAAACTGCACTGCCATTTAATGGCCAATCTCAAGGCTGATAGATGCCGACAGATATTATATTGTATGCAGCCATCCTGTCATGCATTGTTACAGCCATGAGAGAGACATTTATGTTTTAATATCTAGAAGACTTTGTGCTTGAATTGTGATAGAAGCTGACAAAGGAAATAATATGATCCATTCTACTGTGTGTGAAATTACTTTGATTTATAATCACTTCTTATTTATTTGGTCAAGAATGAGACAGAAACTTCAGTGAATTGTCTTTATTTGACAGGTTGGGGAAAAACATTTTCATCTTGCACATAAAAGAAGTTGGCTGTGAAAAAAAGGAGAAAAGAATAATTACCTATAATGACAGGAAAAAAGTCAACGATTTCTATGTCTCTCATGCTAAAAAGAATATTTCATATTTTCCACTGCTATCGATAATGAACCTTTACGCAAGTAATGATTATCATTATATCAGCCATTAATTCTCCTTGTGAATGAAAGACAATCGTGCGAGTGTGTCCTGGTCACTGAGGTAGACTATGACTTGTTGTTGCCATTGATATATTTTCAACAACAAAATCACTAGTCTTCCACAATATCCAGAACTATTTTGGAATCAATGTGTAGATCGTGTTTATCATGTATATCACACGATGTATTGTGCATATTTATTGGAAACAAGAATATCAAATGACAGGTTATTTGAAGAAAAAGACCTAAGAAAGCATAACTGGCCTGCTTACTATGTGGAAAGGACAGCCTCTTTCCACTATTGATGAGAGTGAAATTAGGCAATCAGAGGTATCTGTTAGCTCATGTATACAGAGCTGTCTCATTCTCATTCATATAGCAATCCTGTGACATTACATAAGCAACAGTTTGAAAATATGCAAAGGTTTCATTTGTCTTGAAGGAAGGCTTTGACCTCCTAGACTGTGGAAGACTTAAATTAAAGGATAAGAATAAACAAAGGAAAATATTATTTCGTTACAAATTAGGAGACAATTTAATTTGATATACATACTGCATACTAGCAGTGTGATTATACATTAGTATTATGATGTACTGTATAATGATGATTAAACATGAAATAACTGTATCATTAATGGTATGGTATGGTAAAGATACTGACATCACAAATATATTTCCAGGTCCAATATATCACCTGATATATGATGCAAATGGATGAAACCAATAACTACTGAATAAACTACTGATGTCTGTTAAAAAAATATATTTCCCTAAAGCAAATATCTGAATCCTTGCATGGCTGCTGAGTTATAAAGACAATATCTTATTGTCTTTTTGAAAGCAGTGACATAATGAAACTTGTGAGTCAGGGCTTATATGAATATTTCATATCATTCTCATCAACTCGATGGCATACATTTTATAGGCGTATATTTTTATATACACCCACAATTACACCCAGATTTCTATTCAGGTGAATTCCAGTCACATGCTTTTTGAAATGTTTCAACCCAGAGCTGAAAGACCTTTAAGGGAACGATCTGAGAGAGCCTTTTGTAATTTAAGGTGACTTACGCAACCCTGAAAAAATATCTTCAGTTAATAATGTCATGCTACTGAGCCACATGCCCTTTCCACAAACCATCCAGTCCAGTCCCATATTCGCCATTATGTCAAAGTTCCGTCTCTGTCCCTCGTCTGTTCTGCGTTTTTCAGCCCGCTGACTCGTTCTGCTGAAGGTAATTAATGTGTATGAAATGCATTTATTGGTTTGTGCCAAGCCTTTCTAATTCCAGCAACTATGTAATTATGTCTGTGGCTCAGCAAACAATATCATAAGAACACAGAACAATTGTAATCAAATTCAGAAGGATGGATGTCTCTCTTTCTTTTTGCTTACCTTATTTTACTTGGATCCTTGTGGCCTTCTGAGCATGTGTTCATCCACAGCTATTCATCTGTTTGAATATCATTAACATGAACTGTTAAGAGCTCTGTGGAAAGAAAAAAAAGTACACAAGTAAGAACTTGTAAAAATGACTGAAGTGCTCAAAGTCTAGGGAATTAAAAACAACTTGTCAAAGTAAGGCAACTTTGAAATTTACTTAACCTTCAAATCCTGGTATATGCCTTGCTGATTTAAACTAGTTCTCTTGAGACTATAGTTGTCTTATACAACCAAGGTCCTGGGGGACTATAATGGCTGCCATGCTGAACAGTACTGCATTATTAAAAGCTGAGAAATTATATCCCTAGATGCGATGAAAGCCTTACATTCTGCTCGACTGCTGATGTGGCTCAGCAAGGAGAGACGGCCAAGCACAGCAGCGCGCTCTGTCCCTCCACCATCTGAATGGAAACTAATGACCACGATAAGTGCCCATGCAATTTGGCAGACGTATGACTTATAAAGCACAGCCAATCTTTCTTATGACCACTTCAGATAAGAGGGGAAGTACAATGCGAGCTATAGAGAACAGTTCAGAAAGGAAAAAAAAAAACAAAAGCTAAAATTGAAATAAATTATTTTGAAGAAAATCAACTCAGCCACAAGGGATTTGACCGAAATGAAATGTCATTATGAGTGGCAATGTCATGGGGGTTTTAATCACAATCTTTCCTCAAAAAAAAAAAAATCAATAAAGATTTATTATTCTTTTCAGGTTTTCATATGCATTCAGTAAATATGGAGTAGCCTGCATCAGAGGCAGTCATGAAAAAGTCGCCATGCTGATGTTGTATTGATGCAGGCATATTCATAGATAGTCAGATAAATATAAATATGAGAACAAATACGTAACTTCTGTTTTTATGAATACCTGATCAGTAAACTCAGAGCTCGCACACAGATTTCATATACAAGGTCCGTAAACCTTGTCTAATAATATGACAAATAAATATTTCTAAATTTTGTGATATTTTTACACACTTTACTCCATACCATTGTGGCCAGAATTCTACACTTGTCCTTATAATTCTGCATCAGATAAATTGAAATGTTATTGGAATGGTAATACAATGTAAACAACAAAAAAAAGACATATGGCTCAGATTGATAACAGTACACTTAATGAAGTGAAATTAATATTTCTGGGGGAGGCAAAATAATGTAATAGCATTTACTTAGAAAATCGTGCCTTTAAGGCAGAACACTGTCCTCTTCTTATGCTATAATTTGATTATGCTGACATATCAAACAAACTTGCTATCGAGAGAATGTGACAGAAATATTTTACACAGCTTTTTTTTATTTTATTCTGTGCATCTTTCATTAATTTTTGTTCTTGAATTTATGGATTTATGGAAATAAGCAATGGAACCTCACTCAATCTTTTTCTCTTTTGACCTCTTTCTCTCTCTCGGTCTCCCTCTGAATGCTTCCCCTCACACACAGGAGGTAGATTAGGTTTAGAAGAAACCAATCAGCCCAGACAACCCGCAGCATTCCTTCCCTCTGTGTGTGTACGGGCAGAAAGAGAAAGATGCAGCACCATGCTGGCACCATCAGATGCACCAAGCAGGCTCCATATTAACCCTAATGAAAGATGACAATAAAAATAATGGTGACATTTCTTATCAGTTTAGTTGGTGCCATGGTATCACTCGTTAGGGATGATGGTGCCTGGCTGGTGTATCTGTATTTGTTTCCGAACAACGTTTCTAAATGGTTGTGATAACTACAAACTCAGTCACAGCGAATATATTTTTGCATGGCCTGTCTGTCTACAAATTGCACTGAGCTACAGCTGAACACTGGATTAGCTGGATAGCCACTCAGTTTACAGTGAAAAATCAATAATCATTAGAAAAGAGAAAAACATAACAAATTTTTATTAAAAAAATGCTTTGGAGTTTTCAGGGTTTCAACCAAAACATACAGTTTAAAACATTGTTTTCTTTCACAGTGTTGTCAAGAAAAAAAAAGGAACAAGAGATTGCTTGTTGTCTATTAAAAAATATTAAACTTAGAAATATTAAAATATTAAAATATTAAAATTAGTAATGGCTGAAAGCAAGCCATGAGCCATGCTGACTAGTTCTCACTAGCTTTCATTGACCTTAAATACAACACTTTTTCATATTTTTTCAGTTATATTGAGTGAAGGACTTGACTCAGTGCAAGATAAGGACAGATCTGGCCTCACACTCTTGTTGCCCACTCAGCTATATGGCACAAGATAGCCACCAAGGTTAGAGGAACTCTTTGTGGGCATCATACCACACCCCCACTTTTGCTGCCCACTCATTTTGATCACATTTTCTTCTAATATTCTCCATGAGTCTCCATATGGATCTCTGTAAAGCTACTTTCTGACCACGACTGTTGTTTAAAGCGCTATATGAATACACTGAAATATTTAATGAGGATTAAAATTATTTCTAACAATGCTTTCATGTTCACATTGAGCTGTTGTCAACCTACTGTCTTTAGATGATGTTTCTAACCCAGAAAAAGTCACTTGGTAGCTTGGGCATCCTAACCATTTCCTTGACTCAGTAAAGAGCCTTAGCATCTCCTCCCCCTCCCCTATAATAACACATCAAAAACAGTCTGTGCCCCCCACAGCCTCTAGGGACCACAAGCCCTGCCAGTCTAGTGCTCCACCACAGACTGTAATAGTGCATTAAATGTGTCCTTAAATGGAGTCCCTTTGCACACATTCTATTATGTTTTGATCTCAGTTTTTTCCCCAGTGTCCTGGTGCTTCAAAAGAGCTAGTCATCGCCTTCAAAAGCACATAGGCCTCTTCAAAGATGGCTGCAAAACTGTAGCACTTCCATGTCTAAAGTCATCCATCCTCACAGGCTATGTTTATTGTGCACTTTGGCAGCAGGCTGTATCTATAAGTGGTGTGTGCCTGTGTGTGTCATGCACTTATAATTACAGTATCCCAGGAAATACCCCAAAATAAACATATAGCAGGGGTGGCAGTTTCAGTTCACTGTACACAAGAGACAGCACTAAATAAACCTAAATGAATCATAAGCAAGTCCCTTTAATATAATCTGTGCATGATGTCTATAATGAAAGCTCAAGATGAGGTCTGAAACTGTATTTCAGTAGCTTACAAGTGGGTTAAACTGTACAATTAACAAATCACAATCTGTTAATTGAATGCAATTTGTTAATGTAACCTTTTGAGGTAAAGGTTAGCACACGCACACATCAAGCAAGAATTTCTGGCTTATTTACTGTCGATTTGATTTAATCAGGTGAATCTGCTCCCCACCCTGACCTTTCACAACATGCAGGATATTTACATGCAGCTGCATTTTGGCGTTTTCCAATACAGCAAACATTTCCAAAACTATGGCATGCATACATAGTGCAAGTCATAATTTGTTGATTAGGACATCGTTCGATTGAAATAATTTAATTTGTAAATATTTTTAACCCAGAAGCCTTACAGTATATTCTGCATGCCTGATAAATCATCACTTTAAATAAATTAGTGTCAACAAAAAAGCCTTATTAGCATGAGTAGATTGTATTGTATCTGTATTGAGTGTATTGTATCTGTTTTAGTTTTGGGAGCTGTCCACCTCTCGGTGCTGAAACACCCTTACTGAGGGTCTTCTATGAAGGTCTGTATTTCTGACACATATGTAACCTTAAACCTAACAGAATAACCACTAATGATAATCATATACGACGATGTGACTAAATGAATTCTGCTGGAGGAACGGAAATGTCCCTGTACAACAATACACGCTTGATATTTAATATATCATTTGATCCTGTAACCGTTAAATATTCTCTTAAACCAAAACCAAAAGCATTCGTCTACTTTCCATGTGCTGCAGTTATTATTGTTATTATTTATTTTTTTAGAGAGAGATTAACACTTAATTTATCTTATTAATTTATATATACATATTGTGCTTTTAAATAAAGAAGATAAATAGATTAAAAGATTCTATAAAGAAGATAAATAGAGATAAAGATAAATCAGATAAATCATAAAAAAAATAAGGCGCACGTGGACGAGAGCAGGTTAAAATAAAACGAAAGCGCGAACAAACAAAACAACAATAACAACAACAACAAAATACATGTAAATAGGCTAAGAGAATAAAATACATTAAAAATACAATTAGCAAAAAAAAAATGCATGGCGTTGAGCACAGGTTTAATCTCAAAAGATTAATCTCAAGAATTGTTTTGTAGTCGGATAATAATAATATTAATAATAATAATAATAATAATAATAATAATAATAATAATAATAATAATAACAAACATACCGAGGAATAAAATTAATATCGCGAATTTTCGACTGAAAACGTGCTTGAAATATAAAAATCTACCTGTTGCATCGATGCCACTAAACTGCGCGCGCGCGCGCGCACGCACACACACACACACGCACGCACGAGCACAGAGCCACACCAGGACCAGTCAGCAAACCCGTCATGAAGGAAGGAAGAAGGTGGGATACACACGTCTGATCGAGGTCCCCTTTTCCCCTCCATTTGCCTTTCCTGGTGTTCACACGTCATCGTATTTATTCGCTGTTGTTGTTTTTGTTTGTTTCTCTTCGCATATCGACCATCTCTGATCGCACTGATAATCTCGCTTGCGTGTGCACAAGCCGCTCCTTCTGCACCATGTGAGATAAAAAAGCTCCGGCTTTCACGGCAGCGCCGCTTCTTAAAGGCCCGGCAATTTCACCCCGCGTGACGTCATCGCGACGCAAGCGCCATTAAAATAAACAAATAAATGAAATAAAACCTTCCCGCACCTTCATAACAAGAGACCCTGCGGGTGGGTGGGGTGGTTGGGGTGCATGTATGAAAGACAAGAAAGGTGGAGAGGAGTTCATTAAAAGCTGACATGGGATTCAAATTCAAACCCAGTCACAATTTAAAAAAGGCATTATGATTTCTGTGATCATGGTTCAAAAACTGTATATGCACTTTTCCCCTCCCTGAACACAAATTCCAAGATTTCCACATACCAAAAAAAAAACAAACCCCAAAACAACAGTTTATACGTCTCACCTTTACATCCTTCTTCATCCGGATGTAAACATGTACCTAAGGACTGCTGCTGTTATCTTAAAGACTATGATGAACACTTTCAATGCTCTTCAGAAGAGAAGATGGGTTCCCTGTTGAGGCTGGTTCCTCTCAATGTTTCTTTCTTGTTTTTTCTCAGGGAATTTTTTCCTCACCACTCCCACTCATTTACTGATCTAAATCAAAACCATCAGATTTCTGTAAAGCTGCTTTGTGACAATGTTTATTCAGAATGAGGAAAAGTGTGATCTCAAATGTGATCTCTGCTGATCTCCTGGGAATTTCACACACAACAGTCTCTAGAGTTTATACAGAATGGTGCAGAAAAACAAAAACATCCTGTGAGTGGCAGGTCTGCAGGCTGGGACAGGCTGGTTGATGAGAGAGATTAAAGTTTACTTTGTATACATCTATAGTAAACATTAACTGAAATAAACAGTGAAAATTAACTGAAGCTCTTGACCTGTATCTGCATGATTTTATGCATTGTGTTGCTGCCACATGATTGGCTGATTGGATAATTGAATAAATGAGCAGGTGTACAGGTGTTCCTATTAAAGTGGACGGTGAGTGTAGATTTATATTGATCTCCAATGTGCAACCCAGAGGTGGCGATGGCAAGAAAGAACTCCATATAGAAGAAACATTGAGTGGAAACAGGTGCAAAAGGGAACCTGTGCTCTTCTGGATGACACAAGATAGTGTGATTATGAGTCATTACTCTTCCTGTAACTGCATACTAGCAGTGCTAAGTGTGTTGAAAGAAAAAACTTGTGAAAACATAGCCTACACAAGTTACGGTTAGCATTGTGGTGGGGTCAACACTTGTACCATTTCTTATTAATCATTCGTAAACAATCAAATAAAGTAGACACACATCACCTCATTCCTTCTCTTGTTCCTCTTCATACAATAGTGGTCTGCAGATTACAGTACAAAAGGCTACCCTTGAAGACAGTACCCCAGTGAAAAGTACTTGTCTTGTACCCTGAAATGCACAATTTAGTGCGTCCACAGAGTTCATTCTGTGATCAGATATAATCTAAGGGTCAATTTCAATAAGACTGGGTTCAAATTATGTATAATAACACAGTATGTATTGCTCAAATGTTAACCTAAAGCAGCCAGCATACTCCTATCTATCTAGATTATCATTATCCAAAGAGATTCTTAACATTATCAAATAGATACTGAGCAGGTCTTGCTCAAGGGCCCAACCGTGACTCTCTGGCCTACATGGGATTTCAACTCAAATCTTCCAATCACTAGTACTGTAAAGTACAGAATAATTACAACAAATAATTATAAAAGATATATACAGTAAACTACAGTAACATATGTACTGTAATTTTTAATGTATTACTGTATGTGTCCAGTAATTTCTGTAGATTTAAAATAAATTTTAAAAATAATTTATCATCCACTACATTTGGCTGAGAGTTTTATGCAAAGTGACTTACAATTGAGACAGGATACAACTGAACAGTTGAAGGTTAAGGGTGTTGCTGATGGACCCAACCATGGCAGCTTAGCAATGCTGGGATTTGAACTCACGACCTGCTTACCTATAGCTCAAAAGCTTAATCATTGCGCTGCCACCACTTCCCTATAACTAGCTTACACTGATTCAACCACCTCTACTATTAATTGAAAAGTTCAGTGCTTTACATTAGCAAGTTTTTACTAATATATAAATCAAAGAGGGTTTGTGCTCGTCTAAAATAGTCACTAAAATAAAAGGCACAAAAAAATCCACTAATTTTCAGATGTCGACACACAGACGACCATATCTTTACAATCTCTGCCTAAAGCGTTACATATCCCACTACATTTTCTGATATTTTACTATAAACATATTTATAGTGTAATACATACTGTAAATTTACAGCAGGTTTTTTTTTTTTTACAGTGTATGCCCCAGAAGCCTGATTTGCTGTATATATTTGCTGAATTTATGAATATACTGCTTGTCCAACATGGTCACGAGGAACCTGGAGCCTATCCCAGGGAGCATGGGGCACAAGGTGGGGTACACCCCAGACCCAGTGCCAATCTGTTGCAGGGCACACTCACACACTAGGCACACTTTGGTCATGCCAATCAGCCTACCCTGCATGTCTTTGGACTGGGGGAGGAAACCGGAGTACCCAGAGGAAACCCCCGCAGCAAACTCCGCACACACAGGGCATGAGTCTGTGTCGGGAATCGAACCACCAACCCTGGAGGTGTCTACAGGACATACAGAATTGAACACATCTCTAGAGGTATAACTTGTTATAAGTACATATGGTTCATAATTAAACCTGTGTCTTTGGTTTTGGTAGCACATTTCTCTACTAGTTAAGACATATGAGGTGGTAGCGGCAGTGCCTGGATGATTATTTTCATGTGCATTTGATTATGTAGAAGATATTCTGGTGGGTGCATGGTATAAAATAAATTACCATCATAAGGAAACAGTTTTTGAAGTGCAAAAGGTTTTTGCTAAGTTTAGTCAGGGACTGGAGCTGAGCTATTTAATGCCCTTTGTTACTGAAGGAGGGTGGGACACAGTTGGGGGCAAATTGTTGCCCTCTTGTGGACCCAAAATACATTACATTTATGCATTGTGTGTAGATCTAACCTCTGCCCTAACTTCTTTGGCCTCACACAATTCACACAGTCATAGCACACACACACACACATACACACACACACACACACACACACACACACACACACCACCAGTCGTACCTCCCGACCCCAAAAACGCCACCAGTCATACACACACCCCCTACCATCCAAACACACACACACACACACGCACCAGCCCTGACTAAAATCCCCCATTTACATTGACTCACTAACTAAATTACACACAGCAAGCACGCACAATCACCTGCTTGCTGTGGGCGTCTGCCGCCCCTAGACCACCCACCCCCACCCCATTTCCTGTTTCCCCCTCTCCTTTAGCAATGTGCGGTAACCATGACAACAAGTATCAGGGAGCCATAAGTACAGAGAAATGTTTTGTCTGCGGCTGTCAGGATATCCCGTGTAAGCAAACAGGGATGCAAGCTGTGGCAATACATGAAAAAAAGGAAATAAATAGCAAACATCTACTAGTGCAGGGTTAATGTTGCTGCAGGTACGAAAACAGAGACAACAGAAGATGAGGTGTGTTAAACGTTCATATTTAGAGAGGAAATTACAACTACTGTCAATTTGAAGCCATGCAGCGCAGACCAAGTGAAGCGACAATTAAGGCAGAATAGTCATGTTCCTAAGCAACAGAGGCCTGTCACATTGATGGCTAATCATCCAAGCAATCCCTTGTTGGACTTTTTAGTCAAACCAAATGCCTCTGTAGAGAGGTTTATTTGTTTCTGTGCATGTCTTTCATACCCAGGATTCTCTGCATCTAAGGTGACGCTTGTTGCTTCTATTTTTCCACGTTTCATGCGCAAAATTTGGATTTTGTGATGATTCATTATACAGAGTTCCTCTAAACAAAATACCAGAAATTAGAGAAAATTTTGATAACAACTCTGTGTCATATCTGTGTTAGATGTCAGATGCAATCATCAGCTGTCACGACTATTTATATCCTGTGACATAACAGTGTCATGTTACTGTGTCTGGTAATTCATATGACATAATATAGCTGTCATAAAGCTATTTTTGACAAATGTACTGTAATTAGCTATGCTAGTACTTTTACAGTGTAACACGTTATGTCGCACATTGAAAGCCCACAGAGGTACTGTAGTCAGCATAAAGGTCCTGTCATGAAAAATGCAAGTACTAGATGCAACATAATCTGGCATGCCATCAAACGTCACATTACCACTGGGTATACACAATTAACAATGGCACATGACCACTGGCATCATGTGTTTTTGATATGATCATGACGAAGGGTTAAAAACAACTCTCAACACCCAACCTCCAACAATCAACCCAGCCCAAGCCCATTAACCCACCAAACTCATATATAACTTATAGTTAAATATGACTTATATACATATACTGAATTAATTAAAAATATTAGCAATTATTATAAATCGGTCAAAATAATTTAAAAAGCTATCAGTAACTAAAGCATATATCAAAACCCGAAACTGATTGTGCACTGAGAGTATGCAGGTAAACAAACTGCCCAGTAATGCCAGGGCATGACCAATTAGCAGTCTGTGCTCCTGGGTTTAATAACGCCATTGTATATCTTCAGAACATCCTATACTGTATCCCAAAAGCCTTAGGCATGCTGGCCAATGCGGAGCCAAGTCCTTCCAGTCTCTCTTAGTTAAGAACAAAGGTGCTATTGAATGCAGCAGAGCAGTTAAGAGCACCCAAATGGAGCTCAAGTGGGTTCTGGCCTTCTTGACTGAATAGCCAATGAGCATTCAAATCTCTCCATTCATTCTCTCCCTCTGTCTATCTGTCTCTGCCCCCATTACATTTTTAAAATGTACCATCACTGGCAGCTGCTAAAAGCTTGGGCGTGGAGTAAGAGGAATATTAGGCAAAAAAAAAAGGCGAAGCTGTTGTCTTTAGGATCCTCCTGGTTGAGACAGGTATAAAAAAGGGCAGAACATTAAGGACCAAACGGCTGCTGCTTAAAAACCACCAACCAGAAAACATTCTTTGAATCCACTTAGCACAACTCCTAGTCTTCTCACACATTTTTGTAAAACTACAGCTCCCCGTCCATGTTCCAAGCCTGCTATTACAGTAAATTACAACTAAGTCTAGATTCTTCGAACAGGGATAATTGGAAGGCCATTATCCAGCACTCATGGCCAAACACAGAGCTTTCTTTCCTGCTTTTAATGTGTTAGTTCTGTGCTCTTTACCTTTATTTTTTGGATTTAAAGAAAAATACCCCCAAACATGCTTGCTGTAAAAAAACAAAAAAAAAACCAACAAAAAAAACAACAACAACCCAAAACAAAAAAAAACATATATCGGGCAAAAAGGCAGCAGGAACAGCTCCAGCCACCCCACAGCCACCTCTCCATCATTGCTTGTTAGTTTCATTTAGGCTTTTCCAGAACATGCAGTATGTCTCATGAGAGAAACACCAATCAGCCGGACCCCCCCCCCCACCCCCACAACAAACTAAGCTGAACCAGAGGATAAGGATGTGGCATTAATAGCAAAATGTCATAAGAGGGAGAAACAGAACACATAATTGCTCACAGAATTACTTGCAATTTTAAATTTTGGTTGGAGGAAAATATGTGCCTTCCATATGATGACCTCCTTTAAATAAGCAGATGCAATTAAACAGAAAATGCTCATAATGGTTGCAAAATCCATATTCAACACTGCAGGGTGTACTTAGCAGTATGAATATGTTTGATTATAATAGTGCAAATGGATTCCTGAACAGCTCTCATTATATGTCCAAGGATTACTGAGGTCTGAGGTCAAAACATGTTTCGATGCCCTTACCAGAGTCAAAGCATCAGTATTATTTACAGCAATCATTTGGAACCTTGACTTTTCCAGCAAGCAAGTGAGAACGACAAGCATGATCCCAGAGACAGGGCCGTGAACCTGTAATGAAATGTCACACTGCATGATTCTGAAATGAAAAGGAAACAAGATGTGTACCGATTACAAATAAAAAATGTGTACTGATGTGTACTGATCTTTTGATGGGAAAACAATCTGGCATGTTTGCATGAAAACTGGACATCTGGATATATAACATCTTGGTCACATTGATTTTACCGTTCCACTAAATACATAAAAAAATGAAATAAAAGACTGAAGGAGTTGTAATTTCAGTGCACTTATCCCAAAATTTGTGCAGGCACAGAATATCGGCACAAAAGAAGACTTTGAGTTGTAATTACATAAATAGCCTTTTAAAAGGTTCAGCCATTTTCAGAATTGTCTTTCTCAACATCCTTAAATTTGTTTTTCTAAACAAACTCAAGTCACTACACTTTTTTCTTTTCTTTTTCTACATTGGTTTATTAGTGAAATTGGTTTAATAGTAACCCATTTCAGATGTATCACCAAGAAACGTATAGAAAAATGAACCGAGAAAACACTCAGAAAGCATTGTTAGTTTATCATGGATTACTTGTACAGTATATGATGTGTTGAAGTGAGTTTCCGTCTATATAAGCATACATTAATGAAAATAATGAACGTTCAATTTCAGTCTTTTGGGGTATTTTAAAGGATTTTTATAATCCAGCAGAGCACAAAGCCCCAGCAGGCGTTCTCAGGTTCCACTTGTGTTCTGCCTCTGCATGTAAAAGGCTAACTGAGGACATCTGAGACGCCTGGCCATCTGGGTGAAACACTCGATGCTCCTGGATGCTGATCGAAGAGCGGCTCTGTTGTTTCTGCCCCGAATAGATGAGGTTACAAAGAGGCTGACCTTAGAACAGTGACTGGGAATCTGCCCCATCAGCCTGAAATTTAGTTTGGGGAAGGTTTTCCTTCTGGGTAATTCTCTTTAATGAATTTAATTTCTTTGTGCTAGAATGCATGGAACCAGCAACACGGTGTTCATGCAGCTTTTCTGCCTCCATCCGGAATCTATATCTTCCGTCATTGTCGTCATGGTTACTATGAATGAATTAACTAAATATTTGGTCATCTTTGTGCATATTCTTAAACCTAATCTGAAATACATAATATTGTCTGCACTAATTTCCTTTTCCCAAACACCAGGATGCTGCATATTCCATGATCCATCTCTCCCTACGTCTTGTATAGAATTGCTAATACTTTCACACTAGATCTGCTTATCCAAGAGCATTATTATATATTCACTTCACACAGAATTGTGTTCAAATTCAAATGTCTCATTCTGGATATCACAATCATCAATCTAACAAACACATAATATATTTTCATATATTGCATATATTGACTATTGTGATTTTCACACTACACTGACATGAAAGCGTGAAACACTATAAGGGCATCTAGCAATCCGCTGAGAAGTGAGGAGTTTCTAAGTTTATGAGGGGGAAAAAAAGGTCATTACATGTTGGTTGAAAAAGAGACGTGTGTACGTGTGTGTGAAAGCTGTAATTATGAGGATGAGGACACAGCAGCTGTGCTGACACACTACTGCTTTCAATGAATCACAATGAAGAATACAGTGACATTAAGTGTCGAATGCCACATAAGCGGCAAGAACACAACTGCCTTCTGCTTAATAACGATACTGATATTCTGCCAGCAGTGGAAGGAAGTAATGCTAGATGCAGGATTTGTAGGCTATAAATGTGTTCAAATAATGGTTTTGCATCCTAGTTTTGGCAAACAGCCCAAAATCATGCGCATAAATACGAGAAGAAAGAATACTCCACATTTTCTTTATTCTGTCTACTAACAATCACAGGTTTTCCACCAGTTATTATTTTCGAAATCTGGGTTATATAAAGTCATATGTACTTTTATGTTTAAGCACACGTTTCTACTGATGATTAAAGAAGACACCTGTTAGTTAAATATCCTAACTACATTTTTTCCTACTGTCTAACAGTAATACTGCAATTTTGCCAGCAATGGAGATGGAGATAATGCAAGGCATAAAATTATAGCTTGCGCATATGTTCAAACAAAATTCCAACAATAATCACTGTCAGGTAAATCAGATCAAACTGACAATAGACGATGAATTATTCTGAAAGCCATATTCAAGGATCATCTGGGTCTACATTCACCTTAAGCACACATTTACAAGAGTAAACCTATAACAACCTACTAAGTAACATCACTAGTAGTATAGCTCCTAAATATGGTTTATGAACATTATTAATTTGAAGATCTCATAAGTGCATTCAAATATTGGCCAGACCCATATTTTAGGTTCAGTAAAAGCCTTAACAAGAACTGAAAGGAAATAAGAGACAAAAATATCATCCTGGCTTATTAAGTTATTATTACTCAAAGTCTTGATCAGGGATTTATTAAGATGTATGTACTTTACACATCATGAGAAAATAGAGAATGAGACGGGAAAACACCCCAGATAGGACGCTAGTCCTTTGCAGGGCACCATACGTACACATTCACATACATATTGACACTCTCATTCACACCTAGGGCAATTTGGCATAGCTAACCCACCTCTCAGAAGGTTTTTGGCAGGTGTAAAAACAACCAGAGAACCCATAAGAAACCCACTCAGACACAGGGAGGTCATGCACTCAAAAAATGATTTTAGGCTTCTTGTTTAGTTTAATTAATTAGAATGAGCTACAGTAACATAGTTTTTGAACATTTTGTGGAAACTTAATTTCATTGTGTTGAATCCACCTAATAAATTTAAGACTGAAGTTTATTTAATTTGTGTTAAAACTACGTGAATCATTTTTGTTGACATAACTAACTGGGCAGTGGATCTGTAGTTCCCAGCATGCTTTGCAAGGGTCTGCATTAGGAGAGTAAATTTAGGGATTAAGTGTTATGTGTTTTTCAGTAAAGGGAAAGACATGTTAGTGTTTAATGCTTAGTTATGTTGGACATTTGAAGGAGTTTCTGTAATGTTTTTGAATTTTGTGGTTACCATTTTGCTGAAGGGTGGCGCTTGTGCTTAGGCTGTGGCCACTCAGTGATCTATACTAATGTCAGTACTGACACCAGTCATTTATGTTTAAACAAACCGTGTCGTTCATCATTATACACAACATGTATAATTATGAATGAAACTGAATTAAACCTTAGTAAATTAATAAAAAAAATTAAGTTGGCGAACATAGGAAAATTTTGTTTGACAAATGTAATAAAGTTAATTAAACATACTAGAGTAAATCAATTTGACCTAAATCAACTAAATTGTGTTGACCCAACTAAACTGATTTATTCTGAATGAACTAAATTAAATTGTGTGTAAAAACTTCAATTAAGATAAGAGTAATGAATTCTTTTTTTGAGTGGAGCTGTGAGATTTTTTTCGTTAATATCACACCAAAATACCACACTTTTGATTGTTTTTGTCAGAAAAAAAAAACATTTAAATATAGTAAAGATTATTGACTGTTGGTTCTTGCCTTGTTGTGTAAGCAATGAATTTGAAGACATAAAACGGTAGCCTGCGACTTCATCCAGAATATGGCTTGTTTCATATTTCAGTTATAGGGGACAAAGTAAAACCTTAGCCATAACCACTGGAAGAAAAAAACAAGCAGTATAATGTACATACCAATTATTGTGCCTAAAGCCCTGGCCATGGTTCATTAATAAATCCATATGTACTTGGAGCTTGAATACTTACTGATGTAAAAAAGTTAACCTATAACAAAAGAAAAACCCAGTATGTTTGTACAACTTTTTGTTTCTTTATGCTGTTGGTTCTTGAGTATTAATTAGACAGCAGCCTGTACATTTTTCAAACAATGATTTACTTGCTTAATTTGACTAAACACCTCAAAAACAGATAATAATACTAATTGAAATAATGAAACTGCATTTTGCTACTTAGGTCAAAGTTGATACTTAATGTTTTGACCAAATGCTCTTATTTCTTTATTGCTCTGCTATAAACATTATTAGTTTGAAGATGGCAGAAGCCTGTAAATGCAATAATAATGATCTGAATCATAAAGCTCTAAAATCCTCAAATGTAACCACTGAAAGAAAGTAATCTCTGGACTTGACCATTTAGGTCAAATGCGACAATCAATGTCTTGACTAATTCTTCTTCCTCTTGAAGTCGCAGACATTTTGATTTAATGATCAGAATACAGTGCTCCTATGAATTCTAGCCAAAATATCACAAGGTTGGATTCAACAGGTTAGAAATCAACAGCCTGTAACAACAGTGACTGTGGTTCTTTAGGTCACTGGCAATTGGTTCTTACCTTCCTAAGAACGCTATTAATTTGAAGATGGCAGTATGCGCTTAAGGCCCTTCCTTCAATGATAGTAAGACTACCACTTTGTTTTCTAATTACCGCTTTAATCAGGGTCTAAATAGAAGCCATAAGCTTCACTGTGCCACAACATTTTGGAAATGGCCTCCCACACAGCCTAATGCTCCCTTAACCCTCTAGCTTTACTGCACACTGAAAGCGGGTTAGCAATGAAAAGCAGATGTGTGTTGCGGGCCTGACCTTGGTTGCCATGGGTACGAGGGACAGGCTCGTATTCAACCGCCCGCCCGAGTCCTTGCTAATTGCTGTCGCTATGGCAACGAAGCACCTGATGTAACACTAGGAAAGGGCAATAACCTTACAACAGTCCATTTATTTATAGGGAGCTATTCTGCACTGTGCCTCTCACTCAGAACTGGGAAAACGGACTTGGGAGGCGGATCTGACATATCTAATACCAGTGATGGCAAAAAAAATGACATTCTTAAGTGTGCATTAGACTGATGGGTACCATTGTTCGAACTGAACAAGCATCAAAAGGTGCCTTTCGCCCATTTTCTATAACTAGCACCTTCATATGGCAGTGATGACTGTCTTTATCATGCACAAAATAACAGCTGCTGAAGATATGTGACGATGTAAAAGGAAAGACAAAACTTAACTCTTTCATTCCATCGGTTTAATACAATTAAAAAAAGCACACAAAGAAACAAAGAAGCGACAAAAAAAAAAAATAAATCGACCAAAATACCCCAAATAGTTACATGAAGTGTGATACGTCATACTGTGCAAAGGAAATGAGCAATGTGTTCAGCTCCTCCGCTCAGAATGCAGGCTCAGCTGTTGATACTTTCGGCACAGACGGACTGGATTACTGGGGTTTACATCCTCCGAGCTTTACGAGGCCGACAGCCATTGTGTGGAACCGGCGTGTTGTCGGTGATGGACACAATCTCCAATCCTCCCATAGTTAACCCTTTAATGGCAGACTGAACACAGAAACAGAACAGATTGTACCACCTGTTAAACATTTACAGTAACACAACGCTTTTCATAATGAATTTGTGGTTTACAATAACACACTGCTTTTGTAATAAACCACAACCTCGCTACTTTATTTTCTATCAAGTAGGGCCAACCTAAATTAGTTGATTACTGGAATATTAATTTGTGATGCTGTTGCATACTTCTTGATTTAGCATTTGGAAGTTCAGTCTTTACCCTCCTACTCCGTATACAATTTTTACACTTTATGCTATTTGTTTTTTTAAAGTTCACTGAAAGTAAACAAGCTATTCTTGATGTACGTTTTTTGGAACTTATGTTCCATCTTGTCAGATGCGGGATCTTGGCGTATTATTTGTTAATACACATTTGTTATTGTTGTTTTGTGCAATAGATTATTAACAGTAGTTTTTATATGCATGGCTGATTTCAGTTTATTTGCACCATCACTGTTTTACACTACTAATACAGTGTTACCACTTACTGGATATGTTTTCAACTGCAGAACTAAACATACATAAAAATTTGGTTGATTTTGATATACGAATATTATTCAGGTACTCATTCGGAAACACCAACAAGTATTCAAAGTCTGCAAAATACTGTTCAGGCCACATTTCTTAATCAAATTTGTTGAAACAACCTTATCAGTAACATCAGTAAGCTGACTCCTTGTACATTATACCTGCAAATTGAAACCATTACAAATATTAATTAAACCATTCATACTGTGATGAGCTGTATGTCTGAATATTTTTCGTGATCTCTAAAACTAACTCATACATTATTCTCATTATTCTCTATATGTAAAAATTTTTTACATATACTTTTTTCCCCATTTCATAGAAAATTTCCTTAAACACCAATCTAATCACTATCAGACATCCAAGAAGAATTAAGCATTTAAAAAGCCTTTTCCTTGAATACCGGGTTACATTAAAATAACCGATTAATTTTTCCTTGAATCGTTGAATGCAGGATTACATTAGAATCATAGAAAGATGAAAAAAAAAAATGTCCCTAATGGCTGTAATCCTCTACACACACGGTTCTCAATGCGAGGCCTGAGGACCCCCAAGGGTCTGTGATGTATGAGGGTGAATCACATGATATTAGCATCAACTAGTTATTAGCTGTTATGGTTATTATTTAATTATCACAGTTGTAAGCAACAGTTGTATGAAAGAGGTTAATCTCAACTACAAAACAAGTATAAATAATCTTAACTTCACTCCCAACTGCAATTAGAAAATTTTAACCAGAAAGTGATGTTAATATGATGCACAGTGTTTGTGTATCATAAAATGTTCAGGAATAAAAAGCTCTAATGACACAATTAGATGAATAGTTGTTCCGCTAATTAAATCTTTGCTGTGGTGATAAGGGGTGTGGAGGGGTCTCTGGCTGGAAATATTTTAAGAAATCCTCTATATATACACACACACACGTAGAGAATAAAAAAAAAAACTAGTTAAATATGCAAGAACGGACAGGATTGGGGGTCAATTTGAGGGTTAAATGCCTTGAGACCAACAGGTGCTGGGAATTAAATTCTCCACCTTTTAATTAACTGCCTGAACATGAGTGTTGATGCCTGTTGAACAATCGCTGCCTTGTCAGAAATTGCCATCACATATTAGCTCTTGACTAGGTAAGAATGCTACTTGGAGCTACTCTTAGAGTGTGTAATGAATGTAAATAGACAGTGCCAAAAAACTCGACAAAACAATTAAAACAAAAAATTAAATAAATATGATTTTTTATATATATATATATATATATATATATATATATATATATATATATATATATATATATATATATATATATAAAAATAATATCTCTTGTGGATGAGAAGGTGGCACATTGGTCAATATTGCATCTTATGGCAACAGGGTCTCTGGTTCAATCCCGATCTCCGGTTACTCTCTGTGCAGTGCTTTGCATGTTCTCCCCCAGGTTTCCTCTCGGTTCTCTGGTATCCTCCAACCTGCCAAAAACCTCTGCTGTGGATTGGCAACTCTAAATTGGCCCGGTGTGTGAATGGTGTCCCATCCCAGCTGTATTGCTGCCTCACACCTTATGTTCTTGGGATATGTGCCAGATCCACCGCAACAAAACGGTTACTGAAATTGAATGAATGAGCGTTCATTCACTGGTTGATCTCAAGCATCATCCTTTTTACATTTTACCTACCAGATAACCATCATCACACTTATCACAAACCCCCCTGAGGTTCGAGTCCACATTAGCCATTACTGTAGGCCCCACACTGACATGTCCAGACTAACATTAGCTTTAATACATTGCGATTCTAGACGCTTCTTGAATATTCTGGGGTGGAAAAAGGGAGGCATGGAGGTCTTAAAAGCCTGCGGTTGCCTGTGGCTCTGAAGGAGCTCATTATATTCTCGCCCTGCCTTAATGTCCAACCCCCCCCAGCTTACACTCGACAGCCAGGGAACCTGCTGCAGGCAATCAGGTCGACGGTCAGGCTCATATTATTTATTGGAAAATTAGCATTCATAAAAACCGCTTCGCCTTACAGGGCATGAGGGTAAAAAAGAAAGAGACAGGCATTGATGTCAGGGACAGATTATTCCAAACAAAACAAGATTTTGGTTGATAAAACTCATTAGGTGAACAGTGTTGGTGTCGGGTGCACAATGCATCAAAACATGTTGAATTGAGATGCTGGTACAGTTGAGTCAATGAGTCAATCATCACCTTTGCTTAATCCATTTTTCCCCCAACAGGCAATTTTCTAGACTGGTCCCATTGCTATTATTTTTTTTTTCTTTCAACAATCAAACTTGTCAGTGTAAAGCTTTAGGTGTATTTTATAAGGGGGTGAAAGTAGCAAAAAATTGGCTGATTAAAATGTATTTATAAATGGATGTGAAGTAAAAATGAATCTGATAACATGAGAAGGAATTAAAAAAAAAACAAGTGCCAATTGATTTCATAAATCAAAATAATTTGATTAAATCAGAGCAGAACGTTATAAAATATGAGCAGTGATTATCATCATTATTTTATCTTTCATTCAATTATTCAAAACCACAAAACTACCCCTAACATACACACAGTGTAAATTTATTTACATTTCTATTTCCTTTGTGTTTATCGTGTGATGTTGCATCTTGTTACTTCCTCCACATTTTTTAAAAACTTTTGACACAGAAGAGTTATGATTAGATGAGTGTTGCTTTAATATAAACATTATTATCTAGGTCAACTGATGAACAAGGTAGAAGTAAGAAAAAACTACCCAAGGGAAACGATTAACAACGTGGACAGATACGTATTTGATAAAATAATGCAGAGATAACAAAACTAACTCAAATCATAAATAATCAAATCAAAATTCTAAAAACACCTTTTTATTACTTCCATCCTTCTGTGTGACTTCTAGTTTTGTGGTTTGAATGCTAAACTCCGATAGACAGAAAGTGGTGATAAATGATCACAGCTCATTTTTGATCAAATTTGCACTGTTTTAATCAAATGCATCAAATCAAAAGGTTGTTTTTTTTTTGTTATTTATTTAATTCACTTGCATTTTCACTAGCTTGATTTTTACTTCTCCATTTTTATATATTTTTAAAAATATATTTCATCAAATCCATTTTTATATTTTTGTTGTTACTTTCACACCTACTAGAATTTGTATCATTTTATATGTTCAAGAATTAAATGTGGGCTCCAGATTTTTTTTTTAGGTCAAAATACTTCTGGCAATATGTGGTGAAGTAAAATATATGTTTAGAGAAGAAGCTCAGGACAAGACATCTCTACTCACCTGTCGACCATGTACAGTCATGTGAAAAAACAAGTACACCCCTTGGAAATGGTTTGTTTTTGTTGACATATTTGGACAAGCAAACATTTGCTCATCTTTGAAACAGTGTCTATTAATAAAGTTGATGTACTTAAACAAAACCACAAGGAAAAATACCTTTTTTTTCCCCCAACAGAAATCAACAGATGTGATATTCTTCTGTGGAAAAAGCAAGTACACCACTGGCCTCAGAAGCTAGTATTGCCCCCTTTAGCAGAAATAACTTCTTTTAGGCATTTTGCATAATTGTCCATCAGGCTTGTTGGAATTTTTGACCAATCGTCCATGCAACATTCTTTCAGTTGCAAGATATTTGAAGGTTTTCTCGCATGTACTGCCCGTTTTAAATCCCCCACAACATTTCAATGGGATTCAAATCCAGGCTTTGACTAGGACATTCCATAACCCTCCATTTTTTATTTTTGAGCCTTTCCTTTGTGGATTTGCTAGTGTGCTTGGGATCCTTATCCTGTTGAAAGGTCCACTTTCAGTTTAACGTCAAATTTCGGACAGATGGCCTCACATTATCTTCAAACACTTTGATATGATGCAGAATTCATAGTTGAATCAATGAATGCAAGCTGTCCAGTCCCTAAGGCAGTGAAGCAACCCCAAACCATAACATTTCCACCACAGTTGGTATGAGGTGCTTCTCCTGAAAAGCTGTCTTTGGTCTGTGCCAAACATGTCTGCTGTTACTGTGGCCAAACAACTCTATCTTTGATTCATCTGTCCAGAACACATTATTCCAAAAGGCCTGGTCTTTGCCTATATGCTCACTGGCAAAATGTAGTCTCACAAAGGCTTTTTCCTGGCACGCCTCCCATGCAGGTCAAATTTGTGCAATGTCTTTCTGATTGTAAAATCATGCACTTTGACACAAACAGTTGCAAGATTTACTAGCAGATCCTGTGATAAAATTTTGGGGTTCTTGGAGACTTCTTTTTGCATCAGATGGTCAGCTCTTGGGCTGAATTTGCTGGGACAGTCAGTCCTGGACAAATTGGCAATCGTTTGAAATCTGTGCCATTTGTAGATTATCTTCTTTACAGTGGAATGATTTATTTCAAATAATTTGGAGATCTTTTTAAATCCCATGCCAAACTCAGACATCCACAACCTATTTTCTGAAAGCCTCATAGAATGCTTTAGATCTTGGATTGATGACACCACATACCTCAATAACAAAAGGAACACCAGATACTAGATGTGAGCGGTTAAATTAAGACAGGCTCCACCTGCACTCCCTAAGTAGGTTCTAGTCACTGGCACCCAATCTCGAACACCTGAGTGTAAATTGGATGGATTTGAAGGCGTGATAAATTTAGGGCTATACTTACTTTTTCCATGCGACTGATTTGTTTTTTGGTTAAAAAAATAATGTTTTGTTTGAATGTTCAGTAGCAAATGACAAAGCTACAGGCGACCGATTTCTATGTATGCGTAGCGACATGCAGATGCAATTTCAGCAATAGTGGCAAACAACAAAGTGTTACTTTTTTCTCAAATCTATACAAATTAGGTATGGCGCAATAAAGCGACCAATCCAAATAACTGGCTCGAATGATTGCTTGCACCAATTGTATGAAGTGTATGGTACAAATTTTTCTACTCACAGCTTTAGCCCTTACTTGCAACTAGTTCCCATTTACCATTTGCCGCACAAAAAGAAAAGGAATAAGAAAAATTATACTTATGGATTCATTTTATCCTGTCATATATGACCTCAAATTCAATGTGTATCGAGACATTACGAAGAAAAATAAAACTTGGAAGGAAGTAGCAGAGATCATTGGTGCCTTTGGTAAGTGTATGACGATAGTACAGCTTGCTATTTTATAGCAAATCTGCTAAAAAAGCTAGTGGGAATCTAGCATGTAATATATAGAGCAAATTTAAATACAGTTTAATGCCCACAAAAGACAGACTACAAGTTTGGCTTGCAGTTGTATGAACACCAGGTAATATATGGTTTTGCTATCATTACTAAGGGGATGTATATAGTAATATTACTACTAATAATATCAACAAATAATAAATATAGCTGCAAATGGTAATCTGCGTGGGTCCAAGCATTCTTTGCAAATATTGCCCCAGGGGCCAGTTCTACCCAACCTATGCTGAACAATAAAGAATCTATAGATAATTATCAAGTTTTGTGACAGTAGCTCAGTGCTCAATGTGTCCCTTGCTTGCTATAACTGCATCAAACTGGTGACCCACAGACATTACCAAACTATTGCATTTTTATTTTGTGTTACTTTTCCAGGCTTATACTGTATCTTCTTTCAGTTATTGTTTGTTTCGGGAGTTTCTCCCTTCAGTCTCCTCTTCAGGAGGTGAAATGCTGCTTGACTGGTATAAGGACTGTTGACTGACTTGGCCAGTCTAAAACCTTCCAATGTTTCCCCCTAGTAGTGCTTTTTTGCGTTTTCAGTGCTTTTTGATTCATTGTCTTGTTGCATGATTAAGTTCCTCCCAATTAGATTGGATGCATTTCTCTGTAAGTTGGAAGACAGATTGTTTCTGTAGACTTCTGAATTCTTTCTGCTGCTACCATCGTGAGTTACATCATCAATAATATTAATATTAGTGAGCCCATTCCAGAAGCAGCCATGCAAGCCAAAGCCATGACACTACCTCCACCATGCTTGACTGATGGAGATTCTAATTTATGCATCATGAGCAGATCCTTTCTTTCTCCACACTTTGGCTTTTCTATCACTTTGGTAGAGGTTAAAATTAGTTCCAGAAATTTTGTGGCTTATCTCTGTATTTCTTTGCAAATGCCAATCTGGCTTTCTGATTATTACTGCTCATAAGTGTTTTGCATCTTAGGGTATGGCCTCTATATTTCTGCTCTCAAAGTCTTCTTCGAATGATGGATTGCGATACCTTCACCTCTGCCAGTGAAAGTTGTTGGTGATGTCACTAACTGTTGTTTTTGGGTTTTTCTTCACAGCTCTCACAAATTTTGTGTCATCAACTGCTGTTGTTTTCCTTGGCTGACCTGTTCCATGTCTGGTTGTTAGTACACCAGTGGTTTCTTTCTTTTTCAGGACAATCCAAATTGTATTGGCTATGGCCAGTACTTGTGCAATGGCTTTGATAGATTTTCCCTTTTTTCTCAGCTTCGAAATGGCTTGCTTTTCTCCCATAGGCAGCTCTCTGGTCTTTATGTTGGTTTATCCTTTTTAACAACAAATGCAGTCTTCACAGCCAAAACCTAGGGCACAAACTGAGAGTAGACTCTCAGAGCTACTAATCGTTGTAAAAATCAATCTAACAGGGCAAGCCTGGGCAGCAAGAAACACCTATCAGTCACGTGAAAAAAGAAAGAAAGAATTGGTGGGTTCAAACAAAAGGCGCCACGTTCTAAGTTGTTTAACAAATAGATGTAAATATGAGGAAATGAAAACTGAAATTCTGATCTGTCGTCTCATATTCATCTTTTAATCTCAAACGTCATTATATATAAACAACAGAATCAGCCAAGCTGTTCCAATACTTTCAGAGGGGCCTGTATGTAGCTATTGTGGACAACATCTACGATGTTTCTATCAATCACCACATTCGTATAGTTAGTACATTGATTGCTAGGGATTTTCCAATAGCTCAGTAGCTCAATTTTTTCCACCCTTAAATGTTTTCTCACCCATGAGCTTTAGTTAGAAAGCAGCAGTCAGCACAGAAAATATGTCAATAATAAATGCTCTATCTCTAATAGGTGCCTTTGTATCATGCTAATTTCTCATTCAACATGCAGACCACTTAAAGTTTCAGATAATTCCTTTCACCACCACCAAAAAACACTCACTGCATTTAATGCATCCCAAATATTTAACAGCTAAAAACTCAATTAATGCACAAACATCTTTAATCAAATTAAATAATATGTGAAGAGTCAACTAATTTATTGATAAAATTAAAGACAAAAACAAATGAGCATCTACAGCATGCAGAAGGATGTAATGACATTAGTCATTACACAGTGATGCACACCTAAGGTTCTTGGATCACAGTCTTGTTGCATGAGCAGACAAGATTTTTTCCATACACTACAGAATTCACCCTGCTGTCACTGTCACAAGCCAACTCCACTGGCAGCTACACATGCCCAAGCAATGGTTCACAGATGGTGGTACGCTTTGGATCAGGGGGAGTTCACTTTGTTCCCCTGCCTAAAACCTTCAGTTTCCCCATCATCCTAATGCATCCATAAGTTTCTGGATCCTAAACAGGGGTCTTTTTATGAGACTGTAATCAGGCTGCTGTGATTTATGAAATGTGGTGCACTAGCTCAGTTCCTGATGCATCAGATGATCATTTGAAGGAGCTTTTCTTTGCTACAGTAGTCTTTGTTAGACCCCTACAGATTGTATTATACCACTTAGATACAGAATTGTTGAGCATCAGCCGATATCAATACACATCCGACATTTTTTATTTTAAAAATAAAAAGCGCTAAAAATTATTAGAGCTGCAATAACTAATCGGTAAAATCAATAATAATCAATTATGAAAATCATGGTCAATGAATCTCATTATCGATTAGTTGGTCTGCACGTGGCAAGGGGGAGATTTCCTCATTACGTTACTTCTGTTCCGAAAACACACTTCGGAGAGTAAACACTAAAGTTGTGCCCCAAATGAAGTACTGTACACTTACACTATGCACTATGTAATCTACCGTTTAGTGTGTGGATTTTAGAAAAGTAATATCATCTCAAATATAACACTACCGGTTTTTTGTACTAACCGGAAGTATAAGCTGCTTCCTAGTCATTTATATTAGTTTATATTGTATACAAGTATTTATGCATTATTTTTTCATGGATGCACTAAAAACACCGAATTAAACTACAGTCCTAAATTAATAATATATATTCTGGTGTGTGTGCATTGGGTTCTTTTCTGTTTTGGACAAACAGTTGTGTAAAGTTTTAGTCTGAAGTTTATATTTGTAACACTTAGTTTGTGGATTTTATTTTAAATAAACAAACGAAAAAAGGTACTGAAAGCCCCCCCCCCCCCCCGATAAATTGGGAAAATAATTGGCCAACTAATCGATTATGAAAATAATCATTAGTTGCGGCCCTAAAAGTTATATAGTAAAATATTACACTGTAAACATTATATATTATAATGAAAGTATAAATATAATAATCAACTCTAACAAAAATACATTATATGTATTTTACTTACTTTATACGTAAAACATTTTCAGTGCCAGTTTAAAAAAAAAAAAAAAATCTTTTAAAAATCCAATTCCAATCTTTTCCATTTGTTACAGGACCATATTAAATTCATTCTTTTTTCTCCAATATCTGCCATTTGTGTGCACAGATGACGACATACTCATGTGAAACGTGAACAGTCAAAAATGTTAGCTCAAGCTATTAGACTGGAATGGATGAGTGCTGTTAAAGTGAAGTTCCGGGGGGGGGGTTGAACAAGTAGAACTTGACGATGGGGATGACTCCACTGGCAACAAGTCTTGTCCTTTTTGTTACTAATTTTTATACCAGAAATACCATTAAAATATATTTCTAACAGGGTGGAAGCTATTGAAGAAAAACTATTTCAGACATTTGACCTGTTTGGATCAATTCCAAAATGTAATCAGTTCATCATTCCATATAAATCCTATGAACATTCAACTACTAGGTCTTGAGATATCACACTAATGAGAATCTTGGAAGGACGGACAGACAGACAACCCGAAAACATTGCACAAAAGCAGCAAGGCGTGAGAATGAAAGGGAGGAGTAATTGGTGATGAAAAGTGGAAGCATATGTGTAGTTTGGTGCAGATCGCAGTTATCCTACATTATTCGGAAAACAGGTTGAGCATCAGCGGCTTCTTAAAAAAAAAAAACGGTGTAAGAGTGGTTTAAATTCGGATTACATTTACATCTTACTCAAGTAGATAAGACATATGCGATACCCAAGGTAGAGGATTATTTCTTTTTTAAAAGTTTTTTTCTTCTTTCTTTCTTTTTTTAAAAAAAAAAAAAAAAAAAAAAATGCAAGCAATGTAATAACCTTCCACTGAATGTTAATACTCCTTTTAAGTGCATTATTATTTGGCTCAGGTCAAACCTACTTAATGACTCCTGCTCTACAAGATTAATTACTGAGGTCAAAGTGGATTCTTCCTCTTTTATTTAACAGTCAGTTCTGAAAACCTGTTGTGTTACCACGATTTCTGCAATTAATTTATTCGGATTATAATGATGTTCTGCTGGACCCTCAGAAACATGTTTTTGACCTCACAATTGGCAGGTTTTTGAAAAAGTCATTTTAATGGAAATGAGTTACTGGCAGCAAAATACGGAAAACATTATCTGATGTTGGACATCAACAACAGAGCCAGAAACGTGCTTGTGGTTAGTACTGACTTATGCACACTGTGAATGCCAACTGCAGTAAAACACACCTGACTGATAAAAACAGCCGTGAACATGTATAATTTCTAAATGCTTCTAAAAGGTTCATTCAATATGAACATAAGTACTTTAATTTAAAGGGGTTAGGTCATTTTAAGCCTGAATGTCATTGCATAATTCCAGTTTTGCAAACCTGTTGAAAGCATTATTGTCCAAATATTGGTCAAGTTAATACAGAATAATGCACATAATGCACTTGTTTCTCTTCATTGCCTCTGTTTACTCATTACTTTTACCCAAAACACCTCACCCCTATCCCACCTCTCCACAAATGGTCCCAACTCAGTTGAAGCATCTTACTACTATAGAGCTCTACTTACATTTTCGAGGCCATAACTAATGTAACTAATGCCATGTTTTAGCTGATGCTGTGACTGCTGTATGGTTTCTTTTCTTCTATCCACCAAATGAAACCAGTTTTCCCTCACCATGTCCTTCCATTCTCAGGCAACTGCTACCATGCTGGTGTGCTAGACAGTATGATGCTTATTTCTACACCTTGATTCTGTCCCTTATAGTTGAATTGCTTTTGGTTTTAAGCTAAAGTTTGGTCCTTATTTTTCTATACTCAGTTCATATGCTAGGTGCCCTTTCAAATGCAGGTATATACAGGCTGTCCAAAAAGTCATGCATCATGTTTGTTGCTCAACATATTTATTTGACATACTCCCATTGGTTCCTGACTTTTCAGACACCCTGTAGATTAAAATATGTCCTCTCTCTTCAACCACTTGTTAATGATGGTTTGCCATTTTCATATAGTTAAAATCCACATATTACAAAGTACAGTTAATTTACAAATGACAGTTAACCAAACTGTGTTTTAACATATATAGAAACATACACCGATCAGCCATAACATTAAAAGCACCGGTCTAATATTGTGCTGCCAAAACAGCTCTGACCCGTTGAAGCACGGACTCCACAAAACCTCTGAAGGTGTGCTGTGGTATATGGCACCAAGGCATTAGCAGCAGATCATTTAAGTCCTGTAAGTTCTGTTGGTGGGACCTTCATGGATCAGACTTGTTTGTCCATCCCATACCACAGATGCTCGATTAGATTGACATCTGGGGAATTTGGAGGCCCCACTCTTTCGGTGGTGGACAGGGATCAGCATGGGTACTCTGACCGATCTACGCCACATATGCAGCAAGCTGCGATGCACTGTGTTCAGACACCTTTCCATTATAGCAAGCATGAACTTTTTCAGCAATTTGTTCTACAGTAGCTCTTCTGTGTGGTCAGACCAGACGGGCTAGCCTTTACTCCCCACACAGATCAATAAGCCTTGTGCGCCCATGACCCTGTCGCTGGTTCACTGGTAGGTACCAACCACTGCATACCGGGAACACCCCACAAGACCTGCTGTTCTGGAGATGCTCTGACCCAGTCATCTAGCCATCACAATTTGGTCCTTGTCAAAATTGCTCAGAAACTGACACTTGCTCATAGTTCCTGCTTCCAACACATCAACTTGGAGAACTGACTGTACACTTGCTGCCTAATATATCCCACCCCTTGGCGGATACCACTGTAATGAGTTAACCAATGTTATTCATTTCACCTGTCAGTGGTGTTAATGTTATGGCTGATCAGTGTATTCATTGAGTTATATGAAAATGACATACACAGTTAACCTGTACATACACCTCTCAATAAAGTCCAGAATTAGCAATACTCACCAAGCGCCCTGGACCAAGTCCTTTGACGAGCACACGCACAAATGTCACCCCCTTTGCCTGTGCCTTCTGTTACAAGGAAACAATCACAAAGTAAGGCACTTGTTCTATTAAAGGCTAATAAATGACAGGAGCAAAACAAAACCATGGGGGTGTGTGTTGTGAGGGCTTGGAAGAAAAAGACTGATTTAGAAAATGCTCCTTGTGTCTGCACAGTAAATGAAGGGCTATAAGAATAAAGTCATGCAGTTATTATCTGTGGAGCTGCAGTGTGGGGTTCTCATTAACTCTCCCACCGCAGACAATGATGAAATTACGATCACACCACTGAGGTAGCTTAAAAGATAAAGGATAAATATAACATATATAGAATGATATTTCTGTCCATCTGTGTAATTGTCTAATTTATGATTGAATAAACTCAATGTACAGGAAATATCTCAATAGAAATAACATGCGCATTTGTAAAAGTTGTCTGAGGTACTTCTGTCATACTGGCAATAATAGATGGAGAAGCACATTCTCTCACAGGGAGGCCAAAGAGAAAAACAAGCCTTAATCAGAAAGTCCCGTGCCATTGCTACGCAATATATTGTTGCCTAATTGTTATTTATACCACAGAGCTGTTTAGTTCTCAGTTATGATTGGTCAGAAGATGTTGATCGATTTTCTGTAATAGTAGCTTTGACAACAGTGGTTTATATTAATGTGCTCATTCTAATACATTATCGCTTACATGGTAACAACTAACACAGGGACTTGTATGGCACACACACCACATACGTACGGATAAAAAAAACAACTTGTGTAACGGTTGATATGGTGATGTTTTCTTTGAGGAGACATTTATATAAGGGATAATCCATGGCTAGGTGTGCGTTACTTTATCACGTTTATACCATGGCCACTTGCCAGCGCTGACAAGTTAAAGCTGTCATTGGTGTTTGCAGTGCAAAATCTGACTGAAAGTAATGAAAATAATGGTTAATTTTAGTTAGTTATTTTATATACGGGTCGTTAGATCTAGAATTATGCCCGCTCTAAATTATCCACAGAGATAAAATAGTGTGATTACATTTATTTGAATGAATTAGAATATATAGTTATTAGAGATAGAGAGAGAGTGAATTACCTGCATCTCTGCCATGTCTCTAGTAATAATGCAACTGAAACTGTATTTTACTACAGTTACAGTTGTTTATAAGCAGCATTTTACTTTAGAACAGTCATTAAACTGACTAGAATTACCTGGACATTCAACGATTTGAACGCACACCTTCCAGCCAATCAGATTCGAGTACTCAGACAGACCCTGGTATAGTCAGCATTTATGGAAGGAGTCACTGATGTCGCACAGTAAAAGTCTCCAGGACAAGATTTTACATTTTCTATTTTCTCAGTAAAATTACAAGCTGCATTATTGTCTTATCAGAAAGAAATAAAGAGAGGCTGGTGAGGGATCGAATGTTTACAGCTGCTATAACGTAAGTGATGGAACAGCAATAAACATACCTACAACACGGTAAACATAAGGACAGGTCATTTTTAATAAAACAAAAAAAGAACTGTTAATGTTGGTTGCGGTCTAAGAGGAATGAAGGTCTGGATTATTTTCCTTCTGTTATTCTTCACGCTTTTTATACTTCTTACTGTTATTCACTTAACACTTTTTGAGAATTTATTCAGCTTCGACAGCTTCAAATGCTCAGCGTAAACTGCATTCCAGACATTTTTCCAGCAAGAATTTGGTTTTGATTAATTTTGGAAATTGTTTGAGAGTTTCCCGTTGAAATAAATGAACAGAATATAAGTCAGTTTGAACTCCAGCTGCCACTGCTGATGTCCGCATGAGCTCCAAATCTGACCAAACAGCAGCTCTGATTTACACTCACATACAGCACAGACACACACTGTAGGGCCCCCTCTCTCACCCATTCTCTCCTCTACATTATTCTCCCCACCTTCTTTCTCACTTTGTTTTTTTCCCTCGTTTCCTTCCTACCTGCTTATTTCACACAATTTCTTTTTCCTCTTTCTTTTTGATTTTCCTCATTTTTCACCTATTCTGCTTCTCTCTCTCTCTCTCTCTCTCTCTCTCTCGTTCTCCCTCTTCATTTTTCTGTCTTTCTACCTTTCTATCTCTTTTCTCCTTTGTTTCCCTCCCCGCTTCTACCATGACCTTTACTCTTATTAATATTGTGCCTGCCATACAGAGCATCCAAATTATGCAACCCTATACAACACCTATTGTGATTTTAATACAGAGCTTGGCTAATAACCAACCATAAACAAGTAATTCAGATGAACTGTGTGAAGTTTATTTCTCTCTCTTTTTAATTTTTTTTTTTTTAAATTGAAATCTTAAGTTACTATAAAAAGCATATGGCCTCAATACATTACTAAAAGGAACAGTGGTGCCATCCAGTGGACAGCGTACATATTTAAAGTCACTTACATGTTATAAAAAATGTATTCTTTGTATTAAATCTTTTGGGAGTGTTAATCAGAGTTAGAAGAATGGTTTAAACAGTGCAACTTCCTGGGTTTTTTCAAGAAACAAGACAGCTTAAAAAAAAAAATCACTGTAAACTGAAGTTTGAATTAAACACAAGCATTAACAAGACCCTATTATTTTTCAGTATGCAAATGTAGGTAGTGCTACACCAGGCCTTCTAGAAGAGTTTTTTTCTGGTGCCTAACTAACCAATTAAAACAAGCCTGACTGACTTAGATAGCAGACATTTACTCAAACTCTCAACAGCAAATTTAAAAAGGTCTACATCTGCTACATCTACATTTCCTTGCTCACTTTTCCCCCCTGCATGTTCATCACCTTGTAAAGCTCTCTGACCGGCTTGAGATCTTGCACTTGATTTGCACACTGTCCTAATTAAACTGGATGCTAACTGTGGTTTAGGAAACTAGATCAAACTAACAGGGGCAATTTTGTCTTGATTGAACACAACTTACCGCAGCAGCTGAGATACCGGTGGTCTGGGCAGCAATGGGCGTGGACTTTTTTATATTACGGAAGCCCTCTGTCCCACACGAGGTCCTGGCCATGGACTGACCCTCGCTGTCTGTCACCTGGATGTGAGTGCTGCAGAAAAGAAGGAGAATTTAATCAGAGGTCCTCTCTCTAGATAGCATCATACACTTATCCAGGTTACATTTATTAATTAAACAGATGCTTTCATCCGAAGCAATTTAGAAACTAAGACGAGGATACAGCTGAGCAGTTGTGGGTTAAGGGGGTTAAGTTGTGGGTCTTGCTCAAGGGGCTTACTGACAGCTCTGGGATTTGAACTTACACTCTTCTGATTATGAGCTCAATTTCAGCGCCCGTGTCCTCGAGCTCACATTCAACAGGAGCGCAAAGATTTTGGGTATATTGTAAGATTAAACTATTTATTTCATCTTCTTATACACATATTGCTCTTAGTGATAAGTTTACTGTGAACACTCCCCCCCTCTCTGTTCCCTTGTTAACACTTTTTCGTTCTCGTGTTAACACCTTTTTCTCTTTGTTCCTCTGTTAACTCAGGTACAGACATAAATTTTCTCGCCAATTTGCGCATTCCTTTGTCTCCCCAAATACCATTTGTGCACATTTACATAACTTCCCGAATAACATCTCGGATTCCTAGGACTTCCTGAAAACCATACATGGAGTTGCTCATGTCTTATATTGATATGCTTCCTGTTTTATGCAAATATGCCCTTCCGCCTAGCCAATCATTGGTTAAACCATTGTCTCTGTGCTGTAAAGCATGATATATACTCTGCCTTTCTTTGAATACATCAGAGATCTTGCCATTTGAATTTTGCGTGTCTGTGTGTCATTTGACAAACTCTCCAAGGCCTTGGTGTGGGAAGTGTGTGGCGGGGCAAGAGCGCCGTCTTTTTGTGTACTTTCTCTTTTCCCAACATTGCAACCCTCTCTTCACAAATCCTAACAGTTTTATGGGGGTTTGTCCGGGATGTCTACTGAGAAGTAATAATAATTTTAATTTGTTTCCTCTGCCTTGAAGTAGATCTCTCATGTATCCTAATTGTACTACATGTGTTGAGTAAATATTCTGTGGTGTTCTATTGAAGCAATTAGAAGTAACCGTTAATTGAATCTTTATTGTATTGTAAAAAAGGGCTTTATTGTGTTTTTTTCATGCTTAAGGTTTATTTGACTCTGGCCACTGGGTAGTATTTTCTCCTGGCTTTATTGTAAATAACTGTATTATAAATAATATAACCCTATTTTCAAAGAATTTTGAAATACGAAGATAAACCGAGTCAGTCTTGGTCACATGCTCTATTGCTTTCTTTTTGTCTGTTCCTCTTGCTGTTTGAGCACACTTCACCATCACGCAGTGATTGCTGGCGATTACACTCAAGCGTTAATTTAAAAAAATGGAACAATGTGCACGGTAATGCCTTTGCTTCTGTCCCTTTACCTGCAGAGAAACCTACTCTCCTTCTCCACATGTGATACAGTACTAGTAAAAAGCCTCAACCCCAGGAAGGTGGGAGAAGCTGCCTTTGGACCTCCCACACTGACTCAACCCCACTGGATTCATGCTAGTACACGGAAACGGTGCCTGACCAGAACCAGCTTACTCGAGAAAGGTGAAAATTCACAATCAAGCAGCCCTTAGGGGGCCTCTTCGCGTCTCACCTTAACACATACACATTTTCATGTATCAGCCCTGAGAACACTAGGACTGTGATGGTGGCCATGAATTGAGTCATTCTGCTTGAGTGGGCACTATGAAAAGTACAACATTTCGTATACAAGTGTAATAATGTAATAATAATAATAATAATAATAATAATAATAATAATAACAACAGTTGCAATATCAATTTGTATTTATAGCCTACCATATAGTGGGAGATTTTATATTAATACACAAATTACATATTCATAATCAAATGCCTTATATGATGTTGGCTGTTAGTTTGGCACGGTTTTGTTTGAGTGAGGTAAAATCCAGTCAGGCGAATCCTGCCATTTCACTTCGGGTTCTGCCGCTGCGATGGATCTTGTTGGGAACCAAAATATTACACCGGCGATCTGGGAACATGTTGGCTTTGGGCCTAATGAGAGAGGCGAACCAATAAATTTGGATGAAGCCATATGTCGGCTTTGTCTGAAAAAATTTACGTTAAACGGGCAAACACTAGCCTACAAATCTCAGGATCCATCTCCAGGCATGACACCTAGCCACGTTTATTTTATTTTATTTAATATTTTGATTTTTAACATATTATTTAGGTTACCGTCCTACTGGTATTTCTCTCAAAGTTTTATAGGCTTGTGGTATGCTACACTTGTAAAAGAAATAAAGTATTCCTCAGAGAAATGTGGGCGTTTCACTTCTTCTCTCCTCTGTGGGATCAATCACAATACTGTATCCCACAGCACCCTCAGGCTGTTTCTCATTGTAACAACATGACAACAAGGCTGTATTGAGTTGTTTCAGTGACAGAAGTGCTAAAGTAAAGCCTTGTTTAATTTTTTTTCTATTTAGGTTTGTATTTAATTTAAGCCCATAAAATTATATATGTAAACAATTATAATATAATAATAATTATACTATATAGTGATATAAATTGCCCAAGAGGTCATTGATAAGTTACCTGTGAACACCCCTACAAATAGTTTAATAAATTAAACTATTTATTTCATCTTCTTATACACATATTGCTCTTAGTGATAAGTTTACTGTGAACACTCCCCTCTATCTGTTCCCTTGTTAACACCTTTTTCTCTTTGTTGCTCTGTTAACTCAGGTACAGACAGATAAAGTCTCTTGCCATTTGCGCATTCCTTTGTCTCCCCAAATACCATTTGCGCGCATTTACATACCTTCCCGAATAACATCATCTCGTATTCCTAGGACTTCCTGAAAACCATATATGGAGTTGTTCCTGTCTTACTAGGGCTATATAATTAATTGAATACTGATCTCAATTACGATTTTGACTGCCCACGATTACATGAATAAGTTCGTCCTCCATACATAGAAAACTCCGCTGCATATCAAATCAAGCACTTCCTAAACTTATTGCCAGTCACCATAGAGCGGCGCAGGGATGACTATTTTGTACGCCAAAACCTGGAAACGAGTTTGCATTTGATTCCTTGTCAATGGGTTTTTTGAATGTGATTTTGGTTAAAAGCCTGAAATAAGGTCTGTGGTGAACACAAGCTCAAAATATTTTCACGTTTTATTCTATGACATAAAATCCCACTCATGATTTTTAAAAAAAGCTTTTACGAGTATTGAAAAAGGCGGTTGCTAACTGTCACGTAATGAAGGTTTAGGATGGATGCAAGTGCAGATAGGAGCTTTATTGAAGAGAGGCAGACAAATCCAAAACGTGAGACAATAGCATGGTCAGAAACAAGCAAAAGGTCAGGTGATCGGCAAACGGGCATAAACAAGGCTAACCAAAAATCAAACTACAAGGTTGAGAACAGGATCAAAACCATGAGCCGTGAAACTATGAACAAAGGTTTGGTACACGCAAAACTCATGCAATACTTCACGTCGAACAATGAGACACGAGGGGTTTAAATGACAAACGTAATTAAGGGTGAACACAAAACAGCTGAGACTAATGATGACACATAAGGGAACAACCAATGACAATACGGGGCAGAGACAGGACAGAAATCATAACAAATGCACATGTAGAATGCAAACAAACTCAATGTCACTAAAAGAGCGCGCTGCGAACTCCAGCACTTGCACGAGGGGAAATCATGACACTAACATGTTGCTAAATGGGACTACAGATGTTGTCGGCGACATTAAACGTCATCACGCGAACAGGAAAAAACTTTGCAGATAAACTGGTTCAGGTGTGCTGTGCACAATCCCCCCCCAAAAAAAACATGGATGAAGAATCATCCACAGAGCAAATCCGTATTATGGAAAATGTTTTAAATCAAGTTTGGAAAAGTTGTCGAAACCTTGGTGATGGTGACGTTGAAATCGAGTGACCGTTCGTGGTTAGCTGTTTATTTCTGGCGATTGTATTTAGGCTTCAAACTTCATAAAAGTTGTGTTCATTTGTGAAAATTATATTGATGGACAAAACATATTAGCATTGTAAACTTTTGTTGATCACAGAGCTTATTTTTTGCAATAATCCACAGGCTATGTGAAAATCCTATTGGGTTTTTGTCGAGGGAACCAGTGTGATGATAACTTCTGGGTTCCGGTACAAAATGACATCATCCCTGCACCTCTCTATTGGGTGATTTGGCTGTGTCTCTCCTCCTGTAAACACTGTTATTGCCTTTTCTGCATAGGTCTGAATTTGTTTTCATTTGGTTGCATATTGTTATATTTGATTGCATATTTTCATTTGGTTGATGGCATATTTATTTTTACTTATCCTATATTTTGGGTACAATTTTATTCATATTTTGCTTCTACGAGATGCTGCACTTTAAAGATCAGTGTAATTTGATGCAAGGATTTGTACATTAGCAGGAATGTAGCACAACATGGAGGTGGAAGCAGCGGTCTGTTTATTTAAATGTGAAAGTGCAATAAAATTATGTTGTCCCTAAAATCAATTAATAATCATGATAAATAATCATTATCTCAATATTGAACAAAATAAACGTGATTATCATTTTGGCCATAATCGTGCAGCCCTATGTCTTACATTGATATGCTTCACTTAGTCTTTATAGAAACATTCTCTTATTTTGCCTTAGAATGTTTAAAAGGGAGCCTCAAATTAAAAAACAGCCTTTCGTAAGTTAGGTCCCTGGTCAGATGATCTGTATTAACTTACAGCTACAGTTGGCTTTTTAAAAATATATATTATTGAATAAATAAATACGATGTTCCTTTAATATGTTAATAAGGGATATCAGATTGGAATTTTGTACATCATACAGCAGTTCAGATAGGTTAAACGTCATCACGCTCCACCTGATTTAAGCACAAAAAAGTTAGAAAAACAAAATGCTACTCTGTCACTAATACTACTCAGTGTGCATTATGTGGTTTGGGACACAGCTGTGAATTCTACCTAAATATAAGCACTAGCAGCTAGGAGATTAATGTGGAAAATGACGCACAACCCATGTTATTATAAAATGTTCTTCAGGCAGCTTGCATGAACATTTTTCTACCAAAGTGGGAACAATTTAAAAATATTACATACTGTAGCTTTGAAAGACAAAATTATTCTTTGTCATTAATCTAATGCTAAACTGCAGAGATGTTTGTCAGGCTCGAAAGGGATAATCCCAGTGTATAAATTACATTTTTCCCAGCCAAATAATCTACGCACTTTCAATAGGAAGTATATCTCATTGTGTTTTGCAGTATCATTTCTACTGGTATTACAGTACATCATGACACCGCTAAACCTGAACAAGTTTGCAAATGTTCAGTGGAATCACACATGACCAAATCCTTAAGTGCTGAAAATGCAGTAACTTACTTGTTATAGGTGGCTTTTATGTGAACTATTGGTAATTCTTCAAACTTTTTGCCACCCCAACTTAAACCACTGTCCTGGCCTGGAAAGGGAGGATAAGCACTGATGGGAGAAAAAAAAGAAAAAGAAAAAAAGAATGTGTTAGTAAGCTGTGATTATTTATGCATTCAAGAACAAAAAAGATGCACATTATATTATTAAAATCAGACATGCAATATCGCTTAGAAATGAACATGAATTATTTCTTTAAATTCATCAAACATATTCCATGTAGTCTGTAAGCAACTGGTAATTTTGAAATTAAACAAGTCCAGTTTACATCTTTACACCTAATTTTATTTAGCCAAGTAAAGTTAAAATGAGTTAGCAACAAAGATGCTAACCCCCGCCACCCCCCCATTTTTTTTTTTTAAACTAAACGTTATTTTCCAAATAATTCAAATAATTTCAACATTGTTTCAGTACCAAGACTGTGACATGTGCAGAATACTTAGTTTTTCGGCGACATTCGGTAACTAATTTTTTTATGTTTAAAAAAAAAATCCTGTAAATCCTGAATCAACTGGTTCTTCAAACGGTCAACTTTGCTCTTTCTGTGTAAATAAAGTTGAGTATGAAAGCATGAATAATTATGTGTTTGTGTTTTTAGAATGCAGCAACAGCAGTGGAAACAATACTGAGGTTTTAGTCTTACATGATAGGACACGTGGTAGAATTGATATAAAGTCAGTAAGACTTTGAGCTTATTTAAGTGAAACAAGCATTTCATAACTGAATAGTATTTTTCAAACATGAAACCCCTGCAATCACGGACAGG